>NC_056749.1:206851717-207211717 GCF_019279795.1 Protopterus annectens
TGTATCTTTGGAATGTTTATTGCTTCCACATTGTACATTCCCTATCGTAGCCAGACTGTATGCATGATATGTTATTGATACCATCCTGACATCATACAGGTGGGATAGATTACTGTTAACTTCTTGTGGCTATGTTGTGTAGGGTCCTGGGTATGGGACTTGCAAATGTTAGTATTGTGTTGCAAGGCAGATCTGTTTGGCTGTTGGGGAGGGGGTGATATTAATAATTACAAGAGGTACTTAGCTTGGGCCCCCTCACCCCCATTAACGGCGCCTTTGATCATATATACTTTTGTTGTGTTCTCTTTATATCTATAGATATATATCTGTATGTACATATATTTATATCTGTTTACATATATATATATATATATATATATATATATATATATATATATATATATAGACATAACTATAGATGTATACATGTGTGTGTGTGTGTGTATATATATATATATATATATATATATATATATATATATATATATATATATACATATACACACACACACATACATCTTCATGTATAAATACATTTCTTGTACTGTTGAATGACTGTGCTGAATGATATGTTTGTGAAAACATCAGGGATATGTATGTCCGACATGACTTAATGGTAAATCACTTTGGCTATTGTGTGCAGGGTCCTGGGCTCAAGACTTGCAAAGGCTGATTAGTTTGTTGCTGGGCAGAAGAAGGGCCATTGGCTACAGAGTGTTTAAGGCACATTTAAGCAGTTGTAAGTGGGTTTGCACAATGGTAAGCAATGCTAGCTTCCGGTTAAATATGTTTACAGTCAGTTAGCCTCTAGATTGCTTATCCTGTGCAGGCATTGCTTACCCCTACACAAACAGGCTTAAACCCCCTTACTGCTGCTTAAAAGTGCTTACTCCTGCTTACCCCTGTGCTAATTTCTTTAAAAGAAAAGAAAAAGGGTTGATAGGAAAGTGGTGAAAAAGGGGCACAAAGAGGGAAAGACAGTAGGGAAAATAGCTAGGGATGTGCAGGACTGGTGTAGGGAAGGTCCATAGCTCTCCATTTCTTGTACAGCAACAACTGTGCATATACACTGATTTGGAGTTAGATTTGGACACTCATACCCCAGACAACAATAATATGTTGTGAAGCCAATTACACCAGATTACATGTGTCCAGTGGAGACATGTGCAAAATGGATAGCTATGTATGGGGCGAGATTTTTTTGGGAACAGATTGCCCTTTTTTTTTTTTTTAGGTGAGAGTGGGATATTGGGGAGGGATAGTAGGTATATTTGGAGACGTAGGTTGGGTAGGATAACAGACAAGACAGCATACAGGGGTGATATATGACATGCGGGGGTAAACACCTTGGATGAGGAAGGGTGTTTGGAAGTCAAAAGCCCATGAGCCCCCTGGTGGAAACAGTGGGACTGAGGTCCCCACCCATGGGCAGTCACCACTGCACCTTCACGGCCCCAAAGGTGGCTGTGCTGGGGGGATGGCTAGGAGGGGCAGGCTGACCCTCTAGATGCACCATGTGGCCCTCAAGTTGGTGTAGCAGATTTACAAACTCCCTGTGGAGTTCCCTATGCACCATACCCTGGACCTGACAATGGGTGACAGTATCCTGTCTGCGCCCGCTTCCGGGGGGGGGGGGACAAGCCCCATCCCCTGAGGTGGTTCCACCTGAAGGTAGTGCAGGACCAGTGGACGGGGAGGTCCTAGGGTGGGCTCCAGACATGCTGGTGCCCAGTGCCATGGCCAGATGAGGTGGGAAAGGCGGGTCTGCTGGGACAGGCCTTTCCAAACGTACTATGGTGTTTCAATTTTAAAACATATGTGGGTTAGTAATAGTCAACACATTCCAGGATTAGGTATAACAGCATGCATAGATATTCCCATTAACCCAAAACACCAGATATGAACCAATTGCATAGCAAACAGCACACATGCATATATGGAACTACAATGGCCATTACAACAGCATGCAGGTACATTGATGGCATCATGCCACCAATGTGAGAGTATTTCAACATGGCACATGCATAGAAACAAATTTCAGTATTTAGCAAACAATAGGACATATGTCCCAACAGTAGATTTAATTGTACACATACTGATTGTGTTGTGTATTTAGTTTATTGTTGCAGATATGGTGGGGGGGAGAGAAAGATGTCAATGAACAACTTGTATATCCCTGTAGTTCTCATTACTTTCTTAGTCAATGTTGTGATCTGTACCTTACAGGTATTATTACACTACCCTATGGCCTTAGTTTGGACAGTGGTATGGTTGTAGACAGCTATATACATGAACTGTTTTTTACTTGTAGTATACACCTCTTACCTGGTATACCTGTGGAGGTATTGTTTGTTAACACTACCTGACTGTTTCTACGCATATTCCCAGACTCCAGGTGGATGTTATGCACATACCTCTCCATCTCTTATTGCACATACTCTTGGCGTGTCTTGACAACATGCAGGTGAAACTGGGACATATTTTGACTATTGCCCTCATAAACCTTTGGTGAGTTGCTACAATGACAGGTTTGTTTTCATAGACATTTTTCAAATATTTACAGGCCTGACAGTCAGTTATACGGCATTAAATGCTGCCTAAATCTCAGAGATGATCACACTGATATGCCAGGGGGACAAGATAACAGGCAGCAGATATGGGCCAATTATCTGGACATTCTGGACAGATCTGTACAGTTGAGGGGTATGATTGTGCATACAGCTTACTACCACTCCCAGTATTCGAACCATGGCTGTGTCTGCTAAAAATAAAACCATGTACATCACAGTTGAGTGTTCTATATAGATATTGCTGTGTACATCATAGTGGAGTGTGCTATATAGATATTGCTGTGTATCTTTTCTCTGAATTCTGTCTATAAGTCTCCCGTGGTTTTACAATCTGACCTTGTAATTACAACACTCATACGGGTTTCCTAGGCAGTTTTATTATGTAGCACTGTGTGGATGATAGTGATGAGTAATACCTTATTATTCAGAGATACTGAAACATTAGCACTGCCATACAATACCAGACTAAACAGTACCAGTCCAGGAGTTCAGTCTTTTATTTCTAGGCAGAGTTTTTTTGTATTTGACAGACCTGTGGGGGGAATGTTTGTTAACACTATCTGAATGTTGCCACACATATTACAAGATTCCACATTATTATTATGCACATACGTCTCACTCTTTTACTGCACACACTCTGGTCATAGCTTCACAACATGGGGGTGGAGTTGGGACATACTTTGCTTATAACGCTCATAACACTTTGGTGAGTTGCTAGAGTGACAGGTTTGTTCAACAGATATATTTCTGACAGTTATGATGTCTGGCAATCAGTTGTATGTCATTATTTGCAGCCTAAACTTCTGGGATCATCCCACTTTTGCCAGGGGGATAGGGTGATAGGCAGGGGACTTATGCCAATTATCTAGACTTTCTGATATTATCTGTACAGTTGTGGGGTATGTTTCTGCATACAGTTTACTACCACTTTCAGGATTCGAACCATGGCTGTGTGTGCTAAAAATACAACACTTCACGTCTCAATTGAGTGTGCTATTTGGATTATGTTGTCTATCTTTTCACTGTTTTCTGTCTAAGTCTCTGTCAGTTGTACAATATGACCTTGTGATTACAACAGCCATATACAGACATTCCTACACATTTTATTTATGTGGCACAGTGTGGGTAACAGTGCCTAATACAACAGTACTATTAAGAGATTGCAACACTACATTACCATATGATGCCAGAGTAAACAAAAGCAGTCCAGGAGTTAGACCTTTATTGCCAGGCTGTTAACCTTTTATTTACATACAACCTATATGAGACTCTTCCTGCCATACTGTCTGATTTATTCAGTACATGCCATACACAGTACAGGTTTTACACTGGCAATTAACTTTCTACTACTTTTAGATTTATTTCTTATGATGGTACATGCAAGATTATTACTAACCTGCCTCGCGACACAGCCTCTGCAGCCTACAGGCATGGGCTTCCCGATTCACAGCCCACTCGTCTGCCACTGTCAAAGACATAAGAGGAATATTTAGCCATAACTATCCATAATATACATGAGCTGGCAATTATTAAACAGGTACTAGTATGATACTTGCACATGGCTGGGACAACACCCTTCTGCCTAGCTTCTTGGATCCATTGATCCAAGAGCTCCTTCTTTCTCCGTTTCAGGTCAGCATAGTGATGCCTGACCTGCTCACCAGTTCGAGGGATGCTAGTGGCACTGATGAGGTCATGGGCAAGACAGTCCCAGGCTTCTGCTTTATATTGGGAACCCTGGTACTGGCCCTGCAGCATCTCTGGTCATGGTCTTTAACAAGGAGTCCTGCCATGACTTTGGACTCCTGGATGCCCCAGCGCTGCACCCGGAAGCACGATCTATCTTCACCCCCAGCAGGTCATAGTGCCTACAGGAGGACGCTGCAAGCAGTTATGAGATGTATTCCTGCCTGTGGGGTTTAAATAGGGCCGATTTCCCTGCACTTTGCCATGATTGGACAGCTGTGAAAATGCTAAGCTATGGGCAAACCTGCTTACCTAAGGTTGTCATTGCTTAAAGGGGTATACCAATGGGCAAATTGATTTAGCTGGCATACACATTGCTTACACCTAGTAAGCAGGGGTGTGCAATGCTAAGCATTGCTTAATTTTAAATTTGCAGACTATTTGCTGTTTGGCATTGATTTATAATTCATTACATGTTATACATTTGTTTAGTATCCATGATTCATGTGTACGTACACTGTATGGGGTCCTTGTGTTTATTGAGGAATTTCACCACTTTATTACAATGACACCTGGACTTAATGTTGTACTCCAGTTCACATATTTATGTTATGTAGTAGGTTATACAACATAAAACTGTATATAGATTCCTTTCACATGTAAACTGTGATTTTGCTATAGTGATGATCTATTTGGAGATACCTCAGTCTTATGTACTGCTGTGACGGCTTACTGGTTAACTACTGTGACTATAGTATACAGAGTCCTGGGCTCAGGACCTGCAAGAGCTGTTTATTTTGTTGCTAGGCAGGACAGCGGCTGTTGGATACAGAGTGATTAAGGCACTTTTAAGCAGTTGTAAGCAGGTTTGCACGACGGTAAGCAATGCTAACGTCCGGTTAAATATGCTTACAGGGAGTTAGCTTCATTATTGCTTAACCTGTGTGGGCATTGCTTACCCCCACAAAAACGGGCTTAAACCCACTTACTACTGCTTAAAACTACTCACCGCCACACTAATTTAGACAGAAATGAAACATGGTTCTTGGGAAAGTGGTGGATTTGGACACTCTGGTTTTATCATTCATTACACATTATACCTTCATTTCATATCCCTGATTCATGTGTACATATACTGTATGGGGCACTTGTGTTTATCTGTGGATTTTACCACATTATTACAATGACACCTCACATCTGCATTTAATGTAGTACTCCAGTTCACAAATATATGTTATTTAGTAGGTTATACAGCAAAATAATGTTCATACAGTGATTTCACATGGAAAATGGAATTTACTACAGTGAGAATCAAACCGGGAATGACTGCTCACAAGGTGAATGCTCTGACCACTAACACTATTGCAGTACTGCTTCAATTGCATGTATCTTGCTATTTATCTTCTTGTGCCATTTAAGCTACAGTATGCGTAGTTAAGCAATGGGCAAACCCGCGCACCTACGGTTAAATTTAATCTGTTTGATAAAAAAAAATTCTCTACTGCTATTTCCTCTTGGAAGGGACAGGTTTCACTTATTATTGTGGATTCCTGCATGCATCTGCACATTTGGCAGACATCCTAGCAACCCCCCATACCTCTCAACCTCTTCAGGCACACTATCTGTACAAAGTTTAACTAATTATGGTACAACTACGGACATATTTTCATTATTGCTCTTATAAACGGGACAGTTGCTAGAGTAACGGGATTTGTTTTAATGTACGTTTTATGACAGATTTGAAGTCTGACACTGAAATATATGCATTATTTATCAACTTTAGTCATGAGATCATCCCAGTGATTTGCCAGGACAATTGGGGTGCTGTATGGGCGTGTAATATGGACATTCTGCAATAATTTCTACAGTTGGGAGGTATGCAGCCTCCTATGAGCACTCTCGGTCATTATAATTGCCGTGTGGCACTTCCTGAGTGCAGGGGCATGTGTATTGTGAGAGCTCTGCTCTCAGACACACCCCCTGCACTCATCCACGCTCCGTGTCTGTTTAGGAGCAGAGGTAGCATGCCTTCATTACTATGCATGGCTCGCTGCCTTGCTGCTCTTAAACGGATATTTCTGTGCAGGAATAAGCTGTTCCTGCACGGAACCTTACTGAATCCTGGGGCATGTGATGCAACCTAGAAGAATATATAAATTAGTGCAAAATAAATAATGGGATTATAAAGGCACTGAAGGCTTTAAAATAAATTTAGACAGAGAATGCTCTCATAGTAGGTGTTAGACAATGCCACAGTCATGTGGTACATCAACAAATAGACAAGAGCAAGTGTTTATCCATTTGCAGGTTAACAGTGACTGATTGGAAGATAACCTTTCAACGCTAGATGACACTAATGCTTCTCTGCAGTACTGACGTACTTCAGCTCTTTGCATGTGTGGTATAAGTTGTGTCAATCAGCTTGCTACAATTTTAAGAGAAGCATCAGTTTTTGTTGTTTTTTTTTTGCTCCTCCATTAAAGAGCAAATAAAGTGACCTGGCTTGGCTTGCTGCTTGCTCTTCCTTTTTAGCTGTTAGAGTTGTGGGGTGCCAGATTAGAGCACAATGCCAGGTGGGAGATGATCCAGCTGCAGCTCTGCCAACAGTGGTCTAATTGAAGAATGTAGCACACTTGTGTACAGACTACCATAATAGTAGATGCTTGAGTATACGCTATAACTTACTTTCCTCTATCCTCTTAGCATCTCTCCCTTCTTTGACTTGGGTTGTCCTAGGCTAGGATATAGTACTCTTATCCATACTTTTATCTGCTCAGATCTGAGTAGCATTTGAAGAGGGTTTATTTTTTTTCTGCTACTCCTGAGTGGATGGAGGTATTTTTCCTTGCTCTCTCTGTTTCCTTTGGTCTTTTTCTGGGCTTTCAAGGGTATTACTGAGTATACTGGGTTAAAAAGCTTTAAGATGACAGAGGTGGACACCTTTTTATACTTGAAATGGCCTGATATCTCAGGAGGCAGACATCTGCTAGACAAAGATGGACAAGTTAAGAACCTTAGAGGTTGGGTAGCTTATCTGGAACTCTGAAAGAAGTGCCAGTAGTTTGGACTAGTGCAACAGTGATCTACTTAAACATCTACCCCTAAGATAAGTAGTTATACAAATTGTGCTTTCTTTTAGCACTGTTTATATTCAACACCCTGCAAGTAATAGCATTGTTGATATACCTCTCAACTGTCCAGATTTTTGCCTCATATTTTTAGTCTATTCGTCATAAAATTTGTGATTCTAGGGCAAATCATTGGGATGATCTGAGGACTGAAGTAATTAAATAATGACATACATTTGTCTTTCAGACTTCACATCCTTCATAAAATGCATGTTAAGACAAATCCTGTTTTCTAGCAACCTTCCAGGTTTATAGGAGCAATATTTAAAATCTGTCCCTGTTTTGGGGCTTTTGTCCCCCCCCCCCATTCTGTAAGGCATTGTCCAGATTTTTTGCGCTAAGAGATTGAAAGGTATAATTGATATGGGTGGGAAGTATGATGAATAGAAGACTAGCTACGCATGTAAAAATGGTGCCAGTGCAGTGCCTTCTCTGCATATATTCATGTATTTCAGAACCCTGGAGCGATCATCTGTTTTTTTTTAATGTATGGCTAAAATGGATGTAGTATAGGAAGTCACAGATAAACTCCCTTCAAGTTTACTGGATGACAGAATCTCATTGAAACGTGCACCTGCCAAACCTGTGGGTAAAATAACTGTAAATATTCCCTTTTGTAAGGGGCAAGGTGCCTTACAACCTTGTATGTGGACTAACTCCACTAACTCCATAGTAGTATAACATCAAGGAAAGAAAAAAAAAACAACTGGTAAAGGTGAAACATGACTCACACAACTACATTTTCACAATGGACCCAATATATACATAAAAAAACATTCCAAGAGTTGAAGCTTTGATGAGAATGACTTGTCAAATATTCTTGTAGGGAATCTACATGTGTCTACTCGAAGATGTCCATATTAAAACAAGTGTGGGAAAAGGTAGAATGGTAAAGTCATCACACATTACCAGCACTTACACTTGTAATAGGGCAAGTGCTGCTACCTGGCTGTCTCCCATGCTGCCCTGTTAAAGTATGTATAGGTATGCAATGCAAATAATAATAAAATAAAATACAGTCATTAGCTAATCTGAGTAATATGTTTAAAAAAAGTGTCCTCAACTACATGTGTAACTATTTTATTGACCGAATGACCTCTGTGGATTACAGTGTTTTCCCATCTTAGTGTTAATCAGTAATAAATTGCTGGAGAAGTGCTGTAGTCATATCACTCCACAAAGGGGGACCCACGACTGACCTGGGGAAACTATAGATCCATCATCCTCACCAGATTTATCTGTTGGGTAATATAGGGCTTCATTATAGACCTCATAAATAAGGACATAGGCAGTCTTCAAGCCCTGGACCATAACCAATTTGGGTTTGTTAAAGGCAGATCCTGCCTCTTAAACCTGGTGGCCTTTTTGAACAAATCACTAAAGCATTAGACTCCAGTAAGTCACTCCACACTGCATACCTTAATTTGACCAAAGCCTTCAATACAAGCCCACACTTGGTTATCATTGATAATCTAATCCAGTTAAATGTAAACCCATACATTACCTATTGGATAGCATACTTTTCTCACTAACAGAATCCAGTCTGTTAGTGTTGCAAACACATTCTTAAGTAAAAGACTAGTTACCAGTATTACCTCACAGGCATCAGACTTGTGACCACTCTTCTTTGGCATTTATTTCATTGACATTAAAGCAGAGAACTGTGGCCTGTGACTGATGAATTTTGCCAATGACTGCAAACTTGGAGCTGTCATAAATACCACAGGTGACCTACATATTCTCCAAGAGGGTTTAATTCAAGGTAGCAAATGATGTTTGGACCAAAGTTAGCAAACATGAGTATTCCTGTTCCTATGACATGGGTGATAATCCCCCTAAAAATCAGCTTATTCATTAGGAACTTTGACTACTTAATTGACAATTAGCTATCCTTTCACCACCTAGTGACCACTGTTAGGAAATCCTTTTATATAGCCAGATTGATCACCAGGGGCATAGCTTCTAGGTCCAAGGAAGTCATCGTTCCCCCTCTACTTCTTTCTTACCAGACCAATAATAGGATATAATGTCCTCTTTGGTATGCACTTGATTAGACATATGACCCAGCACAAGAGACCTCAGCTTTTTCTTACCAAAAAAAAAAAAATTGAGTTACCCTGACTGCCTTAAAACTCTAACACTCTTTTCCATTTCCTGACCTCAGTTGAGAGGACATCCCTACCTTGCGTACACAACCTCAATAGATACAGTTCTGTGCAACCTCCTACTTATCCACAAAACTTCTACAACCCTAAACACCAGCTTAAGGGATGTAAACCATCACTGAAACATAAACACGACTTGCTGGTGGGATTGAAATCTTTCACAGAGAACACCTCTTTTATGGAGTAGACTCCCTCTTAGAGGTAAAGCAGAATAGCTCCATGACCCCTTTTTAAGTGTAACCTGGATGAATAAATGGGCCATCATAAGTATATCCCTGGTCTGGCCCCTGGAAGGGGTCAGGAACTAAGTCTGGGTGTGGTATTAGAGAACCAAGGCAAAAACTGCGCCATGGCTTTCTAAAGAGTCTAAACTCACAATTACCCTTAGAAACAAAGCATGGGCTTTATGGCATTCTTCTAAAGACTCTCAAGATCACATTAAATACAGGCAATCCAGGAACAAAACCAAAAAATCAATTTTACAAAACAAAAAACAACACTACTGTAATTTACAGACAGTAAATCAAAATAACCCTCAGAAGTTTTGGGCAGGTTTAAATAATCTACTACATCCTGGACAAACTTCAACCCCAATCCCTGCTGCTACTATTGATAAAACCCCTGAAGAGGTTTCTGATAGTTTTAACCAATTCTTTACTGAGACATTTCAAGCCCTAGCTAGCCAACTACCTCCTAGCTCCCCTGGTCCTGAAAGTAGCACCCCTAGAAACCTACTCGCGTTCAGCTTCCAACCAGTCGCCACTTCACTTATCCATACCATGATCAAAAAATTAAAACCCACTACACTTTCTGCTGATCAACTCCCTGCCGAGTACCTACAAAAATCAGCTGATGCTATTGCTTACCCCATCTCAATACTAATCAATCGAACCATAGTAGAAGCTAAAATTCCCACCATCTGGAAAATATCCTATGTAATCCCACTTCACAAAGGAGGCAGCTCTACTGAATTCTCCAATTATAGGCCAATAGCTATACTCTCTCCACTTGCAAAGATTATGGAAAAATGTATTCATAGACAACTCATGCACCACCTAATCCAGAATCACCTTATGGCAGACACTCAGAATGGCTTCCGTCCTCATCACAGCACTACTTCAGCCCTCCTAGCCTTTACCAACACCATAAACCATAATCGCAACAATAATTATATATCCTCAGCCCTCTTCTTGGATCTTTCCAAGGCATTCGATATGGTTGATCACCAACTTTTAATCCACACCCTGCAAACATTCTGTCTAGATACTGGAGCCCTTCAATGGTTTCAATCCTACCTGAATGGTCGACAGCAGGCTGTCCTCTGGCTGAACAAACTCTCTAGCCTTCTACCTAACACCCTTGGAGTACCACAAGGCTCTATACTAGGGCCCTTGCTGTTCTCCACCTTCATTAATGACCTTTATACTGTCATCCCAAAAGTCAGCTGTATCCAATATGCTGATGACTCTACTCTGATTTGCTCAGCCACATCTCCAGTAGAGTTATGGTCAGCTACCCAGACCACCTTTAATACAATAGAAAACTGGCTTTCTGGACATTGTCTGATCCTAAATCCCAAAAAAACTAAAATGCTGTTATTTTCACCAACACGTAGGTCTACCGCTTTCACCTTTACCATAAAATCAAATGATGGCACAATAATCTCCCCTGACCCCTCTACAAAACTATTAGGTGTCATCATAGACAATAATATAAAATTTGACCTACATGTTAACCAAACTATCAAAATCATCAATAAAAAACTAGGGTCACTTTACAGAATAAAAGCCTTCCTAACCCCTCCAGCTAAAATTGCCATAGCTCACTCCCACCTTCTTTCAACCCTTCTGTATGCATCCCCTCTACTCTCGAATTTAAACAAGACTGTCCTTAACAAACTCTCAATTTGTTACAACCACATTGCGAGGTTTGCCACTGGGCTGCCTTTTAGGACACATCATTGCATCAATCTAAATCAGCTTGGGTGGCTTGAACTACCCAGCCTAATCCAGTATAACCAACTGATTATGGCCTATAAAATCCTCTATAATCCGGACAATACTCCTGCACTTAAAAATATTATCAGCCCCTATAACAATCCTAGACCGCTTCGATCCTCTAACAAACTACTAATTCAGACTAGCAAAATTAATAACACAGCCGGTGATTCTCTCTTTGCAAACTCTGTAAGTAGATCCTGGAACTCTCTTCCAGCTGATATTACCTTACTTTCCACCTTAGGTCAATTTAAAACTAGACTCAAACAACATTTGTCACTTAACTGGCTATGTCAATGTATCAAGCCTGGCTAACTCTCTCTAGAATGTGTAAAAATCTGTTAACCAGTTTACTGTGTAATTTAATTTAATCCTGACTTGCGCTCAGGATTAACTGTAACCTGTGGAACTTGTTTAACTTGCTTACTTATGTAATCTCTGTAAATAGTCTGTTTGTAATATGTAATGCTGGTATTATGTAATGCTGTATCTGCTTACCCTTGGAGCTTTTCTCCCCGGGCCTCCGCTGAAAATGGACATGCATCCAGTCGGACTATCCCGGTCAACAAATGTAAAATAAATAAAAATAAAAATGTTTTGGTAAATTCATGGGATCATTGGCTAAGCTATAAATGAGCTACTCCAGCCACAGCCTAGTTTGAATGCATGAACCTCATGCTTTCATAGTCATTCTCACCCCTTGGAATTGTAATATTAAACTTAAAATGATAAGAATGGCAATAAAGCTAACTGCCATTAATCTAAAACAAATATAGTCAGAAATAAGTAAATTCATTAAGATGTTGAAAAAATACTAGGCAGACCTGAAGAGTATGGAATGATGTGATTGTTTTGTAACTCATTAAAGACGGAACAGAATAAAGTCAAAAGAAATAATAAACTTCAGAGGAGCTTCTTTTTTCCACGGACTGAATATGCTGGTTTATAGAACCCACTATTTTTTCTTTATGCTACCTCCAGCTCCACAGAGCATCTGACTATAAGTCCTGGCCTCTCCACTTGCTCAACCCAGGATTCCTTCTATTTCATGTGTACAGGACAGGATACTATCAGACTGAATGTATCATTCAGTGAGTGTCTACATTTGCTATAACAAGCAGCCAGCTACTGCAGTACATAACTAACCATTTCTTGTAACAGTAAATTAGCATACCTACTGTGAATTGTCCTTACATTTGGAACTACTCTTGTTTGGTTAGACATCTATTATATTCTGTGCCTTTTGCATCCAAATCTCCTAGTACCATCTTATTTATATCACAAGAAAAACCATGCAGTGTTTTTAGCAGTCTTGTAAAGTGGGAAAAAATCCAGTAGTTGATGGAAATTTCCAGACACTGCAGCTGTAACTAGCAATAACAACATGAACCATGTTATATGAGTCATAGAGTGTTTGCAGTTGGATACCCTGCTCTTGAGACAGTACTGCTATGATTCACTACCTCTTTCCTCATTCTCTCATCTGCCTTTAAGCATCATTATACTGACAAGTATCACTAATACTATATATTTCCTGTTGTTTCTTTACCATCTGTTTGTGATGCAAGACTGTATTTTTGCTCTCTGCATAATCCTTGATACACCTTTTGTTTGACTCACTACACTTGTGACTGTTACAATCATGGCCTTTTCATTAATGATCTAAATTGCTCTACTCTAAACTGCTAAGAAACAGATGACCACTGTGTTTTAGTGTCATCTGGTGGCAAAATAAAAAATTACATGTTTACAGCGTGCATTTCCTGAGAAGGAGATGATTTTGCTATCAGTACATATTTTATTGTAAACTGTAATACACAAGGATCATCTACATATCTTTTGCAGGAAAAAAGTGAATATTCTTTTATTTCCTCTTATTTCTGTATATTTAATATAATCCATAGTGTTCATATTACATTATATTTTACAGCCCCTAAGCCACTGCAACAGGGATCATCTATAAACCTTTTTTTTTTTTTTTTTTTTTTAAGGATAATGATACAAAATGTCATATAACAACTGCAGTGGTGGTGCTGTGGTAGCGTTGTCGCCTCACAGTAAGACGTTGTCCTGTTCGATTCTCAGCTAAAGCTTCTTCTGTGTGGAGACATGCGTGAATAGGCGTACCTTCGTTGAAGGTTGTGCGTCAGAGCTGGCAACTCGGCACGTAAAAATCTACTGCCAATCATTAGCGGACCGGAGTTCTGCTGTGGTGACCCCTAACCGGGAAAAGCCGAAAGACACAACAACAACAACAACATACAAAATGTCATATATCTAATGAAGCTGCCACTTTCCAGATAGCTGTATCTCTTGGCTTTTCTTCAGCAAATTGTATGACATTATGTTACAAGTGGATGTAGTTATGATACGTGATAAAACTTCTGACTAAAATGTAAATGACTGTAAAATCAAATACACTAGAGTTTATATTTTTTGTAGACTGAAAACTTACATAAATTATTTATTTGTTTATTTTTTGTCCCTCCCCGTTCTTCATTTTACCGGCCCTGCTCTCTGACACTTGTTCATGTCAGGTCTTCAAGCTCACACCACCCAGACTTAATCCAGTATGCTGAGGCTAATTGTGAGACAAAGACACCAGGGGCTCAGCACATTTGAGCTTCCATCCAGGTAGGGGTCTTTTTGCTTGTGGCCTACCTATTTCACCTCCTGTACAGTCTCATGGTATGCCAGATGAATGGGTGTGCTGTGGAGATGTGCAGAGTATTGCCCCCACCTCTGCAGCAGCTCAGCCAGTGCCTCCTAATCCTTAGTTTAGGCACGCCTACTTTAGGGCATACCCAGTCTCCGCCAGGAATTACCAGTGTAGATGGCCACGAGACTGCCCTCTCACCCTGGGATGGCTACACCCAGCCATCCCTTCCGCTTCATCAGTTCCCTGAGCTCCTAATCGAACCCAGGTCGCTCTGGTCATAGTCAGGGCTTTATCTCCCTATGACATCAGACTGGCTGATTTAACATAAATTGTTATGAATTTGTGATTTAGATAGTGTGAGGTTTGGTAGTTTGATCACAGACATGTGACATAGGCTTCTCAGTAATAACAGCAATGTATAATTAAAGCTAGGATTAGAATAAAAGTTACAGATTACCATCAAGTGTTAGCTAATTATTTAGACAGAAATGAACAGGTGACAATTTATATAGTAGTTAGTCAGCTAAGGTTTTGGGAGAAGCAGGACCCTAGGGCAGGTGTTATACCATAGGTTTAAAACATACGAGAAAATAGATTGTCAAAATATTTTAGTCAAGATTTTTGTGAAAAGAGGTAGGAGCGAAGATTAAGAAGCCAGTATTAGCAAAATTCCAGACTGTTCTGTCCGTAAAGTCTGTAGGAAAGGAAGGATTATGGTTATGTGAAGAAATAGTTTAGAATATGTCTGTAGAATAGAAGGAATAAGAAGTAGGAATGTTATAGGTAAAACTATCTGAGAAAAAGATCATGCAGTGACTAACATGAAGTAAACAATGCTGCATTGGGATATAACTTGAAGTAAGAGTAGGAAAGAGGCAAACACCCAGACCTCCACTGCACAAAGATTTACTAAATTTAGCCATACTGGCAGAGTACGTTAGATGTAGAAAAAGTTCCGGAAACATTTCAGGTTGAAGTAATGTAAAACTGGAATAGATTTTGGCTAGGTGTGAGACATTAACATACATGTCATAAGCAGCAGTCAACAGAGTGGCATAGTCTTGGGATGGAAGCTTCTTCTGTTGAAGCAGCAAAACTGAAACGTTTAGCCTTGAACTCATCTAAATTATATGTATGTCTAAAATGTGGCAGAAGCTAGAACCACATATGAAGGGCAAGTGTGGAAAAGACATTGGCACCCTTATTCATTTGTTTGTTTACTTTTTTTGCTGGTATAGATCAACGAGGCAGGGTCTATTTTCAGCATAAGTCCAGGATAATGACGATGAAAACTTCAGTTTACAGGTAACTACATAAAAGAAAAGGAGATGATACACACATTTAAATGCACTTAAGCGGTTTCAGGTGCAATGCAATTAGTATTTTCATTTGCCTAAAGACATTTTTTCGGCAGATTTGTATGCTAGAGGAAGACCAAAAATGCTTACAAAGGAAAAAACAAGAAAATGCAGATGTTCTTCGTGTTTCACTGTTGCAGTCATTACATTTGGGTTATCTGCTTGCAGGTAGCCCTCAGTCGGCCTGATTAACAAAGTCTTGGGTCCTGCGTCGGTTGCTGACCCTTCTTCCATAATCTTGCAGCACTTGTAGAGAGTTGATGGGAGTGCACACTTGCATATCAGGCCTAATGAATTTCCTTAGCCCAGCCTAGATTGAGCTGTGGTTTGTGTCACTTCTGAGAGATAGGGGTAAGCCATGTGAAGGTTTGAAGGCAATTACTGATAACTGATATTCTCCTTGCCAGTTGCTGGTGGGCAGGAATTTGTTAATTACCTAAGAGAGCAAGAAGAGCCATTATAATACAAGATGTGTATTGATAAATATCTGTCGTGGTGGTATAAAGCAGTGTTGGCTATTTTAGGGAAGAGATGGTCAGCTTGTTTTCATGTTCTAATCAGTTAGGAGACCTGAGGGGATAAGCTGTGGTAGTTTCTGAGTGAGTCATTGGAGATGAAAAGGGGACATAGTGACAGGCTTGTTTGAGTGTCCTGGTTAATGATGATCATAGGTTTGTGAAGCTTAACAGTAGAAAAGACTGGGAGGAAGAAAAGCAGTGGCGATGCTGAGTCAAACTCATGGAATCAGAAAGTGTCTGGCCAATGCAGGGAGCTAAAGTTACAATTACATTGTTGGTATGACAGTAACCTTAAGCATAAGGTGACACGTGACTCCTAGCAGTATGAGTAGATCTTATTTGTGGGCCTTATCCAGTATATGCAGTTCTGATGACCTTGACCTTGGTGGTGGCTTACGTCTAGACAGAAAAGCATGGGCTTAGTTTTTTTAAGGGTCAGTGCCTGAAATAACTACAGCTTAGGCACTCTGAAACAATGCTCTGGTAAAAAGTGCTTTAATGACAAGCTAAAAACACTTTTGCAAAAATGCTTCTTCAGGTCAAACAGCCATAAAACAAACCAACTTTTAGAAGTTAGAAACAGGTGGTGCAATTACATCATCCATTGCAAGGAAGACCTTTTAAACATTTAAAGATACAGTACTTGCTATATGGAAGAATGGAAGTAGATTTGTACTGGACTAATTTGAGGAAAGCAGGTACTTGATATTCCATTATTAATATGTTTACCTATTCACCAGTATAAAGACTGATATGTGATCACTTCAGCACTACAGTTCAGATAATGGCTGATATTGTCTGATTTTAAGGAGGAAATCTGAGGTCTTTTCAGTGTTGTATGGATGTGTGAGATGGAAACAGTTAGAGGCTTATGCCATTTTCCTAGGTGGTCATAGACTGTGGTGGTGATACAATATTGAAGTTCTCCACATGGGTTAAATGGGGGGGAGGGGTTGATTGGGAGAGATTGGAAAAGTGATGGCACAATTTTGAAGCTATATCTAGTGAGGTGTTAGATGGATAGGGATTTAGGGTATTGCCTTATCCATGAAAAAGTGTTTTTTTTTTGCTTTAGATAAAAAGTGACAACTCTGTGATGCAGTTCCTGTAGGTAGACTGATATTTAGAGGAATTATTCTTTGACATATTTGGTGCTCCGGTTTCCTCCCACATCCCAAAGACATGCTGTAGGTGGATTGGACACTCTAAATTTGGCCTAGGTGTGAGTGCATGCATGTGTGTGCCTTCTGTGGAAGGTTGGGCGCTGGGCTGGCAACTCGACACAGTAAAACTCCACTGCCAATCATGAGTGGACAGGTGATCTGCTGTGGTGACCCCTAACCGGGAAAAGCCGAAAGAAGAAGAAGATTCTTTGACATATTTCCATGCAAAGTTATGTTCCTTCACCCCCGTAATCTGGTGAGGAGGGGGTGGGATTTTGCTGCTGCTTTTTCATTCTTACAGGGATCATGGAATTGAAGAAGTTAAGGAAGGTGACGCTAAAGAACTGTATGGTTGAGCCTAATTTGTATCACCAAAGATGATGCCAATTAACTGATTTAAATGCTTCAGTAAATATGTTTATGTGGAAGTTGTGCATGTTGTGCCACCATTTATAATGATGAGAGGAAGATGAATGGGATAGCTCTTATAAGTGAAAACTATAAAGCTTGCTTCTGGGAATTTGGGTTGGATACAAGGATCCTGTCCACCATGTTTTGTTAACCAAAAATCCTACCACTCCTTATTATTAGTTTAATCAGTTAAATAAAACCAGATGGTTGGATTTTAGGGTGTGTCTGATCATTATACCCCATGTACCAGTTTAAGCTGAAGTCACCTAAGAGGGTAAGATCATTGAAGATATTTCTCATGATCCAGGAATGGATTATGACCTGTGGTGTCTTTTGATGGATCCCCTTCTGAAGCTCAGAATCCCATATAATCGAAAATCATTTTTGTGAGAAGAAAAATCCCGAAACCTTGAATACTCACTTGCCCATCATACCCTTTTCTCCAATGTAGTGTGATTCCAGAGTTGGTATATATAGTTGGCGGGGGTTTGGGGGGCACAGCAGTTTGTGTTTTGTTTTAGTTTGGGCAAATATTTACTTACCCTGGGAAAAATTCACCATTTGGGAATTCAGTGTTTCGCAATTTTTGTCTCACAAAAATGAGTTTCGATTATATGGGTTTTCGAGGTTTAGAAGTAGATCCCCTGTGATACATCAGGGGATATACAAATAGCCTAAGATACTTTTTAGCTGGATTGATTATAAGGGACATGAGGCGGGAGTCTATGCAGGTAGATAAGGTGAGTTGCACACTAAGAGGAGGACATGTTAAGGTATCTTTGGTGATAAATGCAACAGCAGCTGCACTTTATGAGCTCTATTAGCCCAGGAGACATTATAAACTTCTAGAATTTATTATTTTATTTATGGCATTAGCTCAGTTTTAGAGTTTGCAAGTATGGCTGGAATGTTGTGAGACAGCCATATTAAGTAATGAGAGTTTGTTATAGATGCTTCTGAAGTTTAAATGAGGAAGCATGAGCTACTATAGTCCACTCTAGTTATTAGGAGTACAGAAGAATATGTTCTATGTAGGGGATGGAATTTGTGTGTATGTGTGTGTTTGTGTGTGTGTGTGTGTGTGTGTGTGTGTGTGTGTGTGTGTGTGTGTGTGTGTGTGTGTGTGTGTGTGTGGGTAACATGACTTAAGAAGCGACAGAATAGGAGTATGGAGGATGTGAGGCTGTTGAAATTTTATAAGTTTGACAATTATGTTATATATGGTAGACAGCCTGTAAAATTGTGTAGGGGATGAGCATTGTTAAGATTAAAATGTAAGGTAACTTTGCTTATTGTTCAAGTTGTTATGGCCAAATTAAGGTTATACAGAACAATTATAGCAGAGATGTGTGTGTGTGTGTGTGTGTGTATATATAACTATAATATATATATATATATATATATATATATATATATATATATTTTTTTTTTATATTTGCACATTTTGAAAATTTTTGTTCTGCTTTATTACAATTCAGAATGCATATTTATTTATTTTATTTATTTAACATTTGTTTACTGGGAAAGTCTGACTGGGAACAAAGCCAATTTTCAGAGGAGGCCTAGGGATAAATGCTCCAGATGCGTGTCTTTGTAACGTGGGAGGAAACCGGAGCACCTGGAGGAAACCTGCATGAATGCAGGGAGGACATGCAGATTCTGCACAGAAGGCATCCCAGCCGAGAATCAAACTGGAGGACCTCTTGCTGTGAGGCTACAATGCTGCCGCTGCACCACACCTTGCCAAGTGTATTATAGATATTCACGGGATGTGGGACTAGAAGTAATAAATTACCCAATATATGTTAAATGAAATTGAGAAGTGTTGCAATATTATTGTTTTTTGTGTTCTGATTCTATTTATCTTATTATCAATGTTAAGGCAACCTATTGGATGTTTAGATTATTTAGGCAACTTTATTTGACATACCAAGGCTATAAAGGTATTGGTATATGGGCAATTGCTGGATATTGTTTAATGGAGCTTTAACTTCACAAAAGATCTCCGGCACTGTCATGCTGATAACTTTTTTTTTTATCCCTCCAAAGCAGGGATGAGCTTGATGATTCCTCTACCTGCATCCATTTGTTCTTCAGCAGCAGTAATCAGGAATCCCAAAATGAGGCAACAGCCCTACAGTCCATTCATTCCTTCCTGCTCAGGAAACACCTGTCAGCTCATCCACTCTGCAGTGAGAGTCAGGTGGTTCGGAGTGGGCCAGCTTGCTGGTCTTGCAGGGTCGTTATTCTAAGCTTTAATACACCAGCCTTCTTAGGAGAAGTGTATCTCTGCATGCTGTCTTCCTGTCTGCTTACTGTGCAAGTTGCACATGGCATTCTGGACTTGCCAGGCTCAAGCTGCACAGAGTGAACAGTTAATGCTCTTTCTAGGTGTCACTCATATGGACAGCTGGAACTGCCTTCCTCCCCCAGATTGGTAAGCTGGCAATGGTCACTCACTCCTGTCCTCCTTCACAAGCCCCTACAAATGCCCAAGCTACTATTCAGATTTTGCTTGCAGCAGACATAGTCAGGGCTTTATCCCTCTATACTACAGAGCTGGCTTTTCATGCTGATAAAATTGATCAAAACTAGAATGGTTTATAGTTATTGGTTGTCAGGCTGCACTCCAGTGGTTATCCAGTAATTGAAAACATCACTGTCTGAAATGTCAGGAAATGCCAGCATTGTAGATGGATTGGACACTCTAAATTGGCCCTAGGTGTGAGTGTGTGCGTGTGTGTGCCTTCTGTGGAAGGTTGGGTGCCGGGCTGGCAACTCGACACCGTAAAACTCCAATGCCAATCATGAGCGGACAGGTGATCCACTGTGGCGACCCCTAACCGGGAAAAAGCCAAAAGAAGAAGAAGAAGAAGAAGGTAACATTTATTCCCTACAGTATAGCAGCTCAATAGAATTGATGTTTAACGCTTTAGCCATCTCTAATAAATTGGTACTATGCTTAGAATAGTAATTCATTATAGGAAATAATCATAAAGTGACAATATTATACAATAGTTTTAAAGTGGCAATAACTATTGTCCATATACATAATATATAAAATCACTTTAGCAGCACTTATTGTCACAATGTTTTACAACTGCTGCAGCAGGAAATTATTTACTATTGCTACAGCAGTTCCTGCATGAAAGAAGTTTTCCCTGCAGCTTATGATCAAGGTAAGAGTAGCTGTACAAATGAAAGCAATGAATATAAGAATTGATGAGGCTTCATCAGCCTTAAAACAACATTAAACCTACATCTCAAAAGTACTATGCTTGTATGAACTGTGTAGCCACAGGCTTCTGGTTAATGGCTAATGACTTCCTACCAGGCATTCATTGGATTCAGTCCTCACAGGTAATATATACTAACTGTACCCTTGTTTGGTCTCCACAGACTCTGAAGAATTTACTGTAGGTATATGTAGACAAGTTTGAGAGGGCACTACCAAGATATGTGACTCTTCAGATGTTAAAACTTGTTCACACATGAACCAAGAGAGACTTTACACTTAACTTACAAGCTCAAAATCATGTACTACTTAAAATTCAAGGTAGTCACTTTTTGAAATGGATCCAAATGTAGTTTTGCAGAGAGTGATATTAATTATTTTACTATTGAACATTTTCCAGAGGACTATCACTAAACTACTGTGTATAGTTATTTTTAGCTCTATTCACCTAAATGATCTTTTCTCCAAAATGATGCAAGATTTTTTTCATAATTTTTTAAAAAGTGAGTAACTGGCATAAGTTTCTATAAAACATTCTTAGAGTGAGTTCTTAAACGTAACATCAAACATCAAACATCAACATCAAAAAAGTTGCTGCAGTGTGAATTTTAATAAAAAAAGCCATTTTAATGTTATTTTTCATTCTTCAGTATATATATATATATATGGGTTCCTATGACTCCATGGTAGCGCTTTCAAGGTAAATTATACGGAATCACATAAACCCTGATCGTTGTAACACAGGAAGAAGCGCTACCATGGGTCCTGTGAGGGGGAAGATCGCTTACCGGAATTGTCGATGATATGGACGTCGATGGATTGGTGTCGAAGAGGTGAGTGTCGGTGATGTCACAGTTCGATGAAGTCATAGGAACCCATATATATATATATATATATATATATATATATATATATATATATCAATCAGATCATTTTGTACCGGAATATCTACTGTTCTCAGGGCTGAAGTCACCACAGCATTACATAGTTATATTTTTGACAACCTTTGTTTTACTTTGAAAAGCACTGAAAGCTATACTTTTTTTTTCAACTGATTAATTTGCAGATGTTGCAGTCTGTAAGTTGCAAAGAGATATTCTGACCTGAATCTGGCCCTAATTCAAATGGCAGAATCTCCCTGCTGCTTAAAGATATTCTTATAATTTTTTTTAGGACAAGATGTCTGCCTGAACAAACATTTGTTTCCTTTTGCATGACCTAATATAATTTAGAAAAGGCAGACAACATAATCTCAAAATAGCACATGCCTGTCAGAACAAATAACATATGGATATTCTACTATAACATATAAATGAGAGAAAAATATCTCTTTTTCACTGAAAACACAACATGTTGATGATATGATTTGGACACATGCTGATTTGTCACTCTGAAAAGATGCAAAAAGTATACTTGTTGGGAACCGAATGGATATGGCAGGAAAAAAAAGATACAGATGGCTATATGGTACTATTTGTGGCACCAAGCAAACCATTCAAAACATTACAGTAAGTTTTACAGAATAATATGTTATGAACTTCAGCAACAAAATGCACTTAGCTGCTAGTTCCAGTTATAAAATTGATGCTCATTACTATTCAAAAATAGATATGGCAGGAAAAAAAAGATACAGATGGCTATATGGTACTATTTGTGGCACCAAGCAAATCATTTAAAACATTACAGCAAGTTTTACAGAATAATATGTTATGAACTTCAGTAACAAAATGCACTTAGCTGCTAGTTCCAGTTATAAAACTGATGCTCATTACTATTCAAAAATGAACAATCTGATTGAACAGCCCAACCAGCATTCCCATTATAAACTGAGCATACACCAATAAAAAAAGATCCAGTTACTGAAATGCCATTGAGCAGCCAGAGTTTCTATTGGCATATACTGAGAGACAGAGTAAATTATAGGAAAAGCCAGGTACAGTCTTCAAAATGAGAAACAGAAACTTACCTGATTTTTTATATCTGTTTGCTCTGTCCCTTGTAAATCTATATTTTCTAATAGTTAACAAAATCTCTGTTGCATTTTTTTCTCCACCACTTCTCCTGCACTGATGTACTCTGCAAGTATGGGAGCATAAATCCCATATGCATACACAGTATATGAGCACAGGGAAGACAATGCAGAAGAAGACTGAAGTACCCTTATACAAATACATTATTTAAGAAAGGTAAGTAATTTCTTTCTTAAATAATATAATTGTGTAATAGCAATAATCCATTTCTGTTTGTGCATATGTTAGGATTTACCCACAATTAGCTTTATTTAATCACTCAGGCTTCATCCTCATAATCAGATCACACCAGCTGTGGGTAAATCCTGATATGTCCATACACAATCATGGATTGTTGCTTAAGTATAAAGATATTTGCACAACTTTATCTTTATATAATGCACTTTAATATACGCGAGTCTATACTGGAGAGGGCAAGCATAATTCCAGTGATAAAATACTTCCCTTTTCTAGAGAAATATATAGGATTTTTACTTCTAATGTAATGAAAACATAGTGACAATATATTATAAATCATTACTACTATTCTGAATTTTTAATGGAAGGCACATATAGCACCACTAATATTAACTGATTATAATGCAAAATGTCAGACTGTAAAAATTAAGGCCTATGAACCCCTGTATTTGGTGTTTATGCATGCAAAGGCCATATATCATTCCTCCTTTGAGATTTCATTACAGACATTTCAGGCAGTAACAACAGATTGTTCAAGTACAAAATATACACATGGCTGCTATTCTACTGCTAGACATTTTAGTACAGCTTAGTACTGAATTTAATCCCATCACATAGCTGACTCAGAGAGTCATTTTAGCAACAACATGTTATAGCTGATAACATATTTTAGAAAGAAATATAAAGGAAATTTCTTCTGATATTATTAAAAATGAATACATATTATTAAGCATTGCAGTTTTCTGAATACTGAGCAGACATTCAATATAATCTCCCACTGAAACCATACATAGAACAAAATGTCAGCCTGTATGGCCATGAAAATGTGTGATCTCTATGCCTAGTACCAGTGTGTAAAAGGTCATGTTTAATCTCCCTTGAAATTTCATTATAAAACTTTCAGGCATTAACAGAAGGGTATTCCATTAAAAATATACCTACAGTAAGTTTGGTATTCTACCTTTAGTATAGATTCACATTGAATTTAACCCTCCATACCATGGTATTTCAACCTTGACATGTTACAGATAAAATATATATCTTTTTTTGAGAAATATAAAGGAGTTTTACTTCTGGTACACTGATGTAGTCTAGACCTTTACAGCAGAAGTTTAAGACAACAACACTAATGAAAACCAAGTATAATGCAAAATGTCAGACTATGACAATGAATGTGTATGAACCTCTGCATCTGTCGCCTGTGAATGAGAGGCCATTTCTCAGTTCCTCTTTAAGATTTTACTATGAAATATTAAGACAATAGCAACAGGATATTTTGTTACAGGTCTATATTATATTCTCGAAAGACGACAATGTCTAATCTGACATTGTCGACACGAGAATATCGAAAGCTCAGAATCTCGAGCGCTTAAATGGAAATCTCCGTAAGGGGAGATTTCCATTTACTGCAATGTAGTGCGGTCTCGGATATGGCATATTTAAGTAGTGGGGGGTGTGGGGGCACAAGGGGGGGCTTTCCCCTCTGTTTAAAACCTGTTAGGGTACTTTTTTTTTTTTCTAAGGTTGATGTTTGAAGAAATTGACTATATGGTGTCAACCATATGTTGTTCGATGTTTTCAAATGTCAATCTTATAATATAGACTCTTTGCTACAAAGGCAACTGTACCCAAGACTACCATTCTTCTCTTAAGGATTTTAATACACATCACTGTAGGTTTTGACCCCATCACTTTCACTGCATCAGACATTAATATTACTGCCATGGCATGTTAAAACTGATTTTTTTCTAGTGAAAGATATAGGATAAACAAAGCAATAAAAACAAAAGGTAAATGGCTGTAAGTAAACCAGGAAAAATCCAAAAGGCAATCCAAAAATGCTGTTTAAAATGTTGTTTATTAGTGCTTTCATCCAACTCACTGTGAACTTCTTCAGATAATCCAAGGCAACAAAATTGCTGCTTAAATACATCCTGAGTCACTGTTTAAGGTCTTTTTATGTAACTTTAGGAAGTTGGATTTTGGTGTTCGTTTTTTTTTTTTAAAAAAGGGGTGTTTTTTTAAAAAAAAGGGGGTTGATTTATTTAATTAATTAATTAGTTAACCAATAATTGGGTTGAACTGATGGCTCAGGATGTATTTAAGCAGCAGTTTTGTTGTCTTGGATTATCTGATGACTTTCACAGTGAGTTGGATGAAAGCACTAATAAACAACATACTTGGATTTTGCCTGGTTTACTTACAGCCATTTACCTTTTTTTGTTTGAAAGATATAGGGTGTTTTTCTGTGATGTAACAGTAACTCAGTAAAGATATATTCTTTTTTAAACACCTTTATTAAATGATCACTTAAGACATAGGCAAATATAATTAACAGAAAAGAAAACAAACCATATTGACATTTTATGAATAAATTCAAGAGAAAAGAAAAAAGACACAAACTATATAAAATAACAAAAAATTGCAAGGCTACATGAATATTTACTGAACCTGAACCATTTTATTAGATTAATGTGAGCACTTTTGTTTAAATAAACTTATTATTAAACTTCATCAGACCAACAATGAAGTTTAATACTATTTAAACAAAAAGCGCTTACATTAATCTAATAAAATAGTTCAGGTTCAGTAAACGTTCGTATAGCCTTGCTGTTTTTGTTATTTTATATTAACATTTTTATCATTTACATACATTGCACATCAGATATATTTTCTTTCCTTTTAACTATCATTAGTCCAACATTACATACATTGCTGAATTCCTTTCTTCCCTTAAAACTCAGTCCCTCTTCTGAACATTATTTTGCATATATTTTTCCCACAATTTCCAATTATTTTATGTAATTTGCTTCTTCCCTTTTTAACAATCCTTCCTCCAGTTCTTTAACTTCTTTCATAATCAATACTTCCAATACAGTTGGTTTAGACTTTGATTTCCATTTTCTAGTATTTGCTTTTTTGGCAGCCAACAGAATTAGACAAAATAACGCCTTACTATGTCTAGGCAATTCAGATCCTGTGCCCAGCTCAAAAAAATAATTTCCTTAGCCACTGACATTTGCTTATCTAGCTTTTCTGACACAGTACTCTGTAGGGAATTTTTAAAATCTGCAGCTCATTACAGTCCCAAAACATATGTTCCCAGTTACCTCTTTCTTCAACATCACACCAACAAGATGAGGAAAACTTCTTTGAAGTCTGCATGGGGTTTAAAAATACCCATGCAAACACTTCCAAGCCAAGATTGTAAACCTTTTCAACTTTTTTGCATACTTGGTAGTCTTACATACGTCCTCCCATTGTTCTGTTGTAAATTGATTTTCAAGTCTCTCTTCCTAATCTTTTCTAACCGCTATGAATGATTCTTTTAGTTATCTTACATTTTGTATATGCTGTACTAATTATCCATGTTTTAGCAACAGCTTCTGTTTTAGTTTCAAGTAAAACTATATCAGACCAGGTCTTTCACTTAAGATTCTATTATCCCTTTCTCTTTTCCTATACTCTGATATCAGTCCCTGGTAGGGAAGGTATTACCTAGCCTGTAATCCAAATATCTTCTTGGCTTCATCCCACTCTATTACATTTACCTCTCTAGTTATTTGCTCCAAATACCTTGGTTCCTTTGTTAACTTTCCCCAGTAAATTTCAACCTTGCCTTAACTATTTTCTGTGCCCTACTTGCAGTCATCCCTATCAGCAAAATCTCTTTTCTCCATTCTCGTGTTGGCTTAGTTCTTGGAATACCTTTGGCTACTTTATGAATGTAGTATTCAGTATGGCTGTTATTATTTTCCTTAAAGATCTACACCCAAAATCCCAGTCTCTCATTACTTCTCTTTTTTAAACACCTTTATAGAATTATCACACTTGACATAGACAAACATATTTATATAGAGTAATCAAACCATATTAACAAGTTCACATTTACAAACATTATACATCACATATATTGTACTATACAATACAGTCAATCCAACATTACATAAATTGTTCAATTCCTGTATTCCCTTAAACCTCATTCCTCCTCCAAAATATTTTGCATGTATTGTTCCTACAATTTCCATTTTTTATATGTAATGTATTCCTTCTCTTTTCTAAACATCCCACTTGCTGTCCTATTATCTCTGTTACAGTATTCACTACTTCAAGTATGGTTGATTTAGATTTTGATTTTTATTTTCAAGTAATTCTTTTTTTTGGCAGCAACCAGAATTAAACTTAACAATGCCTTACTATGTCTAGGCAATTCAAATCATGTATCCCAGCTCAAAAAATCATTTCCTTAGGTATACTCAGTTACTCGCCCAGTATTCCTGACAGAGTACTCTGTAGAGAATTTTTAAAGTTTGCAAACTCAATACACTCCCAAAACATATGTTCCGGGTTACCTTTTTCTTCCCATTACACCTCCATTTGTCATCTACTTGAAGAAAATTCTTTAGAGTGTGGGATATAAAAGTACCTATGGAAACACTTCTAGGTAAAATTCCTAATTTGGAGTTTTTTGAATATTTGGGAGTCATACATATGTCCGCATACCTCTCAACCTGGAAACATCAAAAATCTGGACAAGGCCCATGAAAAATAGGTACAAATCTGTACGCTGATTAACATCTAATTTGCATACATAATTATGTAACCCCACCCACTCCAATGGAATTGTGGGATACCAACTTTCAAATGCAAACTGAAGAACAGACAACCAAAATACGGCAGCGCACCACAGTCCCTGCAGCCATTTCAATGTCCCATTACCTGGCAGTTTCTCCCCATTTACCATAAACACTAATATGTACATACTGCTTTACTTCTATAATGATTACCTGCATTTTATTTTTACATTTTGCAGTACAACAATGCACAAAACACTACAGACATCCGCTAAACAAAGCAATACTGTCTCACAATGAAAATAGACTTGACTTGGCATTAAAATTCAAACCCTGTGCACTACAGAGCAACGTACCACTATGCCAAATCAGCAGTTTCCTGAAAAAAGGAAGCCGGAAACTTAATGGCTATCATTTAGTGAATTCAGTTGTCACTTCTCACCATAGCTCTCAACCTCTTAGCACAAAAAACCTGGACAGACAATGCCAATAATGAGGAAATACAAATTCAGTTCTCACTCATCATAGCTTTTCAGCTCTTAGCACAAAAAATCTAGATGGAGCTCAGAAATGGTGGCTAGGGAGTTTAGACTCTTTTTACCCTGTACCAAAGGTACAGGGTTTGAAGCTGAAAACCTCTAGCCACCAGATGTATTACATAGGGTGGGCATTTTCACACACACACACACACACACACACACACACAGGATAGGAATTTACCAGGATGATACATCATTCTGTGTGCAATTTCCAGATGTGAAAGATAATTTGACAGTTGCATTGATAAACTTAGCAAGTCTAGGTTTCTATCCACATTATACTTAAATAGCAAATCCTAGTAGCCCAGAGACATATGAAAAAAAAATAATTTTCCACACTTACTGGGGTCTTATGTTATAAAATGCTGACTTTTCTTTTTCCCATAGAAGACCTGCAACATTTCAGAGATAGATGCACACAATTCTTAGATCACATACAAGATATGCAGCACACCTGAATGGTAATATAATATTTTCTAAAGACTGGGAAAAGAACCATTTTCCCAAATTCCAAGCAGTTATAAACCTACCAGGAAAAGCAGAGTGATGTCTAATCAAACAAAATGAAAAGCTAGGGATGACATGCCAGAAGCACTCTGTTTGGGCAATGTGGTAGGAAAAGAGCTTGTGAAATTGCAAAATGAAAAAGTGGAAGTAATGCAAAACTTATTCACAGCAACATAGAGGCATATAAAGACTTTTTTTTAGCTTGGATGACTTACTTGAAGTTTGTTCCAGATTTTGACAGTATTGCTTGCCTACAGCAGACCTGACAAAAGGTAAAGCTTCCCTGAAGGTAATGTGGATGAATGTAGCAAAATAAGCCTTTAAACAGATAAAGGATATGCTGTGTTCAGAGCCCATACTTGCAGCTCCTGAAATTTTGACAACGTTTTCTATTATGCATAGATTCCTGAGACAGCCAGAGCAGTTTTATCTCAGGGTCTGGATTGGAAATAGGGAAAACAAAAAAAAAAGTATTTGGCCATTAAATGCTGAAGGGGGAACCGTTTTGCCTGATTATAGATCATGCCTTCTTTAGTTGCTGTTGTAAAACAAGGATACCGATCCAAAGATCTTTTACTTGGTACTGATCCTTCAGTCTGTTAGCTTTAAGATATTGTATCAGCCAGGCCACAGTCTCATGAAAGTAGACAATCTGCCCAAGGCAATCAATCTATCAGCTGCAGCTCAAACCAATGATTCTTTGCAGGTAAGGGGTATGTATCACTGCCATAGTGGTGCCTGGTCACTTTAAATATGCCAGCCTAGAAGGGACAGACAAAATATCTTTGAAGAGATGAACCTAGAAACAATCAAACATGCTAGAGGTAAAGGGGGACAGCTCAACACAATGCAATATAAGTACAGTGTTCTAGTACACATTTTGATCTGTCGTCTGCAGCACACTTCATATGTTGCATACATTTAGTATAAAGTAGACGGAAGACAACTTAACAGGTTTTCCAATGAATGAAGCAACCAGACCCATGCGAGACAGGACACTTGGACTTATTACTAACTGAGTGAAAGATTAACCTGATTTATTGTTCCTGTAGCTGGAAATGAGAAGAGAACTACTCTTCTCTATAAATAATGATTTAGGTGCTGTAATATAAAAGAACCTGCCTAAATGGTGAATTAATTTACACTGTCAGCAAAAATGTTAAGTAACTAATTTTATGCAGACAGACACACACTTTACCTTAGTGATGAGTCCAAAAATGGTTCCCCAACGATAATTCATTTGAGCGCTGTTAAGATGTTTGTATATAAATCCAACACTTTAATTCCCGGCCAGTCCACTGATAAAATGCTGCTGCTGCTGCTGCTACTAACTCCAAGTGTGAAGCGAGTGCTTTCCCAGCCCGAAAATTCTGCTACTAACAAAAATAAGAATGCGAGTGCTTTCCTAGCCATAAGCCAAACGCTGATAATATTTCCCGCTCGCATGCTCCAAACGCTGATAATATGCCGGAAATGATGATGTGAGCTCAAGGAGCTCAATTCCGACTGGCTGATAGCCCTGGAAGAGCTGACATCATCGCGCACGTGATGACGTCAGCTCCGACAGCGCAATATTTGAAATATTTCAGAAACCCAAAGAAAAAAATCGGAAATGAAGGGGTGCCACTCGGGAATCGTGGCACCCCTTCATTTGGACCCCAAAACTCGGTAAAAAACGAGTAATTCGGTATGGTTGAGAGGTTTGATGTCTGCCCATTGTTTCTTTGTGAATTTCTTATCTAATTTTTCTCCCTAATCTTTTCCATCCTCCTCTGATTGAGTCCTGTAGATATCATGCAGTATTTTATATGTCCTACTAATCATCCCTTTTTAGCATGTGATTCTGTTCCAGATTCAACTAAAAACTCAACCAGTGCAGATTTTTCACTTAGGATTCCCTTATCCCTTTCTCTTTACCTGTACTCTAATATCAGTCCCTGACAGGGAAAGCAATCTGCAGCCTGCAGTCCAAATATCTTCTTGGCCTCTTTCCACTCTATTACCTTTCCCTTTCTAATTTGTTGTTCTTTGTTCCCAATCCTTTTTCAGCTTTCTGCATTAATTTCCATCCCATCTTGCCTATTCTTTGTACCCCTAATTGCAGTCAACCCAATCAGCAGAATCAAATTTCTCATTTCCTGTGCTGGCATAGTTCTTAGTATACTTTCTAAATATAAAATTCTCTAAGATGTATTTCAGAGCTACACAGTTAAGGCTGCTAAACATACCACAAGCAGAAGCCTATAATTCAAAGTGGAAAGGAATGATGATGAGATGGGAGAAGCTCAGGAAACAATGAGAGACTGGGATTTTCGATGCAGATCCTTAAGGAGAATGACAATAACCATGAAGAATATTATATTCATAAAGTAGCAGAAAGTATTCTAAGAACTAAGCATGGGAATAGAGAAAGGAGATTCTGCCAATAGGGATACAGACAATAAGCAAGAGGGGGCTGGAATTTATTAGAGAAAACTGGCAGAAGAACCACCGTATTGAGAGCAAATTATTAGAGACAGAAAGGTAATAGAATAGGAAGAGGCCACAAATTTATTAGGACCGCAGGCTAGAGATTGCCTTCCCTATCAGCAATTGATATCAGAGTATAGGCAAAGAGAAATAAATAAGGGGATCCTAAGAGAAAGACCAGCACTGAGTTTTTAGTAGAATCTAGAAGAGAAGCTGCTGTTAAAAAAAGAATAATTAGTAGAGCATACAGAATATTGCATAACAATAAGAATCAATCAGAGCAGGTTTAGAAGGGATTGGGAAGAGAGACTGGATAAGCAATTCACAAAGAAACAATGGGGAGATATATGTATGTCTTCCAAATATGCAACAAAGTCTAGAAAATGTAGGATGTTTTCTTGTAAGTGTTTACATAGGCATTTTAGACCCTAAGTATACTCCAAAGAATTTTTCCTCAGGTAGATAGCAGATGTTTGAGGTGTAATGGGGAAGACCGAGGTAATTGGGAAAATATTTTCTGGGAGAGTAATGAGTTGGCGGACTTTAAAGACTCCCTACATACTACTCTGTCAGAAATACTGGGTGAGCAATTTGGTGTAACTAAGGAAATTAATTTTTTGAGCTATGATACAGAATCGGAATTGCCTAGGAATACTAAAGCCTTCCTAATTATGGTGGCTGCTAACAAAGCAATTATGCCTTTTTATTTACAGTCCTCCATTAAAGCTTGAAGTATCTCACCTCTCTATATGTAGAAATTGTATACTAAGGACTATAAGCATGCACACTACTGGACCCACTCCCTGTCCCCTCTCCCTATATACTGCAACTTGCAATATCTTCCAATCTGGTTTGAGCTACTCAACATTAACAAGAAATTCTATGCAGACTGCACCACCCGCTTTACAGTGTACTTAGCAACATGTGATGTATGCCCCTGCTTCTATGTGGGTAAAACCATCCAACAATTGAGGGACAGGGTATACAAACATTTGTCAGATATGAGGAAGAGTGATATAAAAAATGCCCTTGCCAAACATCAATCTGAATGCCCTGGACATGATTTTTCTTTTAGGGTGTTGCAACATGCTTTTAAAAAATGTGAGAGGTGGTAATTGTAACAACTATTTGGAGCAGATGGAGCTAAAATGGATTCTTAGGATGCAAGCTTATAAGCATCCAGGATTGAATAGTCAGGTTAATATCAAACCCATTCTGAGTGGGTGGAGGCTTAAGACACATAGGACGTTGCATTGACTGTTTGAGGAAATTATGTCATTGTTATTGGCTTAATTTTCTCTTGTTTTGATAGGTCAAGTGTTAGTTTAAAATGTTCATGGTTTTTTAGTCTCTTTTAGGATCTGAAGAAGCTGTATGTGAAAGCGATTGTCCTTCTTTATCTGACTTTTACATGGAATTTGTTTGCTGCTATTTTTATCATCATTTTTATTAAAGTCGTGTCTTCAGTTGTGGTTGTCCAGTTGGTATATGTTTTTTCTGAAGTTTAGTTTTCACCTGGACATTCAGTACGCACTGGTTATTTTCTTGTTTGCTATTATAAACCCTCTCCACTCTTTCCATCATAGCATTTCCGACCATGTTTATTTTTCTCTTTACTACTCCATTACTTCTCCTTCTATTCTTCTGCACTACATACCATGTCAATCTAACACACATTAACCAATTTCCCACACTCACACAGAGCCTATATAATAATGAGACAATTTGCTCATTTTCAATTGCTCCCTCACTATACAACTTCTCCTATACAATCCTATATAAGATTATGTTACTCCCCATCTCCATACCCCCCAAAACTAAGCCAAAATATCACACTTACCACTCTGACACTGATGTACTAACTATGCTTACACTAACTCTACTGCTGTCTGGGGACATTCACCCCACCCCCAGGTTCCTATACCTGTCCCTCTTTACAGGCCCTCCCTCCTCCACTGCTCCCCCCTCCCTCCACAGCCCTTCACCTCCTCTTCAGCTAAAAACCTAACCATTTTTTTCTATGAACATCCAAAGTATCCATAGTAAAGCCAATTAATTCCAAGCACGGATTATCCAACCTACCCCTGACATCATAATGTTATCAGAAACATGGTTAAAGCCTCATATATCTGATAATGAATTCCTTCCAACTGGATACAATATCTTTCACCTGGATAGGGTCCAAAAAAGAGGAGGAGGGGGTGCTATTACTATACTCAGAAAAATTTAACCTATCTCCACTATTTATCCCACTCTCTAAATTTCACTCTGCTGAACTACTTATGGTAAATTATTTAATCATAAAAAAAATTTGCAGTCGCTGCCATTTATATTCCTCCAGGTAACAACATCCTCATCCTTAAACATATTCTTTCCTGGATATCTCACTCCATAGCCTATGAAACAATTATCCTTGATGATGTAAACATAGATTGGAAAACAGTAACCACTGCCTCTCCAAACTCCTGCATTAATCTTCATGGCTTCGTCCAATTAATCTTAACCCCAACTCACATAAACAAACACTCCAGTATCAGCTCCATTATTGACTGGATTCTAGCATCAAATCCAAACCTTTACCACAACCCCAGCACATTGTCAGATACCACTAGTGACTACCTGCCCACCTGTATCCATAGACAATCCCTCTAACTGTGTAGGTCTCATAAATACAAAGACTGCCATAAACTCTCTAGCTTTAACCCAGTTACATTTAGTAATAGACTTTCCTCCATCAACTAGTCCTTCCTCCATCACCTCCTCCTTAATGAGTCTGTTCTAAAATGTAACCACCTCTTTCTAAACATCCTTAACTCCCTAGCTCCAATTTGGAAAATAAGGATAAAATCAGTCTCTACTAACTGGCTGTCTCAGGTCACTTGCACACTAATGCAAAAAAGAGATAGTGCTTGGAAAACCTGACTAAAAACTAAATCCCCTACACACCTACAAAACTATAAAGAACTCAGAAACCGTACCAAAAATCAGGTGAACAACAAGAAGATAAACTTTCACCTACGGAAACAAACAAATCACTATTCCAATCCCAACACCTTTTGGAGCACTATCAACAGAATTCTTCACACTGGAAATCCTACTACATCAAATACCTTCCCTAACAACACTCCACAAGAAACTGCCTGCTTCCTTAACTCATACTTATTGAGTCCGTCAACAAACTAACCCAAAATGCCCCCAACTTCAACCCCCAATTCCATCCCCACCCCAACTCACAAAACCCTCTTCTCACTAATACCTCTTACCACTGCCTACATAAAATCTCTCCTCAGTGCACTAATGCCACATTCTTCCTCAGCTGATAACTTACCCCCCTTTTTAAAGCTTGCTACTGACTCTATAGCTTATCCTATCTCTGTATTAATCAACAGGTCTATGTAAGAATCTAGAGTCCCTGACATCTGGAAAACATTCTATACCATACCTCTGCACAAAGGAGGCAACTCTACTGACCCTTCCAATTTCAGCCCCATAGCCATTCTATCCCCACTTTCAAAACTCCTTGAAAAATGCATCCATACTCAGCTTTTTGACTATCTTCTCCAAGAACATCTTCTATCACCAACCCAACGTAGATTTCAGCCTGACCATAGTATTACTACTGCCCTCATATCTTTCACAAATGCTGTCGCTGAAGCTAGAGACAACAACAAACTTATCTCTTGTCTGTTCCTAGACCTCTCAGAAGCTTTAGACACAGTCTCACACCTAAAGCTTCTAACAAAACTAGCCAACCTCAGCTTCTTAAGCCCCACTCTTAAACTGGTTCTCCAGCTACCTTACCAACAGGTCTCAGTCTGTCAGATGGTTCACCTCCTATTCCCCTTTCCTACCTCTCCAAACAGGAGTTCCCCAGTGCTCTACTCTCAGATCTCTATTTTTCAACATATTTTTCAACATATTTACTAACAATCTTTACACATCATGCCATCACTCCTGTCTTATACAATATGCAGATGACTCTGCACTAATCTCCTCCTCAGATAATCTCACTAAACTTCATACACTTACCCAAAACTCCTCTCTGTTGAAAATTGGCTTACTGAAAACTAGCTAATACTTAAGCCCCAAAAAACAAGGTACTTCTTTTTCTTCAAAAATCTCTCTGTCATCACAAAGTCACCTTCACCATCTCATTACCAAATACAATTATTAAAGCTGAATCCTACACAAAGTTTCTTCATACCATCATAGACGATTAGCTAAAATTTGACGTATACATTCAGCACTGTATCAAAAACACTAACCAAAAATTAGGCCTGCTTTACAGGAACAAATAATTTCTCACTACAGAATCCAAACTTTCACTGGCACAAGCATACCTTTTACCCAGCCTCCTTTATGCCTCTTCTATACTAACAAACCTACAAGCTATGCATAAACCAAAATCTCAAACTGAAAACCAAAAACAAAAACAAAAGGCGATCACTGAGAAACTGCTTGACACGAGCCTTTTAAAAGAAGTAAAAACTTTTAATGTTAGCGCTTTCGAATGGGTAAATACCCAAACTTCTTCAGACAAACTTGCAATATAAACACATCCTTTATATATCTACCTCACCATCCACAGCCTATTCAATTAAACAATTAATGACAGGATACACTTAATTAAATAACTATTTAAAATGGCGATGGGTGTTACCTTACTACCACTCATCGCAAGACATAAAACCACCACTTAATTATAAACATATCATATACATCAAATATCCAATCTCAAAAGCTTGTTTGCACGCAAAACTTTGAAGGTGTTACAACATACACCCTATTAAATAATGGAAAAAAGCTTTCATCTATGACTTCTATAATATATAAATAGATAACATTGATCTGCTACACAGTTTAACCCCATTGATTAAATAGTAAAAAACACATAAATTATGCATAAACCTATATAATAGATTAACTTCATTCTTAACTATTATATAAACACAAATATCATAATGTAAAAATCAATAAGATATAAAACCCCAAAAAATCAGATGTTAAGAATTGTGTGTCTCAAACTTTATGTATATGGGAAAAGACACATGAATCATTGGTACCCTATATATAATTCAGCTTATCTTCATCGCTACCCGATGTGTAATTCAAACTATCTTAATAGTGTATACACCTACTCTTCAAAAATCAAATCCTTTATATTTACAAAACATATATGTATTTATTTTTTGACCCTTGTTTTCCTGTTTTACTTTATTATCTACGTAATGCTAAGTATACACTTAATGGAGGCATATTCATTCAATCCTGGGGGAACATAAGCTGATGTTCTTATTTGCCATATAACCTCCAATTCCCCCAAACGTAACTGCCATGGGCCCCCTCTTACATCATTTCGGACTTGTTGAAGAATTACAAAATAGAACCTATGGTCTGTAAACTCCAAAATATGTTTTGCCAAAGCATTGGTGATGTCTTCCCTACTAATGGCATACTGATGTTCATAAATTCTATGTCCAAGTTTCCTTTCGGTTTTTCCTATGTAGAAAGAGGGGCACCCTTCACATATGGCAGCATAAACAATGCCTTTTGATTTACAATTAAACTTGTCCTTTAAATAATAATCTTTCTCATTAATCCTACAAGCTACTCTAACCTCTAAACTAGAGCAAACTTATAACAAAATTGCTTGATTTGCCTCAAACCAACTCTTCACTTCTTACCACTGCTTTTCATTAAAAAACCTACAATGGTTAGAATTTCCCCAACAACTCCTCTCACAGCTCAACAAAATTCACTGCATTCTCTACAAACACACTACCTGGCCTGCCATCTCTTCTCTAGTATCCTTTTATATCCCAAAATGCCCCCTCAGAAGCTCTGACTAACATCTTCTGGATGTATACAACTCCACCCGCCCCCCCCAAAAAAAACATAGGAAAAATTCTCTATAAATACTTAATATCTCAAGCCTGGAATAAACTCCCTCACAATTTAAGAGCTACTACACACACAATTTCAAAAAAGCACTAAAAGATGCCCTCTCAGATTGGTGGATATTTACCTAGCCATGACCCTACTTACCCCCCTCCTTCCCATGTCTACTCCTCTCTGTTCCTGCCTTCTACCTTGCTAATACCCATATAAATCCCCCTAACCCCTAAGCTATCTCTCTCGTCATCTAATGCTCCTTATTATTAACAATTCAAACAGTTACTTTTTTCTCTTTTCACCCGTTCACGTCCTTATCTCAAATATGTTGTAGTTTAAGCTTCTGATTGTCTCCACTATGATATATTCATCTGTTTACATAATTATGCAATTTTTCACAAGTTATATTTTCTGTAAACTTCCTTCTTTCTGATATGAAGTGGTTTTAGCCACTTTTCCCAGATACAACATTGTTTTAATCCTCCTAATATGACTCCACTAGTTTGCATCTATTTGCCTACACGACTAAATTATATTAAAATTTGTGTCTTAAATAGTATTATGTAATCTATGTCTCCTAATAATGTATATGTAATTCTCTGGAGTTTTTCTTCTCAGATTTCCTCTGAAAATGGGCTCCTGGCTCAGTTGGACCAACCCACTTGACAAATGTCAAATAAATAAATAATAAAATGAAAATCAAAGTCTAAACCATCTGTAACAGAAGTAGTAAATATAGTAACAAAGGTAAAACAACTGGAGTTGGGATCTTTGAAAACGGTAGGAGCAAATTACATAGAAAAAATGGGAATTGTGGGAACAATACATGCAGAGGAGGAATGAGGTTTAAAAGATGGCAGGATATGAATGAGCCATGTAAAAATTTGACAATGACTGGATAGATTATAAGTGATGCATAATGTTTGCAACTAAAATTATGTCAATATGGCTTGTTTTCATTTATATAAATGTGATTGGCTATGCCATACATGATAATTTAATAAAGATGTTTCTTACTTAAAAAAAGGATCTGCATCCCAAATCCCCCCCTTTCCTTATTTCTTGAATGCCATCTCTGCTTCATCATCCCTTTCTACTTTGAATTTTAGTTTTCTACTTGTGTTGCGTATGAGAGACTTAACAGTGTAGCTCTAAAACATGCCTTCAAATCAGGTAATCCTAAATCTCCTTATTCTATTGGGAGGACCAACATATCCCACTTAGCTCTTGCCCTCTTCAGATAAAATACTTCAATTCTTTATTATTTACTATCCACAACTTTTTCTCTAGTTGATAAAAAATATTTGTGCCTCTTGTTTTCAGTTTAAGTTCCAGTTCTTGTGGCTTGATAAAAATATGCCTGTCCTGTTAAATCAATTCATGTGTGAGTACACAATTTACAGCTTTAGCCTTTGTTTTATCTTTGCTAATTTTATATCCTACAAAAATGGAACTTCCTCAGAATGTTCCACAACACTGAGATGTCCTTTTCTGGTTTTATCAGGTAGAAAATAATATAATCTTCAAATAAAGTCAACTTTTCTTGAATAACAAACCAATCATATCCTTGAATTTCTGAGTCCCTTATTTTCTAATGGTTCTAAATATAACACAAATAACAAAGGGAAAGAGGACACCCCTACCTGATTCTTCTGTTCAGACATAACTTATCAGAGAGGAACCCCACCCACTTTGATTTTTCCTGTGATCCCTTATATATCTTCCTAATTAACTTTATTATTGTATCAAAAAATGCAAATTCTTCTATTGCCCTACTCATAAAATCCTAGCTTACTCTCATTTTTTTTCTGTCCACAAAGACCCACCAACAACAGCCATATGCTCTTACATTCTGCTTCCCTCTGGATCATCATTGTTCCATAAATGTCAAATAATTGCCTCCCCTCCACAATATCACATAGATCTATATTTATATTTCAGTTTTGGCAATACTGGTGCCATTCCTTTAACCAGTATAGACATAAATATTCTATGATCATGGCTTAAAATTGAAACGGGCTTATATAAAGCTTTATCTGAACAGTATTTATTGTCTTTAGGTATTATAGCCACCACAGCTTTTTTCTAGGATATTGGTCGTACCACTCAGCCTCTTAGAGAAAGAAACCTAGACTCAAAAATAGTGACACTTTTTAAATATTGCTCTTACAAACTTAGAAAGTTGATAGACTAACAGGTTTTACATTAGCTTGAATTTCATAAGGATCTGAAACTCAAATGTCTGTCATTATTTTCTGACTTTAGTCCTCATTGATTTGCCAGTGATTTGTCAGAAAACCACAGTTTTATGAGAAACACGGCAAAAATATGAGACAAAAGTCTGGGCATTTTGCAAAAATCTGGACAGCTGAGAGGTATGATATTGGTGGTTCCCCTTCTTTTAAAATGCTGTTAATAAAAATCTTACAGATTTGTGTCACTTTCTTCCATCATAACTTCTAAATTTCTACAAGACTACCATCTGTTTCTGGAGACTTTCGTGAAGATTGATTACATTACCATTGTATCTCATCTTCTCTTATTTCAACTCTTAGTTGTTTGGCCTTATCTATTTCTAACCTTGTCATAATTAAGTTTTCTATAAATATTTCCATTTGTGCTCTTTCTGTATTTCCACATTTCTGGGTTTTATACAAATGTTTATAAAATTTGGAAATATCTCTAATACCGCTACAAATCTGTGGTTATTTTACTTATTACAGGATACCAAAGCTTGGTGACAACCATTTCTACTTTCTGTTTCCTAAGTAGCTGTGTTAAAAGTTTTTGTGATCTGGAGTTATCAAAATGTTATTGCAGCAATATTTTAAACTCATGCATATTATCAGAGTACTCCCTTTTTTTCTGTTTAGCACTCTACATTTGTGCCTCCTCTTGTATTGTAAGATTCACTTTATTGTGCAAAACATTAACCTTTGTCAGCACCTCTAAGCAATTCCTATTACTTCTTAACCATGTCTCTTTCCCTTTTATGTCTATCCTATTTATAAACTCCATTTCCATTGTTATCCCACTCACTAGTTATAACTTCTGAAGATGTTTATGTCTTCCCTAATAACTCTCAGGTAATTTTTACTACTCATTCCTTAAAGTCCGCTATTTTTAACAGGTTGGATGGCAAGCACCAGTGTCTTATTTTTACATCATTACTCTGCATTTTTAACTTGGTTTATATCAGTATATGATCTGAAATAGTTATTGGATGTGTGTTGAAGCTTTCAATCAAATGCATGTGTTCCTGTGAAATACAATTTCTACCTTGGCTAACCCAGTCATTCTACCTTGAGGAATAATATTTAAATTCTTACTACTGAATTTATATCTCCCATACCAAATATATTCATGATTTTTTTTTTCAGAAATCTACCTTTCTTATGTGATATTTTTCCTTCTAGGCTCCCTGTGATGCATCCTCACTTTTGCAAATCAAGTTCCAGTCCCCATCTACAAGTGATATTTTCTGCTAAAAGCTGATCATCTCTCCCAAAAGTTCTGTAATAGCAGTTTTTGGAGGAATGTATATATATATATATATATATATATATATATATATATATATATATATATATATATATATATGCCAACATAACCCTCATCCTTTGCCAACTATCCCTTACTACTACAATTCTATCATTGTTATCTTTTTTCCATTTCTATCTCTGTTGGAGCCCCACTAGCAATTAGTATAATTACTGCTCTTTTTCTTTGTCCCTGATATTCTGCTGAATATCCATTCTGGTCGACAGACCATGATGCCTTGCCAGAGATGGCCTGCACCTGTCGCCCCTGGGATTCCGGATACTGGCTAAGGGTCTTGCCGCCCCTATAGTGCCTTTTTTAGGCAAGGTTCAAATGACAAATTCACCACCATAACAGGAAAAGGCAAGCAAAAACTGAGGGTAATGCTACTCAATGCTAGAAGTGTAAATCTCAAAATGCACTCACTGTAGGCACTCCTTAAAATGGAGAACATCGATATTTGTGCAGTGACTGAGACCTGGTAAAAGGCTCTAGAGAGCACCCCTGCATTACCAGGCTATAACTCATACCACACTTTTCGGCCATCTAACCTGGACCAGAACACCAAAGGCGGAGGTGTGTCCATATTCATTAAGGATATTCACACCTCCAGGCTAGTTGCACAGCATAATGCATCCGAGGTTATCCAAGTTTTATTTATTTATTTCCAGTTTGATAACCGGGGAGGTCCACTGGGCTCAAAGGGCCCATTTTGAGTGGAGGCCCGGGGAGAAAAGCTCCACATTAAAAACAATTTCACAGATAAAACAATTAAAACAAGCAAGCAATGAAAATTATACATAACAATTAAACAGGTAAAAAGCTCCACATTAAAAACAATTACACAGATAAACAATTAAACAAGCAAGCAATGAATTTATACAACAACAAATAGGCAAGCAAGGAATAACACATTGGTACAAATTGCTTAGAAAAGACAGGTATAGGAAAAGAAGAAGAGCTAGAGGAGGATTCCCTTTCAATTCAAGATCAAAGGGTTGAATAGTAGGAAGAGTTATTTGCAGAGAGAGGAGAGGGAACAAATATACAGCATTTATAAAGAGAGTATATAGAGGGGAATTTGTTATTAGAACGAAGCTGAGGGTGGGGAGGAGTGAACAGCAGGAAGTAGAGGGGTTTTGATGAGGTCAGGTCTGGAAGACAATTAGTGGGATTTAGGTCGGAAGAATACAATTACATTTCCATTTTAGGGAAAGGTGGGTGTGGAGTAGGGATTTGAAGTGTTCAGAGTCTGTAGTGTTTCTTATCAGGGGAGGGAGAGAGTTCCATTTTTTTGCTATAGAATAAGAAAGGAGAGATTGGCCTGGGGGTCGTTTAGGTTTGTGTACTGAAAGTAGATTTTGGTGGGCTGCTCTTAGGGGTCTGAGTGGTGTGTAGGAAGGCAAGATATGAGTTAGAGCAGGGCAAGCAGTTGGTTTAAAGATTAGTTTGTGGGCAGTAGTTAGTTGAAGAAAGTCAAGATGATTAGGAAGTTCTAGCCACTGAAGGCTACGGAGTGGGGCGCAATGGTGGGTGGAGTGAGAGGATTTAGTGGCAAATTTGGCGATTTTGCTGTAGCAAATTTCTAGTTTAGAGGAGGTGGAAGTTGAGAGGTTGGTTAGGAGTGGAGCACCATATAATAGAGATGGGAGAAGGTAGGTGGAGGTGAGGGTTTGTCTTGTAGCTGTGGAGAGAAAGTGTGCATTTCTGTATAGCATACCGAGCTTCTGATGTGTTTTTTTAATATTTAGTTGTACATGAGTATTGAATTTCAGGTGTTCATCAATGGTAACCCCAAGAAGTTTGGCAAAAGGAACTACTTCAGTAGAAGAGTGGGTATGGCTGGTGATCTTAAAAGATTGCTTGTCAAGGGGGGGGGTTTAGTAGGGGAAAAGAGAATGATTTTAGATTTGGTGGCATTAAGGGAGAGATGGTTTTGTAGCATCCAGTTCTCAGTAGTAGAGAAGGCCAGCTGGGTTTTGGTCTGGAGCTCATGAATGCTAAGGGCAGAGCAGATTAGAGTGGAGTTGTCAGCATATTTCACTATTTCAGTGTTTGGAATAGCTGAGTGAAAAGTATTGATGAATACATTGAAAAGCATAGGTCCGAGTATAGAACCTTGGGGCACTCCGGTAGGGGTAGGTAGAAAGGTTGAGGTACCATTTTGCCATTTCACAGCTTGGGATGTGTTAGAGAGATAACTTTTGAACCATGAGAGTGATTCTAGGGAGAGATTGAGGTTGGAGAAATGATTGAGGAGGTGTGTATGGGATATAGTGTCAAATGCCTTGGATAGGTCAAGAAGGACAGTGGAGACAATTTCACTGGAGTCGCGTGTGTGATTAACAATGTCTAAGAAGGAGATGAGAGCAGTTATAGTACTGTGGCCAGGATGGAAGCCGTGTTGAGTACAAGAGAGGAGCTGGTTATTGAGGAGGTGAGGCATGAGTTGTAGGTGGATACATTTTTCAAGAACTTTGGAAATTGGGGAAAGAGTGGCTATTGGGTGAAAATTAGATATGGAATTATTTCTGCCCCCTTTATGTAGGGGTAAGATGTAGGCGGTTTGCCATAATTTGGGAACATAAGATTCCTGGATAGATCTATTGATGAGAATGCTGATGGGGATGGCGATCCCGTCTACAGCAAGCTTGAGATAGAGTGATGGAATATTGTTGGGGGCATTGGAGCATGGCTTAAGTTTGGAAAGAAGCTTTTTGATACAGGAGGTAGAGACAGGTTTTAGATAGAAAGTGGGAGGAGGATTAGGAGTGTGAGAGTGGAGAGAGGAGAAGGAAGTGGAATGAGGGGTGTGGGAGGGTAAGTAGTTGGGGAAGGTCTTTGTGAGTTCGGCTATGGAGTTAGTAAAGAAGGAGTTGAAAAGAGTTGCAATTTCTGTGTCTGTTTTATTGTTGTTGGGACAGGGATTGGATTTACAACCTGAGTGCAGAAGAGAGTTGATGGAGTTCCAGAATTGTTTTGGATTTTTGGAGTGGGTAGATTGTAGTTTGGTGTAGTAAGATTTTTTATCGTTTGAGATAAGCTTTTTGGTTAGATTGCGGAGTTGCTTATATTGAAGGAGGGTAGCAGGGAGTTTATTTCTGTTGTAGAGTTTCCAAATTTTGTCTCTAAATGCAACTAACTCTGGGCAAAACTGCAATCCAAATTGTAGTTTGCTAGAGATCCTCCACCATGCTCCAGGATTCCCACTCCTCTTTTCTTGATATACTGGAAAATATTAGGGTTCAACCAAACACCCTAATAATGGGCGATTTCAACTACCCCACCATTAACTGGGAAATCTACTCGTGTACCAACTCCTTCTCTCAACGCTTTCTGGAATTCATAAATTCCAATGCCCTGGATCAACTTATCCACACCCTCACCAGGGGCAACAATATCCTAGACCTAGTCATTACCAACATGAATGACTGGTGTTCCACACCTGAAGTCAACTCCTCGTTGGTCAGGTCTGACCATAAGCCAATCACCCTAGATATCTGCATCCTGCCCCCACCCACCATTAAGGAAACCATGGTAAAAAATTTCTCCAAAGCCAACTTCATACTTCTTAAGACAGAAGTGGCAAACTTCATGACACCCATGCAGATGGACAATACAGTTACGACTGCTGAATCCTACACAAATGCACTCTATAAGCACTTACACAACTGCATGGATCGTGCTATCCCAAACAGAACCAAGATGCTGTCCTCCAAAAAAAGGAAGCCAATCTGGTGGTCCCCTGCCATAAACAAACTTTGCAACAAAAGGAAGAAACTGTTGCAAAAGAGAGTAAAATCCCATAAATGGAGGAGCACCCTGGTCAGCCTCAGTAGGAAGCTGAGATCCCTTATAAGATCCTCCAAAGTTAGCTACGAAAACAAAATTGCCACTGAGTCCAAGGGCAACCACACAGCATTCTATAGCTATGTCAAGAATCTCAATGGCAACACCCAGATCTGTTCTGAGTTACAGTACAATGGCATGAAAATTACAGAACCAATTGATATTGCCAACATCCTAGTAAATAGGTTCAGTGCTAACTTTACCCCCCCCCCAAAGGGTCCATATCTATACAAGCAAAATGCAGAGTCCCTGTAAACACATGTATACAGGTTAAAGCTGCACTCTCTAAAACCAAACACACAGCATCCATGGGACCAGACAACATCCCAGGCTGTGTTTTACACGAACTTCAGAACAAACTGGCTCCCCACCTAAGCACCATATTCAATCATAGTCTCATGTCAGGCTTTGTGCCCACTGAACGGCACACAGCAACAGTTATCCCACTCCAGAAATGGGGGACCATCACTGATCCTGGGAACTATTGCCCCATTATCCTGATGAGCCTGGTCTGCAAGGCCATGGAACATATCATCATGGAACTCATAAACAAAGACAATGGTAACCTCCAAACTCTGGACCCCACCCAGTTCAGATTTGTGAAAGGCAGATCATGCCTTCTGAACCTGATCAACTTCTTTGAGGCAGTCACCAAAGCTGTAGACGAGGGTAAGGTGGTTCACACAGCCTATCTTGACCTTGCCAAGGCTTTCGACACCATCCCCCATTCTGGAATTATAGCTAAACTCACTAAACTAGGTATAAATCCCTGTGTCACAAGATGGTTTGCCAACTGGCTCACCGACAGAACCCACACTGTAAAAGTTGCAGACTCCAAATCTGACTTCAAACCAGTGACAATTGGAGTACCACAGGGTTCAGTCCTGGGACCACTCCTGTTTGGTATCTACTTCTCTGAAATACAGGCTAACACAGAAGGCCTCTGGCTAATGAAGTTTTCAGATGACTGCAAACTAGGAGCCAAAGTTGAGTCCCCAAATGATGTGGACATCCTACAGAACGGCCTCACTGAGACAGATGCCTGGTGTCAGAGGCATGGCCTCAAGCTCAATGCCAAAAGTGCATTGTCATCTCCTTTGGTAAAAACTCTGTACCCATGAACTACCACATAAACGGCAGTCTACTTAACGCTGAATGTGTGATAAGAGACCTTGGGATCCAGGTGGATAGTAGTCTTTCCTTTGATAATCACATTGCCACAGTAGTCAGGAAATCCTTCTATGTGGCACACCTCATCGCAAAAGGGTTCTCATCCAGAAAAAAAAGAGGTCATTGTTCCCCTCTACTCGGCATTCATTAGACCCATTATAGAGTACAATGCCCTTTTTGGAATGTACCTCACAAGACATCTTCAGCAGCTGGAAAGGCCACAGAAGGACCTCACAAACAGGATTACTGGCCTCAAACAGATGTCCTACACTGACCGTCTCAAAAAACTCCAGCTTTACTCTGTAGCATATCACCTACTCCGAGGAGATCTCTGCCTAACATAGAAAGCTATGTTAAACCCAGAACTGTTGGACATGCTGCATGTAAAGAAATCCCAATCCCTCTGAGCTACATGCTCTAGGGACCTAAACATTGTCACCACAATAAACAGGACATGCTGGAGGGATAGATTCCTGTCCCAGGGACTTCCTATACTCTGGAACAAGCTACATATCTATGTCATGCAAAATTCCTCATTAGCAATCTTCAAGAAAAATCTTGATGAGTTGATGCGAAATAGAAAATACACCCAGAGGATCACTTCTGTGGCTCTGCTCGACAGGGGTACAGGAAATTAACTTTCTTATGTGGCATAAGCCAGCGAACCTTGTTGGCTAGGCTTACTTAGGCCTATAGCGTAGTACCTACCTATGAACCTATGAAATCCTTACTTTCTCAAATTCACATGCTCATTTATTTCCAAATGTGCTTCCTACAGCATTGCTATTTTCACTCTGCATTTCTTCTTATATTTCACTACCCTTTTTTTGCCTATACCTGTAAGGCATTTTATGTTTCAAGATAATATAGATAGTTTAGCCATTATGATAAAAAGCTATTGTTTCCACCTATTATACATATCAGTTTTTTGAATGTGTTTTTCCATTTTTCATGTTACATGCACACAGTTAATGAAATGCTGACCTTTTCACAGTTGTCTCTTCTCATCTGTATTTGAACCTGTGTCATATTTTTGAAGACTTTTTGTTTTAGTGAAAACCCTTAAAACAAAAAACTAAATACATTTTCAAAACACCCCATATCCTATTAACTAAGAACAAGCACATACAACTATGTACATCTTCTAAAAATGAAGTTTAATCCTCCAGATAGGAACAATTGCCCCAAATCAACAGGTGCATACCAAGGCATTACCTAACCTAGAATTAAGGTTACCCATGCTAAAGCATATGCTAATGAAAGTGTTCCCACTTTCACTGATTGCTGTCTATTGTTTTCTTAACTATTCCCTTCCCAGGTGTGAAAAACAGCTTGTATGTTTTCAGAAAACATTAAGTTTTGGCCCTAAGAAAAAGTGCACTGGTTAGCTATAAATTAAACTATTTTTTATTATCTTCTTTTAAATGCATTAAAAGTATTAAGGCTGCTATCTCATATTCACTTCCCATAATTTCAAACTTTATTTTTTACTGACCTGCTTACCAGTGTGCTTTTACATTTTTGCATTTCCCTCAGCAAAGATTGGTCAGAACTCTCAAGGTTAATTGCTGGTACCTACAAACAGCTCATTTCCATATAAGTGTAGTCAACAGTGAATCTTTTGTAAATTCCACTCAAAACAGAATGTACATCTGCCTTATCAGCAGACTCCTTGACTCCCACTGAACATTTGATTTTGATAACCTTTCTTCTCTTGGTATACTGTAAAGCCTATATTTCTTATGACAACAAAGAACTTGTTTACTTTAATATCTTTAACTCACAGAACAGTCACTGGAGACTACCCACATTTAATATACCCCTGACTACACACAACTGCTTTGCTGTATATAACATGCCGTTTATATCATGAAATGTTTTATACAGATGCTTTATAGTCTTCTGTTTATTCATTAATTTCAGTATTGTTAGTATTCTTCCTGTTTGTCTCTCTCTCTCTGCTAACACCAAACTCTGGTTCAAGTCCAAGGTACTTCTGATTCTTCTAGTAAAATAGCTTGCTTTTTCTGTCTCTCAAGCATTTTCCTTTGGAACACTGGAAAAGATTTCATTAGTAAAGTCTCTCCATGAGCTTTATTGTCAGAAGAATGAGAAGCAGAGTCCCCTTCTATTTGTTGGCTTCCTTTTTGTCGAGTACTTTTTTATTTCCCCCATAGCCTGTTTTGCATCAAAAATGTATTTGATCCTCTAAGAAAAGCATTTAGAAGGCAACTGGATACAGTAGCTTGAATCTCAAACCTGCCTCTTGACATTTCCTGATTGCTGGGATAAAGTTGCTTATCTTTTGTATGGTGTACAGTGAATAATTATTTTCCACAAACACTCTGTTGTCTACAATTTTTAATAGTTTTCCTTTCTGGCATAATTTTGTCAATATCAATTCTTTCTGCTGGTATGATTGCATCTTTACTTATACAGGACTTAGCTGTTTTCTTTTGACCAGATTTGGAGCATACATTCAAAGTTCCCTTTCAATTAACAAATTCTGATATGGAATACCAGTACAGTTGCTTATTCGTGATTTCATAAAATGAATGCTGTCTGTTCCTCCCAGTTTCAGTGCTACTGCAGAAAATCTTAGGTTTTCTCTGCGTGCTTTGTCTTCCAACTCTATATTTTTTGAAACAGCTCTTCTTAAGAAGTCTCATACTTTGCTAGCCTTTTCTTCATATCATGCCTTGATTTTTGCACTTTTATCAGTTCATCTGAATAGCCAGTTAAAGCTTCTTCTATTTCTCCTAGCTTTTGTTATTTGGCCCGATATACTCCTTCGGTGTTTCATTACATTTAATTTAATTTTTCCTCTGAATTACTGAAAGCTGTCTCTTGTACCAAAGCTGAAGCTTAAACAGCTTTTTGCTGAACACCTGCAGGAGTCTTCCAAGTCAATGTTTTCTCTTCACCTTTTCTGGCTGATTTTCTGAAATTAAGTATTGATCAATGTGCAAGTATCTTGGAAATACAGTAAAGGTATATTATTGACTACTTCTGTGTTCTGTATACTGAAATGTTAAATGCAACGCCCCAAATGAAAAATGAGTATAAAACAGAATGTTAGTCTGTGACACTGAAGGCATATGAACTCCTACTATCTGATATCTGCTTATAAAAACTTATAACTCAAATTTAATTTAAATTTTATTACTGAATTTTCAGGTAATAACAGTTTGATCCTCAGGTACAAAGTACATCATAAGATTGCTATTTTACACTTAAGGATTTAATTGTAGATCATAGCTAAATTTCAACTTACCACTTTAGCTGCTTCAGAACATAGCAGTTCACCTGCAGCATGTTAAATAAGAAACATATTTAGTGTTATATATGATATTTTACTTCTGATTTAATGATTTAATAAAAGAAATTAAGTAAACATAACTCAACCAGTGAAGAAATAAATAACAGCAGTAGACCTTAACACAAAAAAGAGGGGAAAGTCTAAAAAAGAGGATCCAGGAAAATGTTATTAACAAGTTAAGGGCTTTCATTTCACAGTTTAATAGATACTTTTTCAGATCTAAAAAATGAAACTATAAACATGGTTATAAAATCCATATTCACTGGGACATCACAACAAATGAGCCAATACTAATTATCTAAATTTCAATGCACTCTTTATACTAATTATTTCATTAAGAACTTGGAGCATTATTAGTTCTGCTTAATATGCCAGCACATCTTTAAATTCTATCTGTTTATCAGAATTTGCCCATCTCAAGTTGCATTCCACATTGTCTATTACTGAAAAAACAAAATAACAGAAAAAAGCAACATGTTGCACAGTGTCTATGTAGCACAGTGTTATTATCTCTCATTGTTATTCAATAGAGATGTTCATAACTAAACTATGACAGCTTTCAAGTAGTTATATCTGCATGATGCTGTCACTGCTTAAGTACCAAGCTAAATAAATTATTTCGAAAAACAAATACAATTAAGGTGTACTGAAGCACTTACAATCTTTTCAGTCTGCAATAAATTAATATTTTTGATATTCATGAGTGCATTAACAGCTGCTACACATAATCATTTAAACATTCATCCATTTCTCTTTACTAGACTGTAATTTAATATCCCCATTATATTTAAGGGGATTTCTAATATTTATTGATATTTTGTTAACAAACCTTTTTCCCCAGCTCTTCTATTAGATTATTGTTTCCCCTGGGTATTTTCTTTTTTTACTCAAATGATTTTTATTTTGATGAAATGACACAATAATGTAATACATTCATAACATTCAATAACTATTTACAGTATTTACTTTCAGCCTGACAAAAATGATTCAGATAAAAACATTTGTAGTTAAATAATAAGTTAATATATAAACTATGATATGAAGAGTTTGGTTCCATCTGTAGGGTATCAATCAAAATCAAAACCTTCCTCCATGGACTATTAACCAGTGGCTTAGGAAAAGTTTGTAACTCTTTAGTTCTTTTCTCCATTAGTATGCATTTCTTCAGTGATGATAAGAATTCCTCCATTGTGGGTGCTACATTAGAGTTCTATCTTCTAGTTATACATTTTCTGGCTATTGCTAACATTGTCCACAACAAATGCAGGTAATCTTTCTTCATATTATTACTATTAACAACATTCAATAAAATTTCCCATGGGTATTTTCAATTTGTTGATGATGATAATAATAACAATAATAATTATATATATATATATATATATATATATATATATATATATATATATATATATTTTTTTTTGGGGGGGGTCTTATATTACTACACATCACTGTGATGAAAATTACTTTTTAAAACACATGCACAATTAAAACTCTATTATACCATGATCCCCCCAAAACGTGCACGCTGATTGGCCAGCGTGCCCGTTGTAAATCGAGTTATACTAATGGAAAAGGTCCGTCGCCCGGACTTTTTCCATTAGTATAACTCGTTTTAAACACTGTTCGCTAGGTTAAGTGGGTTTAACAGAGCGACACAGCTTTAAAATAAGCAACGGAGATCTCCGTTGCTTATTTTTAAAGCTGTCTCGCTATGTTAAACCCATTTAACATAGCGAACATGTTTAAAGCAACGGAGAAAGCAAGATCTCCGTTGCTTTTAGTGTCTCGCTATGTTAAATGAGGTTAACATAGCGAGACAGTTTTAAAATAAGCAACGGAGATGTCCGTTGCTTATTTTAAAACTGTCTCGCTATGTTAAACTCATTTAACATAGCGGGACACTAAAAAAAGCAACAGAGATCATACTTTCTCCGTTGCTTTTGCTCACAACTCTGATGTACTGCGCAGGTGCGCAGTACATCAGAACTGCCGGATGCCAGACATCTGCGGAAGGGCAGTAAACAGGCATTATACTATGCCATTATTTAAGAAAAGGAATAGTTTCTTTTCTTAAATAATGTCATGGTATAATAGCAATAACCCACTTCTGGGTGTGGGTAATGCTAAATTTACCCAAGGTTGGCTTTGTTTGGTCCCTCGGGCTTCGCCCTCGGGACCAAACCACGCCAACCGTGGGTAAATTTAGCATTACCCACACCCAGGCGTGGGTTATTGCTATAACATTCTATTACATTTCTAGGTACTACTTTAACACGTTATGGTAGATAACCTTGATAAACAACTTTCTTAGCAAATCCATTTCATCTAAAATATCACTGGTTGTCAGTCCTGAAAAATGGTGAAGCTGGATTTTTAATACACTTTAATTTACATAAGTGGAATTAACTGTTATGATTTAAAAAGCTGTTTTTGAAAGTTCGTTTTCTATATATTCTACTATTAAATATGAACTCTATCAAATTCTAATTCTACATTACCACTGAGTCTAATTTTAGGGGTGTGCTATCAATATTATAATTAGCAGGGATATTTCATTTACTGAAGGGTATGATTACTCATTTTTTAGCATTTAGTCTAAGACCATAGTTTTGGCACCAGTCATTTGTCATTTTTAGACCTATTTGTAGGATATCAACATCATTTGTAGATTCAGTGATTGCTCCCAGCTTACAGTTGTTGGGGAACTTGGTGAGCCAGAGGCCCCCAACATTGGCCTTCACTTCAGAGAATATATACCAAGCAGGAGGAGTCACAACACTGACCCCTGTGTGACACCACTAGTAGAAGGTTTCTTATTGGAAGTGGATTCACCTATCCAGACAACGTGCGCTCTGTCAGTGAGACAGTTGGCTATCCATCTGATGATGATGTAGGGGTTTATGCCTTACTCAGTAAGTTTATTTATGATACCTGTTATGGTACTTGAGTGGGGAATTGTGTTGAAAACTTTGGCCTGGTCTAGATAAGTGGTGTGTACTATTTTACCCTCATCCAGGGCCGTCGTGACTTTCTTGAAGAAGTCCACCAGATCGAGGAAGCAAGATGTCACTTTGACAAAGCCAGATTGGGTTTGGTCCAGTGTTTGGAAAGTTCTTATGTCATTATTGGTCAGGACCAAGATAATACTCTGCATAGCCTTGCAGATAAGACTGGCCAAACTTATGGTTCTGTAGTTCCCTGGGTCAGTTGATGCCCCCCCCTTGTGCAAATGGACAACTGTTGCAGTCCTCCATTCTTGTGGGACAAAGCCCATCTGGAGGCTCAGGGTAAAGAGGGTTTCTAGTGGCCCTCATAATGTCTGTTTTATTTTTTTTTCAAGCAGCTTTATTGAATTATCACTTGTGACATAGGCAAATTTACATTCATGTAAAAGTAATCAAACTATATTAACATAAACATTATACTTGTTTTAAGCTGTTTAAGAAGCATCCTGAAATGTTGTCAGGAACCAAGGAGGCTTTGTTTTTGGCTTTAGAGACCGCAGTAAGGACCTGTTCCTTCATAATGACTGGTAGGGGGTGGTTGCAGGTATTTCTTTGGGTGTGGTAAGAGATGATGGGGGAGAAGTTTGAACTGAACTTGCTATCCATCTGGTTTGCTATAGTTATAGGCTGGGTGTAAGTGTTGTCATTCAAGATTAACTCAGCACATTGCTAAGCATTTTCCCTGAGGTTTTGAATATAATTAAAAAAAGCCTTATGGTTATCTTTCCCCTGGAAGGCTATTTTTGCCTCATAGCTTGCTTTAGCAAATTTGACCAGCTATGTAATTTGTTTGTTTAGACTGGTGTGTCTTTTTGCACTTATTTGTCTCTTTCTTCTTGGCTTTGGAGAGGATTTTTTTCCTTTTGTTGAATAGCTAGGAGTCCACTAGTGTGGTTTATTTTTGCCAGTAATCATAGGATTGAATCAGACAGATACTTACTCCTCTATCACTGTGTTGTTCAGGGATTTTGTGTACAGTTCAGAGTAAACCTCAGTGTCATACATGTTCAGAGGGGTTGGAAGTTTAATAAGTTGTCTCTTAGTTTGAGTAATTGGCCTTAGCAAAGTTCTTAACAGTTTTGGAGTTTGATGTGGGGTTCTAGGTTAGTTTTAATACTAAAGGAGATAATTTTGTGGTCAGATCTTACCATCCATCCATCCATAACCCCTTTCTGCCATTTTTGCACATGGGGTCAGGTGTCACTTCAACAGTAATAATCATCTAGAACTAAGGTTTAAACTACCAAGTGGTTAGCCCTGCCACTGTAGTTCTTCTGCAGCACATGTTTGCACATGCATTCACACCTATGACCAATTTAGAGTGTTCAATCCACCTACTGCATGTCTTTGGAATATTGGAGGAAACCATAGCACCTAGAGGAAACCCACGTAAACACAGAGAAAACATGCAGACTCGACATAGAAGGCACCCCCAACCAAGAATCAAACCAGGGAACCTCTTGCTGTGAGTTGACAACATTATCTGCTGTGCCACTGTGCTGCCCTATCTTACCAGGGAGGAGTTAATGCATGGGTGGGAGCAGCAACCCCTCCATGTTTGTGAGTACTAGGTCTAAGATATTTGTACCTCTAATCAGGGAGCTAACTTGTTGGTCCAGGGTGATTGTGTTGAAGTCCAAAAACATCTGAGCAAGTAAATTATGGGTTGTATAATTTTCCCAGTTTATGGAGGGGTAGTTGAAGTCATCCATAAGTATGGTGTTAGGCCCAATATTTAGGCATTCCTGTAGGTTTATGTAGGAGGTGTGGTTTTCCAGACTCATGTTAGCAGAACTGTAGCTAGCAAGGATGTGATAGGGGATTGTACCTATGGTTAGTATGGCATGGAGCAGCTCAAGTGAGTTGTGTTGTTGGACCAGTCTAGCAGTGTACGTGTTCTTTATGAACACTGAGACACCTCCCTTTGTTTTATTCTGAGCAGAGGAGGATTAAAATGTATGAAACGCATTGCAGCCTTTGATAGCCAGGGTGCTTTCCATGGTTCTGAACCATGTTTATGTGACTGCACATATGTCTGTCTTCTCCAGGGAGAAGAGTGGAGTTTTTTTATTTAAAATCCTAGCATTGAGCAGAAGTACGTGTAGGTAGTTGTGAGTAATTTTTGTTGGAGGGTTTAACAACTTGGCATGGCCTAAAAAAGGCACTATAGGAATAGACAAAGTTTTTTGTCAGAATCTGGAAGCCAAGTTGTGACAAGTGCAAACCATCTCTGGCATAGCATTGTGGTTTGTTGATCATGTCTCCCAGGCTGACAGACATTGGATTCCCTTGTTGTGACACCAGAAACTAAGCCAGTTGTTGAACTCAATAATTTTTTGCTAGTACTGTGGCATCATCATTTGTGAAGGCAGGGTGCTACTCAAAGCTATATTCATACCTACCTAGGACACATATTCAGAACTCCATATTGTATGTCTTCATATAGTACAGTGAAGTACATTTTAGGTCATTTATGCCCACACATACTATGACTGTGTCATACTGGTACTTGTGGTTTAAAGACTTAAGTGCATGCATGATTTGATGGATCCTGGCTACAGACAGACAGCTCACTGTGATCTTCTTCTCATTTAGCCTGGTAAGGGGGACATCAGTATTTCTTACAATGGAATCCCCAATTACTAGAAAGTTTGGCTGTGTGGTGTGTTGCTTAAGGGCTTGAATGAGGGGCTAATGTGATTTTAAGAGTTATGTGTTGTGTGAGGTGTGCCTTAGGCCACTGAGAGATCCTTTTAAGAGGTCCTGGAGGTTTGGGTAGATTACAAGTGAGTACCTCCACATATGTGGGTCTACGTGATTGTTCCTTAGTATTGGTAGTGTGATGTTTTTAGGAGGCCTTGGAGGTTTGGGTAGATTACAAGTGAGTACCTCTGCATATGTGGAGCTATGTGTTCTTTTCTTAGTGTTTTTGGGAGTAATGCTGACAATCTGGTTTGCATTTTTCGTGTGTGTATGTGAGAGCTTGGACTCCAATGACATTGTGTATCTGCATCTCTCACACAATGTGTTTGTCTGTTCCATCATTAACTGGCTGTCATTGAAAATGAGGCAGTTGCTACACTGCCTGTTGATGCCCATATCCACCAGGCCAGAAACAGAGATGACAGGGAAGTGCCTATCCATTATACCAGATCCTTAGTAGATGGGATGGAGTAGGGGAGAGTCATTTAGAGGTCTAAGTGAGAGTGTTTAGTAGTGTACTACTAGATAACCTATAGTGGTGTTGCCCTCTGGCAGCTCTTCTAGCAGCTATGAACATTGGAAGACTATGGAGAGTGTTTCCTATAGATGATTTTAAACTAGAGAGGTTTGCTTGTATAGAAAACATGGGTAACTGTGCTTGCGCATATACCAGCAGGATGAAAGACTTTTACACATTTAAGTCCTCATGCCAATCAGATATACACACACTAAGCCTTCCAGCAGCATTTCCCAACTCAGATGAGTAGAATCAGCCCTCTGCACCCACCAGAGTGCAGAAAAATACTCTTAATGTAAAACAAACTGATTTTGAGCTCAAGTGCAGTAAAAATGCTTTACAACAAAAGGCAGAACTCCTGCAGTATCAGGAATCATTAGAAATAAGATTAGAAACCCTTAGAAATATTCTCAAATATAGAAATACCAGCATGATGAAAGACGTTTACACAGTTAAGCCCTCAGGCCAATCAGATAAATGCACAATAAGCTTTCCACCAGCAGTTCCCAAGTCATATGGGTTGAATCAGCCCTCTGCTCCCACCAGAGTAAATAAAAACCCTCTTAATGTAAAATGAACTGGTTCTGAGCTCAAGTGCAGTAACAAATGTTTTACAATAAAAGGCAGAACTCATGCCATATGAGGAAAATTGGAAATAAGTTCACAAACCCTGAGAAATGTTCTCAAATACAGAAACAAATGCACACATATAGGAAAACTTCTACAAACAGAAAACCTTTGCAAATCTTAGAATTATTTTGGCAAATTCAGAACAGCTTTTGCAGCGCCACAGGAGATTAGGAAATATCAGAATACTTTTAAAACAACCTAAGAGTAATACAGTAGCTATGGATTCAAATAAGGTAGAAAACAGTAAAGCAGCACTCTATTGTATTCGACAATAACAGAATAAAGCTTTCGGGTAGCACCCTTCATCATTCTATCTTAACTATCTTATTCACAGTATAAATAAGCATTTTTCTAAGAACACATGATACAACCAACCAATAAAAAGTTAATTCATAGCAATTAATTAACAGTAATAAAACTTTAAAGGCATATCATTAAATAAAACATTTCAACATTTTATTACATTTTCTACTGACATTCTTCATGTTTGTATAAGACATTCATTTATATTCCTTTTGTTTAGCTACTAATATGGGTTTTAAACTAACCATATTATTCAGACCTGGATATTGGCCTTCTTCTAACACAGTTATCCATCTATATTCAGCTATATCTAACTTATTAACGATAACCCCACCTCTCATGTTTACATATAATACTCGCAATACTTTAAACTTAAATTTGTGTGTTGATCCCTTTTCCTTAAGGTGCTTGGCTAATCCATTGGTCATCACCATCCTTCTAATTTCTGATTTGTGTTCAATTATATGGTCTTTCAAATGCCTAGAGCACTTACCTACATAAAATCCTACACATACTGTGCAGGTAGCCAGGTATACTATTAATTCAGTATTACATGTTGCATAACAGTCTGTCTTATATATTTCCTTACTTATAGGATGTTTAAATTCTAATTCACTGCATATATCTTTACAGCAACTACAATTATAGCATGGCATAGTGCCTTTTTATTTCTAATTGCCACTTCCTTGTTATTCAAATTAAAATCTTTATAACATAAATCTCTCTTTAAATTCAGACAATTCCTGTGTGCAAATCTTGGCTTCTCACCTATAACAGATCTCAGTTCTGGCATAGATAACAGTATATACCAATTTGTTTGCATAATATTTTCTATTTCCTTACTTAGATTGTATTGAGATGTGATGTATCTTAGCTGATTCTTACTTTCATCAATACCACATGTGTTTGTGGGATGTCACTAAATAAAGGGGGGGTTATTCTATCCCTTTCTTCCAATATTTCTCACATATTACTATATACTAAAGTTTTTTTGATATTCACTATATATGCTGCTACGTTACTGCTACATTTATAAAATTGATGGGCTTTTTAAAAAATGTTTAGGGTAAAAATACTATGAAAACTTTAATGGATTGTTTAAATTAATTAGCTAATTGATTAATTGAATATGATTAATCACTTTATTGCTGTATAAAAATGAGATTTTATCAGTTGTGTTTTAAGATCTGATGAAGCATACATTGGTGGTACGTGAAAGCGCTTATTTTTGGTATTAAAGTTTATTTCCTTTTTTGTGGTGGTCCACCTTCATTTGTTATATAATATTAGTTTTTCTATCAAGTCGGACCTTTGGATAGTAGTGTTTTCTTTCATTTACATCGTTTGTCGATTTGTTTTGTTAATGCAACTATCACACAATGGATCCTGTTCCTATTGAACTTGACTATAATCCTGAAGTGAGAGACTTGAAGCGGAAATGGACTTCCATTACTGAACAACGGACTAATCCCTTACTAAATTTGGAACTGCAATTACCACCAGCAGTATCCAATACAGGTACTGTAGAGAACCTAAATGAGTTCAATACATTTATTAGAGAACTGGAGAATAATCTCTACAAGCTGCAGAGACTCACTTGGCAGAGGAGACACATGGAAGCTTGCCTCCACTTCCATGTTATACCTCGTGGCATGAGAGTGCTCTGTATGCCCTCTTATAGCAACAGTCACCCTGAGTTATTAAAGAGGTGGCAGAAATTAAATATTGAACTCAGTAACAACTATATGAAACTTCTTATCGACTATTTTTCACCTTTTGAGACTGAACTTATAGTGAAAGTAGAGGCTTTGAATAAAGATCTACATGATCACTTTAAAGGTGAACCATTTGAAAGAAGACTTGAAAGTATGTATTCTCAAGTAGTCATGTATAGTGATAAGTTGCAACAAATAAAATATCACAAGCTACAACGTGATTACAAGGACTTTACAACTGGCCAAGTTTTTGTATGGTCAAAAAATACATATTCCAATCCGACTCAAGAAAACACTAATACTAATATATTTCATTCACAAGATGTGCATACTGACAATGTAATTGCTCCTTTAAGTGTTCCCACTACATTAACAGCTGATGTGAATGCAGCTATTGTTTTGACTTCGTCATCACGTAGAGTAGATGAGTCAAGTTCTGTTACGTGGAGAGATACTCCACCACCTAACCAACAGGCTTTTGTCGCTAACCATATTGAACATGCTTTGGGAGCCAGACCAAAACAACCTACTGGGAAAATGGACTGTTTTTTTACCGCTTCCTGTAAAAAATACGCATTCAGTCCAGAAGCAGGTCAAACAGTTGCGGTCGCAGAAAGAGCAAATTTTCAGGTGGAAATTTCGAACAGATACGCCGAACGAGGGACTAAACAATCTTGTATTCAACTATTCCAGGCTTGACATCAGTTTAACTGACTTGTCTGTATTAAATAGAGGTCTTACTTTTATTCCCTCGCAGAACAGCTGCTTAAGTGAACTGTTAACTGATTTACGAATATTTGGACGCACTGTTGCCTTAAAATTATTATATAAAAATAAGCAAACTACTCAATCAGCAGATCTGAAATTTTGTCCTAAATGGAAAAGTAATTTTTTACCCATATTACCCAATGTAGTTGATTGTTTTGTGAAGTTATGTGAAAAAGATTTTTATGTTTACTTTTTAAAACGTAAGTGTTGTTATTTTAATATAAGTAATGCAGAATGGTGCTCTTTACAAGCTTTGTGTAGTAATATAGACCTGACTATAAAGCCAGCAGACAAGGGAGGGGGGATTGTACTGCTTAACACCCAGGATTACTATGATAGTATGACTGAAATGTTATATGATGCTAATACTTACATTTTGATAGATCAAGGCATATTAGATAAATTAATAAATAAGATACATGATGACCTATATGATCTCTTGATGTGTAGACAAATCAATTCTGACTTGTATAACTATTTCTTAATAGAACATCCTTTAGTACCCTACATAAAAGGTTTACCTAAGGTACATAAAAATGTCTCACCTCTACCAATGCACCCTATAGTGGCAGGTGAGAGATGGATAACAGAGACTATATCAATATATATAGAGAAAACACTTAGTCCATTAGTTAAGAACATAACTACTATATTAAAAGATACTTATCAACTAATTAATACACTAGATTCTTTATTTAAAGAAGGACTATCTAACATATGCCTACTTGTTACTCTAGATGTAAAAAACTTGTTTACTTCAATTCCTAATGACTATGGAATAGAAGCCATTAGAGAGCTATTAAATCATGCCTCTGATTTTACTAATGACGAACAAATATTACTATGTACTTTATTAGATATTACTTTAAATAACAATGTGTTCATGTTTAACAACTAATTATATTTGCAGAAATGGGGTGTCGCAATGGGCACCCCATGTGCTAATACATATGCAAACTTGGTAGTCTATTACTGGGAAAAGAAATATCTTTTTAATACTGCTTTCTATACAAAAATTCTAATGTATAGGAGATTTGTAGATGATATACTATTCTTTTGGAATGGTACTGTAGATGAATTGAATGATTTTGTTTGTTATCTAGAATCTACTACTGACTTCCTTAGATTTACAATGGAATTTTCCACCTTTCAAATTAATTTCCTTGACATTACCATTACTAAAGATCTACATGGAAATTTAACTACCAACTTGTATAGGAAGACATGCTGGAAGAATACATTACTTCATTTTAACAGCATGCATCCACGGTTTATATTTCCTAATATTGTTAAGAGCCAGTTTATTAGACTTACCAAGTTATGCAGAGAAACTACACAGCTAATTGCACAGGCTGATTTATTGGAACACCTCTTCATTGAAAGAGGCTATAGTAGCTCTATGGTTAAGAATTTGAGAGAATCCATTATTCCCAACGAAGATACTTATAGAGACGAACTGACTCATACTAGATATAAAGGCTTGAGATACGTTAGTCATAGTAAAAGTGATCAAAAAGTGACTTTTACAACAAGATTTACTAATGACAATAAAGAAGTAATGAAGAAGAAGTAATGAGAATTATATGTAAAAATTGGCATGTACTCACAATAGATTCTGACATTGGTAAATTAGTAGGTGAAACACCAAGCTTCACTTATAGGAATAGTAAAAACTTGAATAGATTGTTAATTGAATATGATTAATCACTTCATTGCTGTATAAAAATGAGATTTTATCAGTTGTGTTTTAAGATCTGATGAAGCGTACATTGGTGGTACGTGAAAGCGCTTATTTTTGGTATTAAAGTTTATTTCCTTTTTTGTGGTGGTTTACCTTTGTTTGTTATATAATACTTTAAACTTAAATTTGTGTGTTGATCCCTTTTCCTTAAGGTGCTTGGCTAATGCATTGGTCATCACCATCCTTCTAATTTCTGATTTGTGTTCAATTTTACGGTCTTTCAAATGCCTAGAGCACTTAACTACATAAAATCCTACACATACTGTGCAGGTAGCCAGGTATACTATTAATTCAGTATTACATGTTGCATAACAGTCTGTCTTATATATTTCCTTACTTATAGGATGTTTAAATTCTAATTCACTGCATATATCTTTACAGCAACTATAAATATAGCATGGCATAGTGCCTTTTTATTTCTAATTGCCACTTCCTTGTTATTCAAATTAAAATCTTTTTAACATAAATCTCTCTTTAAATTCAGACAATTCCTGTGTGCAAATCTTGGCTTCTCACCTATAACAGATCTCAATTCTGGCATAGATAACAGTATATGCCAATTTTTTTGCATAATATTTTCAATTTCCTTACTTAGATTGTATTGAGATATGATGTATCTTAGCTGAAATAAAAAGGCACTATGCCATACTATAATTGTAGTTGCTGTAAAGATATATGTAGTGAATTAGAATTTAAACATCCTATAAGTAAGGAAATATATAAGGCAGAATGTTATGCAACATGTAATACTGAATTAATAGTATACCTGGCTACCTGCAAGATATGTGCAGGATTTTATGTAGGTAAGTGCTCTAGGCATTTGAAAGACCGTATAATTGAACACAAATCAGAAATTAGAAGGATGGTGATGACCAATGCATTAGCCAAGCACCTTAAGGAAAAGGGATCAACACACAAATTTAAGTTTAAAGTATTGTGAGTATTATATGTAAAGATGAGAGGTGGGGATATCGTTAATAAGTTAGATATAGCTGAATATAGATGGATAACTGTGTTAGAAGCAGACAAATATCCAGGTCTGAATAATATGGTTAGTGTAAAACCCATATTAGTAGCTAAACAAAAGGAATATAAATGAATGTCTTACACAAACATGAAGAATGTCAGTAGAAAATGCAATAAAATGTTGATGAAATGTTTTATTTAATGATATGCCTTTAAAGTTTTATTAATGTTAACTAATTGATATGAATTAACCTTTTATTGGTTGGTTGTGTCATGTGTTCGTAGAAAAATGCTTATTTATACTGTGAATAAGATAGTTTTAATATACTGATGAAGGGTGTTACCCGAAAGCTTTATTCTCTTATTGTTGAATAAAATAGAGTGCTGCTTTACTGTTTTCTATCTTATTTGAATCCGTAGTATGATATTTCAGCAGTGAAACTTTTCTGCAGGTGGTGTATATTTATATTTTAGCAATACAGCAACAAACAGATGGTGTTTCTTTAGCAAGTACCAGCTGAAAAATAATGATACTGTAGTGATGTTATAATATTTCTCCTCTGGCTGATTGTTCAGTAGTATTCTAATTTCAGATATACATATTAGTGTTCTAATTTCAAATATACATACTCTATTGACACTGTAATAGTGTTATAAATGGTGGATTCAAAGAACTTTTCTTTTTAAGACATGAATCTGTAGTGTCCTCAGAACTATTTGCATTACATAATAACAGCTGGAGATTATATTTCACATGAAGAGTATCAGTTCTAAAGTCATCTTTCTGAAGACTTCCTGTACCAATGACACAAATGTAAAACCTTTCATTAACACATGCAATTGCTCCTGAGTAGGTTGCTGCAGTGGCATAAAAGGATAAAGTTCTCACTATAGCCCATGTGACCTGAGTTTGATTGGCAGCTCAGGTTATTGACAGTGTAACAGAGAGGACATCCTGGTGAAGAGTGTGGCAGGATGGTTTCATGGGCATTCTCCACAAATGAGCCCTGGTTAAGACTGTGGCAGTTACAGAGGATGATCCAAAGAGAGGATAAAGGGTAGACCTTCATTAGCTACTGCAGAGGCAGGGCAATACATCAGCTTTTCCCATTACATACCCACCCTTGGCTGTACTGACAGTCATAGGGGAAGGGAAATGAATTTAGGTTATAACAGAAAAAAAAACATGGCAGAGGATGATGCACAGTCTGGGATGCCCCATCTGTGAAAGAGTAAATTTAACTGAATTAAGGAGGGGTGGGCACAACCAGTGAAGGACTAGGATAAAGGGTTGCATGACAGGAGAAAATTGCTCATAGTAAATTAAGTAATGGATTATAAGTATTGAACACAAATCTTGATTCTGTGCTTATTGGTGTCTTCTCTTGTTCCTTTTCCCTTAGCCACTGTTATGTTTCATCCATGCCATATATTCTCTGTTTGGAAATCTTAGGAGTGATCCTTTGTTTAGGATGCTGAAATCCCATTGGTTATTGAGATTTTCTTAATCTGCCTACACTATCAGCCAATTAAGAGGATATAATAACCAGCGGACAAAACCAACAGATAAATTCAAACCACCAAGATGAAAGACCTCAATGCCACCAGAAAATGTTATTAAATGTTGAGCACTTTCATCTGTATAAGACTAGACTTCTTCAGAACAACTACATAAAAAACACTCCCCTTAAATACATTCTTTTAACGAGTCGCTTAATTAATACAATTAAAATTTAAAGTCACAACCATTAAAATCTAAAGCAATTACATGCTTCTACATAAAACAATCATGTCTTTTCATTTTTAAAATACTAGAAATACTTGTACATTCATTCAATCCTGGAAATTGTGTTGCATTCAATCTCAATTGCCAGCGTAATTCACACTCATCTAGTTTTTCTGGAACTATTCTACCTTGTACATCATAATAAATCTGTTGGATTACTAAAAAATCCAAATTTATGGTCACCACATTTCTCTATATGCTTACTTAATGCATTTGTTTTAACTTTTTTGGAAATATCAGAAAGATGTTCATATATCCTAGATTTAAATATTCTAGTAGTTTTCCTACATAAAATGCAGGACATGTCATACACTTTGCCAAGTAAACAATGTTGCTAGATAAACTATCAAAATGTGAATGTATATAGAATTTAGTACCATTCAAAATAAAAACATGCCCTGTTTCCATTATATGTGTGCACTGGTTGCACCTTCCACATTTGAAATTCCCTATTTTTCTATTTGTGTGTCCTCCTTTTGTTGAACATCCACCCCTCTCCAAAAGATTCTTAAAAATTAGGTCTAAAGACACATCTAGGGGTGCTACCAAAGAGATCCAATAAATCCTGATCCAAAGTTAATAAGGGCCAAGTTTTCTTGGATAGAGGATATTCTTTGTGTAGTATGTCCTAAAAATGTATTTCCTTCACTAGATAAGAAGGCACTGGCACTCTGGAGTTTCTTGCCATGATGCTTAAATTTGTTGACTTATTTTTCTGCAAAAAGAATGTATATACCATGCCATTTTGATATTTGCCTCTGTGTGGCATTTTTGGTATTCTTATTTTTTTAGAAAATGTTCATGTGTGTTTAAACAGTATGATCTTTAATCTTTAAGGGCAGTGAGATTATCATGCAGTAATGCTATTTCTTGTTTTAATATATTTCCACTTGACTGTATCTGATTAAATGTTCTGTTAATTGTAAACCTATCTTATCATAAAAGTGACTAATTTGTTAAATAAGTTAATGTCTGATGATACACCACTGTGAAATTTGTTATGCTGTAGACCTCTTGTAATTCTGGTAGCTTTGATGAAAACTGTATGCAATGAAAAATATTAGACTGTGGTAATGAAGCCATATGAACCTGCATAGGGTACCTATGTAAAAAGGTCATATCTTGTTCCCCCTTTGAGATTTTGTTATAAAACATTCAAAGAATAACAGCAGGATGTTCTGCTACAAAATGCAACTAACACTGAAATTCTACCTTTAGGAAATTCACTGCATCTCATTGCTGAATTTGACACAATCATTTTACTTGCTTCAAAACACTTTTGGTGTAATGGCAACTTAGTTCAGGTATATTATGAGTATTTTTTTCTTCCTGACTTTGATGGAGAGGTCAGGAATAGCCTCCAGTAGAAACCAGGCAAAATGATAGACTGTCTGACTAAACATTCTTTGAAATGTTACATTTTAGATATGTTGCTTTACTTACATGAGGAGGAATTCTCTTGAGTGTGTCGTATTCCATATAATTTTTAGTGTGGTACATTCTAAACCATGTTCCAATGCAGATAGGAATCTTGCAGTTTGGGTAGTATTAATATTGTTTCTGACACACACACACACACACACACACACACACACACACACACACACACACACACACACACACACACACACACACACACACACATACACATACACACTACTTCTATGTATCCGTTCTGTTGCACACATTTCCCATATGGGAAATATCTACTGAAAGTGCCAAGATGTTTATCAGTACTGAAGACAGAACTAGTGTGATGATCATGGTTTGTTTCCTGATCCTCTTGTATAAGCGGCAGTATGTAGTTATGTGGTTGTATATACCTCCTTTAATTTGGGGGATTAGAAAGTGTTATAATATAGCTGTGCCTAGAAGGTGGAAAATAACTTATTGTACTATTTCCTAATCTTTTGGGCACATTCATAATTTCTGTGCATTAGGATGTTTAACTCTACTCCACCCGTTTTACTGTTATATGTGAAGATAGCATATGTTTTTTGTCATAGAGTTCCAGCATATCTTGTATCACAAGATACCATTTGTCTCTTATGTAGTGGTTAGAAGGTACACAATTTATTTTGCTTTGAGCCTGGCATATACCATATTATTGCTTGTACTCTGTGGGTATTTTTAAGCTATGTAATTGATGAAGACACCAATATCTAAACTTGCCTCCAAGAACTGTGGTGGCATAGGTGACCTTTGGTTCACTGTTCCACGGAACCCTGTTCATGAAGCTTTCTAAATGAAGTGCAGTATTAGGGCTAGGTTATAATACTGAAGCTGTCCAGGCTGAAATGACTGACTTCAGAACATCATAATGTGATAAAGGCAAAACTGTTGGAGGTCTGTTCATAGATTTTTCAAATGCTTTTTTTAATGAATCCTAAGTAAATGCAGTCATGCCCCCACTGCTTTGTACATGTTTCTTGTTCTTGTACTCTCTCAGTGCCCTTTCTTTTGTTAATGACCAGGGATAAGCTTCTTTAACAAAGTACTGCTATCGGCCAGTTACAGAAAATCAACTTGTTCTTTAATTGTGGATAATGAGTAGAATTATTAATTTACCATCTTTTTTGCCATTCCCCTTTCATTTAATTTAGCTTCTCTGTTCTTCACTTTGCTTTCATTTGAAAAGCTCCTAGAGACTGTCAATAAGAAATTTTGCTGCCTCATTGAAATGACTCCAGTAGAAAGATTTGCTAGTAGCTTAATTGTTTGAGCTTGGGAGCTCCATCTTGTTGAGTGGTGATTGTAGAGTCCTCTTTATCCTACTAAGTTAAATATTGCTGCTACAGGAATAGTTCTCCATTGTTATTTTATGGTTGGCCATAGAATAATGTGCTGAAGGGAGCAAAGAATGTAACTATTAACTGCTTAATTAAACATCTTTGGCTGTGCTGTGTTGAATGTCATTTGCAAAGTTAGCTATCTGTATAGCAATGCATTACTAAGCCAGCTAAGAAAGCTGACAAGTACACGTAATGAAATGGCTAACAGACTTGGAAGCCAGTGTTTAAGTAGAATATTAGCTCTGATTCGTATTTGTCCTGTCTTGATCTCATGCTAACTTACTGTGGAAATAAGGACAGTTACAGCAGTTTTTATCCAAACTAGACTAAGAACCAGAAGAGTCCATTGACATCAAGCACAGACTAAACCATTTACCCTGGTGTTATCAGGCACTCTTGTACTGATCTGCACATTATCAGGATGATAATAAAAAGAACTGGCTTTACCACTGCGCAAAATATCAACCTAATGGACCTGCCATCCCCCGTGTGGGACCCATGGTAGTGTTTGTTTTCTCCTAGGTATACACCATTAGAAAGGCTCAGTGTTTGATTTATTTAGGTACTCTAGACTATGTTAGTGTCATTTCTCAATATATTTGTCCTAGTACAAGAGCATGCAACAATGCCAAAGTAAGCAGGAGTATACTGTAAATATGCAAAGTACTATTTCCAGTAGGTGGGATTGCAGATTACATGTAAAGGCTTTGACCATATCACAAAATAATCCTGAGAACACAGCTAGGTTCCCTGACTGCTTTTGGCTGTATCACTTGAGATTCAGCAGACAGTCCCATACAGCAGAATATTACTGATTCATTTTAACAAGAATACTAATAAAAAAGGGAAAGGAAACTCCTCATTTACCATTACATCTGAAAGTTAACATTTAGCAGGCACTTGAATTAGGAGAATCCAAGGTGGCATAAAGGTATGTATTTCCTTGAATGCCACTAGGATCTTTCTTATGTCTTACCTTTTCATGGTTGCGGAAGGCTATTCAAACTCTGTCACATTGGCTCTGTTTACCTCAATGAGTATGCAGATATAAGATGACTTCTTAACTGCTAACATAATCTTCAATGACTACCACCTAGCTGCCGAATCCACAGGAAAGGAAACCTGCTGTGTGGCTCCATTTAAAATGTTCATGTTCCAGTATTGCAGGTACCAACTTGTTGAAAGACAAGCTGTGAATCAGACTACAAACAGCAAATTCTGAAACTCACTATTACACATTTCTACATTGTTGTTGGGGGGACTTCATCCCATGCAGCATTCAAAATTAGGCCCCCACACCGCTGTTACTTATATATACTAGTATCAAGACCATTGCATGTTGGAGGTTGAGGGAATACTCTGAGGTGCCACAACCTCAGACCTAGTGCATATTATCATCCTACCCCATTTTTACTTCTAGTTCTTCTATTCCAGGAATCATAGTTACAGTTTGTTATGACTAAAAATTATAAGAGCACAAAAAAACATGCACTGTTTATTCCATCACCAACATACAACACTTAGCATCTTGACTAATGCCTTCAAAAAGTAAAAGCCATAAATAAAAATATGTCCGTACATAATATATGTAGAAATGTCTGTGTGTGTGTGTATATATATATATATATATATATATATATATATATATATATATATATGTATATATATATATATATATATATGTATACACACACACACACACGCACACACGCACACACACACACACACACACACACACACACACACACACACACACACACACACACACACACACCCTTCAGTTGACTGACCTTCTGAAATGCTGAACGTCATATGGTCAAGACCATATGACTGACATTTCGGAAGGTCGAAACTAAAACAAACAAACTAAAAAATTGAAAACAATGCTTTTTGTTTTTTGCAGGGGTGCTTGTCCACCTGCACCACCCACACCCCCTGCTAATTAAATACACCAACTCTAAGATCACACTAAATTTGAGGAAAATGGCATTTTCCCATTCTGCACTGTACTTTAATGTCCATTCACACTCTTTGACCTTCCGAAATGTCCGTCATATGGTCTTGGCCATATGACTTTCAACATTTCGGAAAGCCGATCAACTGAATGGGATTTATATATCTATATATATATATATATATATATATATATATATATATATATATATATATATACACACATACATACACAGAAACAGTAATTCTCACAACATAGATTAATTATCCAATAAAATAATAATAAACTTGTAAATATCAAGAGCTGGCATTATAACTTTCCTTATTTAACCCTTTTGGTTTCAAAATGTCAAATTTTAAAATAAACCTTGTTTCATTTCTTAATAACAGCTGTTTAATCATATTGACTTCCCCTCCTAATTTTTTTCCAAATCCAAGTTTTTTTTAACTCTTTAGCCTTTCCATTGCATACCTCCCATATGTGTTTAGCCAAAGTATTCTCCCATGTCTTATTCCTTATGTCACCCAAATATTACTGCATTCTAACTTTACATTTTCTTTCTGTCTCTCCTATACAAAATAATTACAGGAAACTTTAATGGCATAAATAACTCCTTCTGAATTACATGTATACTTAAGCAATAATACATGACTGGGAGGGGTATATCAGTATTTACCCATGGTTGGTGTGGTTTGATCATGAGCGTGAAGGCTAAGCGATTAAACAAAAGCAAACCATAGGTAAATCATGATATATTCACACATAGGCATGGATTATTGCTACTATAAAATGACATTATTTAAGAAAGAAATTTCTTACTTTTCTTTAATTATGTCTTTGTATAATGGCATGTCAGTCTTCTTATGCGTTGTCTTCTGTAGGCTGATGTACTGCACATGCGTGTGGTGCCTGCGCTCCCACACTTGCATGGTACACCAGTACAAGCAGGAGAAACAAGGGAGAAAAGAGAATTTCCTTTTTTTCAGTAAAAAACAAAATTGAAGTTTTAATAGGGACAGCACAGAAATAGAAGAAAATTAGGTATGTTTCTTTTACTTTACTTTTGCAGACTGTACCTGATTTTTCTTGTATTTTGCTCTGTCCCCCAGCATATACCAACAGAAAATCTGGCCACTTTGTGATAGTTTGGCAGCTGCGCTTTTGGGTATATGCTCAATTTGCAATGGGCATGCTGGTTGGGCTGTCCAGTCAGCATGCATGTTTTGGAAGACTAATGACCTGTTATTGTATAATTGTGTTTAATATCTACCTTTTCCCATTAATTCATTCAAACGTTTTGTGTATAAATGGACATATAGAGCAGCTGCCCCAAGAAAAAGTACCAACATTGTTTAAGCTCTCCCAAAATTTAATCTGCTGTCCTTTATAATTATTCATTGTCAAATAGTCTGTAAGATTTTAACCTCTGCTATAAGAAGTACTTAATTTTCTGTGAGAATTTTGTGTCTTTTTCAAAAATTCCCAGTCATATCTGTACCACCTTATCAGTTAAAACTCCATATTATTTTACATAGTAACAATAATCACATTTGTCATCCTTTCTTTGTGCATTATAATTCCACTTATTGCTTACCCGCTCACTTTCACATAAAACTTGATCTCTAGTTTTTATATTTACCTCATTAGAAGCCTCTTTTACAACATTCATATTTTATCTTTTGTTAAAAATCTTCTAACTATTCCATCTACTTTCCATAAAAAAATCTGTTCTCTCGCTATATAATTTTCTCACTCTTAGCTGCTGTCCATAAGGGAGGATCATAGAGTGGATGCCCTGTTTATGTCTATTTTAATGTTATTGTTTTCATGTGCTATTCTCAGTTCATTTGGCTTAAAGCAGGAAGTTAGTCTCACCTATCCACATCCATATACATCTGTAGCTGTATTATTTTATTCAGGAACTAGCAAGTGCAGAATGTTAGGTTGGTGGAAATGTCTTTATGGCAGAAATTATTCTGTGTTGCATTGCAAAACAGTTTTATATTCACCAAGGCCCTGGTTTTGGCAGCAAAGCTTGAACTGATGCTGCATTCAAGTTAATTGCACCACTTAGTGTCTTGGATCATATGCAGAGCTACAAACAGGACAAAAAAAATTGCACTTTATTCGTCTGCTTTTACTGTAATTGTGTTGCTTCCCACTTTATTACCGCATTTTGCTTGTGCTTCTTCTTAAAAGTACTCAATTGTATTATTCTGCTGCAGTTATTACTTCTTGTTAGTAGCCTGATTAAATTGTAACTGTTATTCCAAGCCTTTTGGTTTAAGCATTTGGGCTTCAGACCAGTTTTTTTACATTAAGAAGGTTTGTGGACTGCATTGTTGTGGCAGGACAGGTAGATTACATCCTTCTAAGTTAGGAATTGCTGATTGAAGGCTCAGTGTCTGTTATTCTAAAAGTGCATTAGTTCTGGTTTAAGCACTTGGGCTTCAGGCCAGTTATTTTACATTAAGAAGGTTTGTGGTCTGCACTCTTGTGGGGGAGAGGCTAGATTCTGCCCTTCTGAGCTGGGAATTTCTGGTTAAAGGCTTATTGTGCTTGCCTATTTGAAATGTTTCTGAAGTGTGTGCGCCTTGTTTGCTGTAACCCAGAAGTTAGTAGTTTATTGGCCATTTTGGGCTAATTTCTATCTCTTTCATTTCCCTGCTATACAAAACACATTTGCCTGGTTTTTTTTGCGCTTGTATTCAGCTCAGCAAGTCCCTGCCAGGTGTCCTGCAGAGTTCTACAGCAGAAGAAAGACAAAAGAGAGAATTTGGAGTGATTAAGTATCGTTTTTCTGCATTTTCTTGCTGTCTTTAACTAGTTCCGTGTAGAACGCCACTTTCTGAGCATTTCTGTGATTTAAAAAGCTTGCTTCTGCTACATATTGTACTTATTTGCTGCCTGCACTTGAACTAAGTCATTTTTGTGTTTAAATAATCTGTTTAACTGCTATAGGCTACACACTAAAGTTTGATAGCCATTTCTGTGCATTTAAAGTGTTTTTTTTTATTGTATCTGCTTTATTTTCTGAAAAAAATATACTTGTTTCCCACCTTTCTGAACTAGTATAGTTTAGATTCAAGGTTATTGCTGAATTCAGGGCTGTGTTACAAGTTTCTGTGTTGCTCATACCTTACTTGGATACTAGGAAGTTTCTCTGTTCACCTGTGAGAGAGGGGAGCTTTGAGCAGCCTATCTGTCCATGGAGGAGTGGTTTCAGCCCAGAAGTTAGTAGTTTATTGGCCATTTTGGGCTAATTTCTATCTCTTTCATTTCCCTGCTATAAAAACTGCATTTGTGCTGTTTTGCGTACTGGGCAGCACCAGTTAGCTAGGGTTAAACTATTCCCGGCTCCACGAAATCTACTCTTCAATTTTTTTCCTTGGAACTAGACAAACTTTTAACTTAAGCACTCAAACCATTCATTTCACAGCCCAGCACTTGCTCAAAACTCATAGCAAGCACTAATTAACCCTAGCACTAGACCCCCCTATACTGTCCAGAAGGACAAGGCTCTCTTTTTGTCCCTACCAGCCAATCAGTAAAACAGCTCACTTTACCTATTCAGGCATGTCCAAAGGGCAGTTTCAGGTGTACTCTCCAGTCCAACTGGTGAATCTGGACATTTTGAGGCAATGTTACAACGGCCTCATGTACACAGGCAACCCTCTCCTCCTACCACCAAACACTAATATATGCGAGAGATGCAATTATACAGCCAAACTGGAAGCAAAACTCTTTCAACCCAAGACTGGAACTGACAGTCAAGAGGAGAAGGAAAATACTTGCAACACACCACCAGTCTTGCATAGACCTACTAAACCAACACCGGCAAATAACACACATAAATACATGTAAACATACTCAGAGGCTCTAAATAAAAATCTGCAAAAGCAACAGAGACCTCCAAAGCAGACACCCAAGCAACCTCCATACCCCATCACAAACCATGAAACACATACTTCACATAATCAGTGTGCCACGCAATCACAGTCCTTAAGGCAAAATAACATACCCAGCACACTAGTAATAGATGACTCTATAGTCAGGCACACTGATGTCCTACTAACTAGGTTGGACAAGGAGAAGGTTACAGTTAGCTGCCTGTCGGGCGCCAGGATCCGCCACATAACACAAGCACTCAGGTCACTCCAGAACAAGTACAAATACGACTCTCTCATTGTCCATGTTGGTGTGAATGACCTGAGATGTATCTCACTGGACTACATGAAAAGAGACATGGAAGAACTCTCTGATCACATAGCCCAGGCCGGTATGACCCTGATGCTGAGTAGCATCCTGCCCTCATCAAGAATGATGACACAGTATAAAAATTGGCTAAGTTTCTGGTGTCATTCAAAGGGGATCCAGTATCTGTCCACCTGGGATGACATGCTCAACAAACCATGGTGCTTCACAAGAGATGGCTTGCACCTGTCACCCTTAGGCTTTCAGATACTGGCCAAGGCTTTTGCCTCCTCCATAGTGCCTTTTTTAGGCAAGGCTCAAAAGACAAACCCACAAGTAACCAAAAACTAAGGGTAATGCTACTCAACGCCAAAAGTCTAAACCACAAAATGCATGCACTCGAAGCACTCCTCAGTATGGAGAACATCGATATCTGTGCAGTAACAGAAACCTGGTTTAAGGCTCCAGAGACCACCCCAGCACTTCCAGGCTATAACTCATACCATACTTTTCAGCAACAGAACCCAGACTGAAACACAAAAGGTGGGGGTGTATCCATATTCATCAAGGATACCCACACCTCCAGGTTAGTGGCACAGCACAATGCCTCAGATATCATCCATGTGCAACTAACAACGAGCAAAACTGCAATTCAAATTGTAGCTTGCTACAGCTCACCCACCATGACCCAGGACTCCCATTCCGCATTTCTGGAGACACTGGAAAATATGAAGGTCCTACCAAATGCCCTAATATTGGGTGATTTCATTTACTCAAACATTAACTGGGAGAACTACTCATGTACTAACTCCCTTGCCGAACGCTTCCTAGAATTTATAAACTCGAATGCCCTGGATCAACTGGTCAACACCCCCACCAGAGGTAACAACATATTGGACCTGGTCATCACCAACATGGGCGACCGGTGTTCTACACTGGAGGTCAACCCCTCGCTGGTTAGATCAGACCATAGACTAATCACTCTGGATATCCACATTCCGCCCCCACCCCAATCAAGGAGACCACCGTGAAAAACTTTTCAAAAGCAAACTTCACGTTACGTAAGACTGAGGTGGAAAGGTTCAAACCCCCCGTGCTAAAGGACAACACTGTCCAAGCTGCTGAATCCCTTACAAAGGCACTCTATGAGCACCTGCAAGAATGCGTGGATTGTGCTATCCCAAGCAAAACCAAGACTCACTCCTCCAAGAAAAGGAACCCAGTCTGGTGGACCCCTGCCACAAACAAGCTATACAATAGAAGGAGGAACTAGTACAGAAAAGAGTAAAATCCCAAGAAGGAAAGACCTCCCTGATCAGTATCAGCAAGAAACTACAATCCCTCATAAAATCATCCAAGGCTAACTTCAAAAGAAAAATTGTCAAGGACTCCAAAGATAACCACAAAGCATTCTTTAGCTATGTCAAGAACCTAAGTGGAAACTCTCAGATCTGCCCTGAGTTAGTGCAGAATGGCACAAAATACACTGAACCGACTGATATTGCCAACATTCTGGCAGACAGGTTTCGTGCAAACTTCACCCCCCTCTCATCCCCTAAAGGGCTCATAACCATACCAGAAGAATGTAGAGCCCTGGCAATCACTGACTCATAGGCCAAAGCCAAAAACACAGCTTCAATGGGACTGGACAGTGTCCTCGGCTGCGTCTTACACGAACTACAAAATGAACTAACCCCTCACCTATACACACTGTTCAAACTCAGCCTCTCTACAAGCTACGTACCCATAGAGTGGCGCACAGCAACAGTTATCCTGCTCCACAAAGGTGGAGCCACAACGGACCCTGGGAACTATCGCCCTATAAGCCTGACTAGCCTGGTCTGCAAGGCTATGGAGTGCATCATCATAGAACTCATTAACAGAGACATTGGGAACCTCCAAACACTGGACCCTACCCAGTTTGGCTTTGTTAAGGGAAGATCATGCCTCCTAAACCTGGTGGACTTCTTTGAGACAGTTACCAAGGCTTTAGATGAGGGAAAGGAGGTCCACACAGCCTACCTAGACCTCACAAAGGCTTTTGACACCATTCCCCATTCTGGTATTATAGACAAGCTCACCAGCCTGAACATACACCCCTATGTCATAAGATGGGTTGCCAATTGGCTCAGGGATAAAACCCACACAGTGAGACTTGCAGGCTCTAGGTCTGACTCTAAAGCAGTTACAAGTGGCATCCCCTAGGGCTCAGTCCTGGGACCCCTCCTGTTCGGTATATACTTCTCAGAGGTACAGGCAAGCACAGGAGGACTATGGCTGACCAAGTTCACAGATGACTGCAAACTGGGGGCCATAACTGACTCTCCAGCTGATACAGACATCCTCCAGAAGGGTCTCACTGAGACGGATACCTGGTGTCAAAATCATGGCCTCAAGCTAAATGCCAAAAAGTGCATAGTCATCCCCTTTGGAAAAAACAAAGTACCCACGAACTACCACATACGTGATAGTCCCCTAAATACAGAAAATGTAATAAGGGATCTGGGGACCCAAGTAGATAGTAATCTCTCCTTTGATAATAATATTGCCAAGGTGGTTAGAAAATGCTTCTATGTGGTCCACCTAATCATAAAAGGGTTTGCATCTAGAACAAAAGAGGTTATTGTGCCCCTCTACTCATCACTCGTCAGACCAATCATAGAGTACAATGCCCCATTTGGGATGTACCTTACAAGACACCTGCAACAGCTGGAAAGATCACAGAAGTACCTTACAAAGAGGATTACTGGCCTCAAACAGATGCCCTATGCAGCCCGACTGAAGAAACTCCAGCTGTACTCAGTTGCATACTGCTTACTCAGAGGTGATCTCTGCCTGACATAGAAGGCCATGTCCAACCCAGAATTGATGGACATGCTTCACCTAAAAAAAAAAAAAATCCCCGAGAGCCACATGCTCTAGGGATCTAAACCTCACCTCAATGATAAATAGGGCGTGCTGGAGGGATAGATTCCTGTCCCAGAGACTCCCCATGCTTTGGAACAGGATTCCAATCTACATTAGGCAGATCCCCTCACTAACACTCTTCAAGAGAAACCTTGATGAGTGAATGGGAAACAGAAAATTTACCCCGGGGATCACTGCAGTGGCTCTGCTGGACAGAGGCACAGGGAACTAATGGCTCTGCTGGACAGAGGCACAGAGAACTAATCTAAGTGGGCGGCAAAAGCCAACACATTCTGGCTAGGCTTACAGATGCCCACGGGCAGATAGCCTAGTACTTACCTATGAATAGGCTTCCCAGAATGATAGACACTAACTATGGCATGAGGGATGTGCCACCTGAAGAGAGGAAGCAGGAGCCTGTCTTGAAAACCTACTGATAAGAACTTGTTAAAATAAATCTGCTTTTATGCTGAGAAGTAGAGTATATTTGTACTCTGTGAATTTATTTATTTTTTTATTTATTTTTATTTATTTTACATTTGTTAACCGGGCTGGTCCAACTGGATACATGTCCATTTTCAGTGGAGGCCCGAGGAGAAAAGCTCCACTATCTACTGCATGATAATTAACAGTATATTATCAAAATACATACACATATTGCACTCATGACTGACAGTATGATACAGAATATTAGGAATTGTCATTGAGAAAAAGTACACAGTATATTATCAAAATACATACACATATTCCACTCATGACTGACAGTATGATACAGAATATTAGGAATTGGCATTGAGAAAAAGTACACAGTGAAAGGATGTACACACATACACAATACTTGGGACATTAGAAAGAGATAGAAAGAGGAAGGTAAAAGGGATAGTACTGTAAATAGAGTGAGAGACTAGATAGGGTAAATATTGCAAAAAGTAGGATATTAAACGTAGGCCAAGTAGATTAGGGAAAAGTTACAAGATAAAGAGGGTTTGTATTAGTAATATAGGTAATACTAAAAGCATAAAGCTGGAAGAAAGAAAGAATATATGTGTAGGAGATGGCAGCCAGGGTGATCAGCTTGGGTAGTCACAAAAAGCTGGAAGAAAGAAAGAATATATGTGTAGGAGATGGCAGCGAGGGTGATCAGCTTGGGTCGTCACAGGAACAAAGCCAGTGTTTGCTTAGGTGGTGTTTTAGATTAGTTTTAAATATAGAGACAGAGGTTTGGGATGTCAGGTTTGGAGGAAGTAGGTTCCATTTTTTACCAATTGAGTTGGAGAACATAGATTCTCCTGCAGAATTCCTTGATTGAGAGGTTTGAATTAGAATTTTGCTAGAAGAGCGAAGGTTTTTTAGGTTGTTATAGGGCTTTATAAGGGTGGAGAGCATAGGAGTGTTGCCAGGGTGGTGAAGGGCTTTCTGGGCTATAGAGAGCTGATAGTATAGAATAAGGTGAGGTAGCTCTAGCCATCCAAGGTGGTGGAGGTTTTTGCAGTGGTGTGTTTTATATGGGGAGGATGTGGCAAATCTGGCAATGTTATTATAGGCTGATGCAAGTTTATTGATGTTATATTTGGATAGGTTTGTATATATAGGAGAAGCATAAAGTAGTGTGGAGATGAGATGCGTTCTGGCTATGGTAGTTCGTGCTTCAGAAGTGAGGAAGGATTTGATTCTATACAGTGAACCTAGTTTTCTATTAGTTGTTTTTATGGTTGAGTTGATATGCGAGTCAAATTTAAGTTGGTTGTCAATAGTTATGCCTAAGAGTTTGGTCGTTTCGTCTGGGGAGATAAGGGTACCATTGTTTGATGTAAGAGAGAAGTTAATAGGGGGGGATTGGTGTGTAGGTTTGAAGAGAAGCAATTTAGTGTTTTAGGGTTTAGAAGTAAACAGTGATTAGAGAACCATTGCTCTATGGTAGAAAAAGTTTTTTGGGTAAGGAGGTGTAAGTCATCCTGGTTGGAGGCAGTACAAATGATGGTAGTATCATCAGCATATTGAATACAAGTAGATAGGGGGGTGACAAGGTGTAGGTCATTGATAAAGATGGAAAATAGGAGGGTCCTAGGATGGAGCCCTGGGGAACCCTAGGAGGATGGCAGGAGTTCTGAAAGATTATTGTTCCATAGCACTGCTTGTTTCCTATTGTGAAGGTAGGAAGTAAACCAGTTAAGTGCAATACTATCGAGAGAAATGGATTTAAGTCGGTGCAGGAGTAGTTGATGGTTCACCATGTCGAAAGCCTTAGATAGGTCTACAAAGAAGGCTGATGAAGGAAGATTGTTGTTTCGGTTGTGATTAATGGATTCAATAAAGGATAGTAGGGCTGTGGTGGTACTATGGTAGGGACGAAATCCATGTTGACAGTTAGCTAGCAGATTATTTTGAAGGAGGTGTTTGAGTAATTGTTTATGTACACATTTCTCCATTATTTTTGCAATGGGAGAAAGAAGCGCAATAGGACGGTAGTTTGAGTATTCCAAGGAATCCCCACCTTTGAAAAGTGGGATGATATGGGAGATTTTCCAGAGTGAAGGTATGGTACTTTCTTTTATGGTTCTGTTAATTAGTAAAGAGATTGGATATGCAACTGCTTTAGCTCCTAGCTGGAGATATTCTGCTGGGATTTTGTCGGCTGAGGGAGTGGAAGGTTTAAGTTTTTGAAGCAGGTATAGTATATATGATGTGGGTATAGGTTTGAGATGAAATGATGGTGGGGTACAGTTGGAGGTGTCTAGTAAAGAAGGGTCAGGGTTTTGCTGGTTGGCTAGATTGAGTATAGTTGAGGTGAAGAAGTTATTAAAGGCATTAGCAGTGTTTAAGGGTGAGTCAGGGTGGGAGCCTATTGGGCTAGGAGTTTCTATTTTGCCAGGGGATAGTAGTGAGTTTATTGTATTCCAGAATTTCTTTGGTTGGTGTTGGGAGGAATTTTGTAGCTGGATGTAAAAATCCTTTTTATCTTGTAGGATGGCTAGTTTAGTCAGGTTTCTTTTTTGTTTATAGTTAAGGTGGTCAAGTGAGTTTCTTGTTGTTCGCCATTTAGTCCAGGCTTTGTTTCTACTAATCATAAGTTGTTTAGTGTTTGTTGAAAGCCATTTTGCGGTTCTAGATTTCATGCGTATAGAGCGCATGGGGGCATGATGATCAAGAATGGAAAGGAAAGTATGGTTAAAGTGGTTAACAGCGTCTTCTAATGGCAGGGTTTGCAAAGGAGACCAGTTGACTAGGTTAAGTTCATTTTGAAACTGATGGGGATCAAGACTTTTTGTTACGACAAAAACGGATGAGAGGTGGTTTGGTTAGATTAGTTTTGTGTCTAATTATGTATGTTAGTGAGTGGTCACTAAGGTCATCTGGTAGCGTTCCTGTAGTGTATATTTGGTGGGGATTGTTTATTAGGATCCAGTCTAGTATGGTTTCTTTATTGTTGGTTTTATTTGTTCTAGTTGTAGATTTTATGGTTTGATGGAAACCATATAGGTTGATGTGGGTAGATGGATACGTTTGTTTACATGTGTTCCAATCAATGTTAAAGTCGCCTAATAGTATAGTTTCTTGAGGGAGAGTTGTTGAGAAGTAGTTCAGTAGGCTTTCTAATACTGGAGGATTGTTGCCTGGGGGAAGGTAAGCACAGATAATATTAATTGTTTTATGTGGATTAAGGGATAATTTGGCTATTATAATGTCTATGTTAGTGTAATTTGGAGGGGTATAGCTTGTTTTAACTACTTCTAGTCCAGTTTTGTATAAAATGGCTACTCCGCCTCCTTTTTTCCTAGTGCGGTCTTGTCTAAGGATGTTATAGCCTGGAGGAATAATTTCATTGTCTTTTATAGTGGATTTAAGCCAGGTTTCAGAAAGGCAGAGGATGTCATATTTATGGACTTCTAGGAGGGCGTGGAGGTTTGGGATTTTGTTACAAATGCTGCGGATATTGAGATGAGCTATAGAGTGATTTTGAATTAGGGTTCTGTAGAGACGTCTTAGATTTTGTCTGTTGGGAATTAATGGGAGTAGTGAGGGTTGCAGGGCCAGGATTAGGGTGTATGTCACCATCTCTTAATGAAGAACTTGGTTTGGGTGAAAGATCATAGAAGTTGATGTGCTTAGAGAGTAAGAGAATTAGATATTTAATATGAGAGAGACGGTGGTATTTTGGTTCCAGATAGGAGTTGTAGTATGTGGCACAGAGATATATAGTGTGTGTATTTGGGTGGAAAGTTTTTGTGTGTTTGCTTGGGATGGTAAGTGTAGAGAAAAGAGGATGTTCATAGTAGGTTAAGATATAGGTGGTAGAGAGAGTAGTTAATATGGATAGTAGAAGGAATGGGTGGTGTATATGGGGCATGTTCAGTTAATGAATAGACTATGTTAATTAGAAGTATATTGTCAGAGGGGGTAGTCTGGGGAGGTAGGTGGAGATAGTAGTAATAGTGGGTGGGGACAGGAAGAGTCAGTGATTGGACTAGAATATGTTGGGTGTGGTTTAGTGGGGATAAATGTAGAGGTCCCAGGGGCGGGTGGGATTAGGGGCAGGGAGGGAGCGGAGTGAGCCGCAGAGGGCTAACGGAGCGGAAGAGCTAAGGAGTAGAAGAGTGCTGAGAAAAACAATCAGCCAAGTGGTAGAAACAGGTATGTAAGACAGAGATAATGTGAGAAGTGTGTAACAAAACAGGTGTTCAAAGGACAGTGTTTATAAGGAGGTAGGTAGGCTGGTGGAGAGAGGGAGGAAGTTTAGTGGAAGGGAGCTCAGTAGTAAGTAATATAGTAGTAAGGAGCTATGTAGCAAGTAATAGGTCAAAAGCAGGTTTGTGGGGGGAGATATTGTGAGAAGGACAGAGTGTGGGAGTGAGGAGAGCAAGGGCTTAATGGAGTGAGAGGGAGAGATAGTGATAGAGATAGAGATAAGTGTTCAAGATCACTATAGGAAGGAGGGTATAGTTCATAAGATAGGGACTGGTGATGGCTGCTGGTAGTCTAGGACGGGTTGGAAGGCTAGTGCGCAGTAGCAAATTATTGGATAATAATAAGGTTTTACATACATAGGCAGAATTTACTTTATTTAGGACGATGGACACCCTTAATGTCTGGTTGCAGCTAGTGGGCAGTTCAACTCCGCCAGTAGGGCCAGGAGTCCTATATTAATAGTTGCTTGGTCCCGATAGGAGGGGAAGCAGAAGTCTGGAGATAGAAGGAAGGAAAATAGAGTTACTAGAACCAGTAAATAAGATATAAATTAAAAAGTAAAGATAAGCATTCATTAAGCATAAAGAGAACTAAAGAAAGTTAAGCATTCATTAAGCATAAACAGAGGTAATTATACAGTTTCAAACAATATATAACACTCAGTACACTACGTTTATGCAGTTAGCAGTGAGTTCAGATACATTAGCATTGTAACAGATGCCTGCACAGATTCAACAGTGTTTGTGACTCTTAATGTGCTGAACGAGTACTAGTACAGCGTAACAGATATCAGTGGAGTTTAAACATTAATTCAAATTGCCTTCCCAGGTTCACGGCAGTGTGAATCGCACTACAAGTACTGAGTCAAAGCCAGTAGCTGAGTGTTTAGGAATTTAGCGCACACTACTCAAAATATAAGCTACAAATACAGAGAATTTAGAGAACAACTACGTAGGGACTGAGTCTAGTCAAACGCTAAGGTATACGATCAATAAACTAGCAAAAAACAGTACTATCTAGCTTACCAGGCCATTCATCAAGTAAAATATCCTAGGGCAGAGAGTAAACATTTGCCCAGTAGTGCACATCAAAGTTAACGCTGTTAGCAGCGAAGTTATGAATAAGCACACATGTAGCACTATGGGAGTTGCCTGAGCAGATTACACAGTAATTGAGACTCAGAAATCAATTTGCCCAGCAGTGCGCATAAAAGTTAACGCTGTTAGCAGCGATGTTATGAATAAGCATACATTTAGCACTATAGGAGTTGCCTGAGCAGATAAGACAGTATTTAAGACTCAGAAATGCGGTGGGAGAACTCTATGTACCACGTGACCAGATCTGAGTGTATACAAACGGGTATTTACCATTTTTTTTGTAATAACTGTATTCAACATGATTCATTTATGAGATAACAGTTAATAATTATATAGTTACTGAGCATTATATACTTATGGATGTATATAATATACTGTATATAACAAACCCACCTCCATTAACAATACCAGAAACAAAAAACTAAGGGTAATGCTACTCAGTGCCAGAAGTCTAAACCTCAAGATGCACGCACTCGAGGCACTCCTCAGTATGGAGAAAATCGATATTTGTGCAGTAACAGAAACCTGGTTCAAGGCCCCAGAGAGCACCCCAGCACTACCAGGATTCAACTCATACCATTCTTTTCGGCCCCAGAACTCGGACTGAAATGCTAAAGGCAGGGGAGTATCCATTTTCTTCAAGGATACACACACATCCAGGTTAGTGGCGCTGCACGAGGCAGAGGAAACCATCCATGTGCAACTAACAGTAGGTAAAACTGCTTTTCAGTTTGTAGCCTGCTACAGATCACCCACCTTGTCTCAGGACCCCCACTCAGCATTCCTGAGAACATTGGAGAATATGAAGGTCTCATCAAACACCATGATATTGGGGGATTTCAACTACCCAAACACTGATTGGGAAAACTACTCAAGTCCCATCTCTTTTGCCCAATGGTTCCTGGAGTTTATAATCTCAAACACCATGGAACAACTGGTCACCTCTCCCACAAGAGGGGATAACATATTGGACTTGGTCATCACCAACATGGGGGCTCAATGTTCCACACCAGAGGTAAACCCCTCGTTGGTAAGATCAGACCATAAACTAATCATAGTGGACATCCACATCCCGACCCCACCCCCAGCCAAGGAAATCACTGTGAAAATTTTCTCAAAAGCAAACTTCACACTTCTCAAGACAGAGGTGGAATGTTTCAAAGCCCCTGGGCAAATGGAAAATGCTACCCAAACCGCAGAATCCTTTACAAATGCACTCTGTGAGCACCTACAGGAGTGCATGGATTGTGCCATCCCAAGTAAAACTAAAACTCACTCCTCCAAAAATAGGAGACCAGTCTGGTGGACCTCAGCCATAAATAAGCTATACAACAGAAGGAGGAAACTATTACATGATAAGGCAAGATCCCAAAAAGGGAAGGCATCTCTGATCAGTACTAGCAAGAAACTTCGATCCCTCATAAAATCATCAAAGGCTAGCTTTGAAAGAAAAATCGCTAAAGAGTCTAAAGATAATCACAAGGCGTTCTTTAGCTACGTCAGGAATCTGGGTGGCAACTCTCAGATCTGCTCTGAGCTGGTGCAAAATGGCAAAAAATACACTGAACCCACTGACATTGCCAACATCCTGGTGGACAGGTTTAGTGTAAACTTTACCCCCTTCCCCCCCAAAAGAGCCAGTGTCTATCCCAGAAGACATCACAGACACACAGGTGAAAGCAGCCCTCTCCAAGTTAAAAAATACAGCATCAATGGGACAGGATGGTATCCCGGGTTGCGTCTTACACGAGCTCCAAAATGAACTAAACCCTCACATAAATTCACTGTTCCAACTCAGCCTTACCACAGGTTATGTACCCAAAGAATGGCATACAGCAACAGTGATCCCATTCTACAAAGGTGGCACCACAACGGATCCCAGGAACTATCACCCTATAAGCCTGACTAGCCTGGTCTGCAAGGCTATGGAGCACATCATCATGGATCTCATAAACAAAGACATTGAGAACCTCCAAACAGTGGGCCCTACCCAATTTGGCTTTGTTAAAGGCAGATCTTGCCTCTTAAACCTAGTTGACTTCTTCGAAATAGTAACCAAAGCCATAGATGTGGGAAAGGTAGTCCACACAGCCTACCTCGACCTTGCAATGGCCTTTGACACAATACCCCACTCTGGCATCATAAATAAGCTTACCATCTTAAATATTAACCCATATGTCACAAGATGGGTTGCAAACTGGCTCAGGGATAGAACTCACATGGTCAGAGTCACGGGTGCCATGTCTGACTCTAAACCGGTTACAAGTGGTGTCCCACAGGGCTCAGTCCAAGGACCCCTCTTGTTCGGTATATACTTCTCTGAGGTACAGGCAAGCACGGGAGGACTATGGCTTACCAAGTTTGCAGATGATTTCAAACTGGGAGCCATAATCAACTCACCAGCTGACACAAGCATCCTCCAAAAGGGCCTTACGGAGATGGATACCTGGTGTCAGAATCATGGCCTCAAGCTAAATGCCAAAAAGTGCATAGTCATTCCCTTTGGGAAAAACAAAGTGCCCACAAATTACCACACAGGAGGTAATCCACTAAGTACTGAAGAAGTAATTAGGGATCTGGGGACCCAAGTAGATAGTAACCTCTCCTTTGACAATCACATTGCCAAAGTGGTTAGAAAAACCTTCTATATAGCTCACCCAATCACAAAAGTGTTCACATCTAGATCAAGAGAGGTCATTGTGTCCCTCTACTCATCGCTCATCAGACCCATAATTGAGTATAATGCCCCATTTGGGATGTACCTTACCTGACACCTGCAACAGCTGGAGAGACCTCAAAAATACCTCACCAAGAAGATCATGGGCCTCAAACAGATGCCCTATGCAGCTCTACTAAAGAAACTCCAGCTCTACTCAGTTGCTTACCGCCTACTCAGAGGTGATCTCTGCCTGGCATACAAGGCCATGTCTAATCCGGAATTGTTGGACATGCTCCACCTCAAGAAAACCAAATCCATTAGAGCTACACGCTCCAGGGATTTAAACCTTAACACTAAAATAAATAGGACATGCTGGAGGGATAGATTCATATCCCAAAGGCTTCCCTCGCTCTGGAATAGAATCCCAGTCCATGTTAGGCAGAGCCCCTCTCTGACCCTCTTCAAGAGAAATCTTGATGAGTGGATGGGAAATCATAAATTTACTCCTGGGATCACTTCTATGGCCCTGCTGGACAGAGAGCTCAGGAATCTAGTATAAAAGGGAGGCGAAAGCCAACACATTCTGGCTAGGCTTATAAATGCCCTAAGGCAGATAGCCTAGTACCAACCTATGAACCTATATATAAGTATAAAATGTACTGTATCATACATTCTTCGTGCACTACAATTCCACTTATCTTTTACCCGATTACTTTCACATAAATTTTAAATCTAGTTCACTACCTTTCTAGCCTCCCTCCTCCCTACGGTGGTCAGGTTACCGTGCTCAACAGTAAACCAGAATTCTATCCAGTAAATCTGTATTTTTCCACCTTAATTGAAATACAGAGTATCCTGTCCTACAGCTATATACTGAGATCTCCTCCCCCAGAAAACAGCAACAGAATACTGCTGCAAACAGTCTGAAACAAAGTATGTTAGATGTTTGTGTAAATTCCAAACCTGTTACAATGTATTAAACTGTCCTGTTATTTAGGTACTGTACCTAGGAAACCCTGTTGAGCACTGTACCTTAAACGACCAGAGGAACAATTCCCCTCTCTCCCAGCATTTTTCCCTACTCTCCCAACTATTGAAACCCTATGCAGAACACTTAACTATTTTTGTTAAACCTGAAGTGCTCCTACCCATTTTCCAGTACTCCATAAGGGCTCAAAATGAAAACGCCACGGAAGGGTCTATCCTACCTTGTATTATGGTTGTATTTTACTAGCTTTTTCCCTTTAAATTGGCTCTTAAACCTACTGATAGTCTTCCTTCACCTAATGCATTATTTAGTGTCCTGGATATACCTCACATCCTACCTTAGTGTATATCTGCCTCCTAGAGCCTTGGGTGCCATTTTTAAATCTAGTTCATTACCTTTTTAGCCTCCCTATGGCGTTCAAGTTACTGTGCTCAACAGTAAACCAGGTATAGTTTGCCAATATCTGCTTATATTCTGTAGAAACTATGTTTAAGTGAATGTTACAATACCATCATGGTTTAACTGTTAAAATGTACTCTACACTGTGGTTTAGCTGTTAAAATGTACTCTAAGCTGAACTTGATTACTTAATACTAGTGTATGCTCTCTGTACACATGTTCTCTCGCACGCAAGACACAGTGCTAGGCACTGTTCTCACTTTTATTCTGCTGGGGTCATAAAGTCTACTAAGTTACTTTTATGCTGAATGTTTTTTGCTTTACAACATTTTTCACTCGCAAAAACAGTGCTAAGCACTGTTCTCTGAATTATTCTACTGCAGGATATATTGTTCACTAAGCCACTCAAATGCTAAATGTTGTATAGTTTAATATATGAATCTGTTACATGACACAGCGCTAAGCACTGTTCTCAGCTTTATTCCACTGAAGCTATAAGGCACTAAGCTACTTTTATGCTAAATGATATGTGTGTTAAAATGATTTAATATCCAGCTATAAGAAACTGACTTGCTATCATTTAAGGAGTCTCTAGCAAAGATGTTTTAGCAGGGCAAAGATGGATAATATTGTGCAATTGTTCAGACTGTGTTTTTTACTGCTTAAGTTAGTTATCTCTTATGTGTAACTCAATAGCATTGAATGTTGCTACAGGTATAACTTTAGCTCCACGTAACCATATTTGTTTTCTGCTCTGCCCTTTTTCCTCCTAGAATTCTATCCAGTAAATCTGTATTTTTCCACCTTAATTGAAATAGAGTATCCTGTCCTACAGCTATATACTGAGATCTCCTCCCCCAGAAAACAGCAACAGAATACTGCTGCAAACAGTCTGAAACAAAGTATGTTAGAGGTTTCTGTAAATTCCAAACCTGTTACAGTCTATTAAACTGTCCTGTTATTTAGGTAGTGTACCTAGAAACCCTGTTGAGCACGGTACCTTAAACGACCAGCTGAACAATTCCCTCTCTCCCAGCTTTTTTTGCTTCTATTTCCAACTATTGAAACCCTATGCAGAACACTTAATTATTTTTATTAAACCCTGTAGTACTCCTACCCATCTCACAGTACTCCATAATGGCTCAAAACAAAAATACCATGAAAGGGTCTATTCTACCTTGTATTATGGTTGTATTTTACTAGCTAGCTTTTTCCCTTTAAATTGACTCTTAAACCTACTGATATGCATTATTCAGTGTCCTGGATATAGCCCTCCCATCCCCCATTACCTCACATCCTACCTTAGTCTATATCTGCCTCCCAGAGCCTTGGGTGCCATTTTTAAATCTAGTTCACTACCTTTCTAGCCTCCCTCCTCCCTACGGCATTCAGGTTACCGTGCTCAACAGTAAACCAGGTATAGTTTGCCAATATCTGCTTATATTCTGTAGAAACGGTGTTTAAGTGACTGTTACAATATCATCATCGTGGCTTAGCTGTTAAAATATATTCTAAGCTGAACTTAATTACTTAATATTAGTGTATGCTCTCTACACGTGTTCTGTCGCATGCAAGACACAGTGCTAGGCACTGTTCTCACTTTTATTCTGCTGGGGTCATAAAGTCAACTAAGTTACTTTCATGCTGAATATTTTTTGCTTTACAACATTGTTCACTCGAAAAAACAGCACTAAGCACTGTTCCCTGAATTATTCTGCTGCAGGATATATTCACTAAGCCACTAAAATGCTAAATGCTGTATAGTTTAATATATGAATCTCTTGCATGACACAGCGCTAAGCACTGTTCTCGGCTTTATTCCACTGAAGCTATAAGGCACTAAGCTACTTTTATGCTAAATGATGTGTATTAAAGTGATTTAATATCCAGCTATAAGAATTTAATTGCTATCATTTAAGGAGCCTCTAGGAAAGATGTTTTAGCAAGACAAAGATGGATAATATTGTGCAATTGTTCAGACTGTGTTTTTTACTGCTTAGGTTAGTTATCTCTTATGTGTAACTCAGTAGCATTGAATGTTGCTACAGTTACAACTTTAGCTCCACGTAACCTTATTTGTTTTCTGCTCTGCCCTTTTTCCTCCTAGAATTCTATGTAGTAAATCTGTATTTTTCCACTTTAATTGAAATACAGAGTATCCTGTCCTACAGCTATATACTGAGATCTCCTCCTCCAGAAAACAGCAACAGAATACTGCTGCAAACAGTCTCAAACAAAGTATGTTAGATGTTTCTGTAAATTCCAAACCTATTGCAATCTATTAAACTGTCCTGTTATTTAGGCAGTATGTGTCTTTCGGCTTTTCCCGGTTAGGGGTCGAGGAAACCCTGTTGAGCACTGTACCTTAAACAGCCAGCTGAACAATTCCCCTCTCTCCCAGCATTTTTCCCTTCTCTCCCAACTATTGAAACCTTATGCAGAACACTTAATTATTTTTATTAAACCCTGTAATACTATTACCCATCTCCCAGGACTCAATAAGGGCTCAAAACGAAAACGCCACAGAAGGGCCTATCCTACCTTGTATTATGGTTGTATTTTACTAGCTTTTTCCCTTTAAATTGACTCCTAAACCTACTGATAGTCTTCCTTTCTCTATTGCATGCTTCGCTCCCCTCCCTGTCCCCAATCTCACCTGCTCCCAGTGGTCCTACATTTATTACAAACAGTAACCACTCCGACCTTTCAAACAACCTATAACATCACTACACCTATACTTCCACCTACAGCTTCTCACTGCTATCCCTCCTACTCAGCTAATATGTACAAGCACACCATACCTAAACTCACTGCATGCACACTCCTTGCATACATCACATCTTACCAAACCTCCACCATTCCCGCACCCAACCACTACCACTGTACCACCACACACACCACCACTCATATCCCACCTCTACTCTACTATTCTCCCATCAGGTCAACAACCTTCCCGATACACCCTCTATACAGACTACAGACCACAATACCTAAACTAAAAACAACCCCACAACTTAACATAATCCTACCACCATACCTATTACCCACAGAACACAATCAAAAAACTTCCCTTATAAGCAAGCATATACAGAAATTGATAAAACTAATAATCTCATTCATATCCAACCTAGCACTCAGTGGAGACATCCATTCCAATCCTGGCCCCTCAATCTCCAACCCTCCCCTCATAATCAGACTACAAACCACATCTCCCAAATCGCAGCCAATAGAAAGCCAACCAACCTCCTTCTGATAAGCCTAAATATTAGAAGTATATGTAACAAGGTGCATGAATTCCATGCCACTATAGACTTCTACTCCCCTGATGTCGTGATCCTTACAGAAACATGGTTAAAACCACACATTACTAATGAGCAAATCCTCCCTACCGGTTACAATATACTAAGAGTAGACCGACTAAAAAAGGCGGTGGTATAGCTGTAATATTTAAACAGCATCTAGACATCCACATCTTAAAGTTAGCAGCTCCCCAAATAGGTAAGGAAGAAATAATATATACCAACCTTAAAATCAAAATAAAACCCTAGACATAATAGGTTGCTACTTCCCACCTGGCCAAAACATCCCTTCACTTAAAAACATCCTCAGCTGGACTACCCACCACCTACCCCAAGAAACTTTAATTCTAGGAGACTTCTACACTGACTAGCAATCCTCTTCTAGCAACCACCCAACCCATCATGTAATCCTTCATGGCTTCACCCAACTAGTCCAGTCACCTACTAGGATAAATAAAAACTCGAACAAACACACTACCCTTGAATGGATACTAGTCAATAAGAGCCCCCAGTCATGTATAGCAGGCTGCCTATCTGACAGCCTCAGTGATCACTCCCCAACCTTCCTACTAAGAAAACATCTTTATAAAGCGAAAACCATCATCTACTGTCAAATATGCAAAAAAACTAACTTCGACCCTCTCTCATTCAGCTCATCCCTAAAAGACTGTAACTGGCAACCTCTAAAATACCTCAAACTAGATGACGCAGTTGACTAGTTTAATAAAACATTCCTAAGCATCCTTAATTACAACATTCCCAACTAGAGCCCAACCATCCCCATGGCTACAAAAAAACACTAAGTCTGAAATGAAAAACTGGGATAAAGCCTGGGACAACTGGCGCAAAACCAAAAACCCCTCTACTAGGCAAAAATTCCTAGAACTACGCAATAGTACCAAAAAGCGTATAAAAAGGACAAAATCTAATACTACCAGTCTGCCCTTACCTCCTCCCAACATAACCCCAAACAATTCTGATCCTCAAACTCCATCTTCCACCCAGGTAAAGTAAGTGCACCCACTCCTAACTTAACTCACTCCTCCAAAAATATTGCTACCTCTTACAATAATCACTTCACACAAACCATACTATCACTAGCTAGACAACACAACCCCCCCAATAAACCCACACTATCAACTACAACTAACAATCTCCCCACTAGCTTCTCTTTCTCTCCTGTTGCTACCTCCAAAATAAAACAACTATTAACTAAACTTAAAACCACCAGATTAGTAGCAGACAACCTCCCAAGTGAATACCTTCAACTTGCAGCTGACGCTCTAGCCTAACCCGTATCACTCTTGATTAACAGATCTCTGTCAGAAAGTTATGTTCACACACTATGTAAAGTCTCACACATAATTCCCCTACACAAAGGAGGCCCCTCCACAGATCTAACCAATTACCACCCCATAGCTATTCTCTCGCCACTCTCCAAAATACTAGAGAGATGCATTCATTCTCAAGTCTCAGATCACCTCCTTGCTAACAACTTCCTCTCCAAAACACAACACGGATTCTGACCTAACCATAGCACCACCACCACCTATATATATAAATATATTATATATTTATATATTATAGGTTTATAGGTAGGTACTAAACTATCGGCCCAAGGGCCTACGTAAGCCCAGCCAGCAAGGTTCCATGGTTCCATAGCTTACGCCACCCAAGAAAGTTATTTTCCTGTGCCACTGTCCAGCAGAGACACAGAAGTGATCCCCGGGGTGTATTTCCTATTTCCCATCCACTCATCAAGATTTTTCTTGAAGAGTGCTAATGAAGAACTTTGCTTGACATAGATGGGTAGCTTGTTCCAGAGTATAGGAAGTCTCTGGGACAGGAATCTATCCCTCCAGCATGTCCTGTTTATTGTGGTGACAAGGTTTAGGTCCCTAGAGCATGTAGCTCGGAGGGATTGGGATTTCTTTAGGTGTAGCATGTCCAACAGCTCTGGGTTTGACATAGCTTTATATGTTAGGCAGAGATCATCTCAGAGTAGGTGATATGCTATAGAGTGATGCTAGAGTTTTTTGAGGTGGTCAGTGTAGGGCATTTGTTTGAGGCCAGTAATCCTCTCTGTGAGGTATGTCTGTGGCCTTTCCAGCTGCTGCAGATGTCTTGTGAGGTACATTCCACAAGGGGCATTATACTCTATAATGGGTCTAATGAGTGACGAGTAGAGGGGAACAATGACCTCTTTTTTCCTGGATGAGAACCCTTTTATGATGAGGTGTGCCACATAGAAGGACTTCCTGACTACTGTGGTGATATGACTATCAAAGGAGAGACTACTGTTCACCTAGGTCCCAAGGTCTCTTATCACGCATTCAGTGTTAAGTAGATTGCTGCCTATGTGGTAGTTCATGGGTACAGAGGTTTTACCAAAGGGGACGATACTGCACTTTTTGGCATTGAGCTTGAGGCCATAGCTCTGACACCAGGCATCTGTCTCAGTGAGGCCCTTCTGTAGGATGTCCACATCATTTGGAGACTTGACTATGGCTCCTAGTTTGCAGATATCTGTGAACTTCATTAGCCAGAGGCCTTCTGTGTTAGGTCAGATTTGGAGTCTACAACTTTTACAGTGTGGGTTCTGTCAGTAAGCCAATTGGCAGCCCATCTTGTGACGTAGGGATTTATACCTAGTTTAGTGAGTTTAGCTATAATTCCAGAATGGGAGATGGTGTTGAAAGCCTTGGCGAGGTCAAGATAGGCTGTGTGAACCACCTTACCCTCATCCACAGCTTTGGTGACTGCCTCAAAGAAGTCAGTCAGGTTCAGGAGGCATGATCTGCCTTTCACAAACCCGAACTGGGTGGGATCCAGAGTTTGGAGACTACCAATGTCTTTGTTTATGAGTTCCATGATGATACGTTCCATGGCCTTGCACACCAGGCTCATCAGGCTAATAGGTCGATAGTTCCCGGGATCAGTGGTGGTTCCCCCTTTGTGGAGTGGGATAACTGTTGCTGTGTGCCTTTCAGTGGGTGCAAAGCCTGATGTGAGGCTTTTATTGAACATGGTGCTTAAGTGGGGAGCCAGTTCGTTCTGAAGTTCGTGTAAAACGCAGCCTGGGATGTTGTCCGGTCCCATGGATGCTGCATTTTTGGCTTTAGAGAGTGCAGCTTTTACCTGCGTAGTTGTGATTACAGGGACTCTGCATTCTTCCTGTATAGATATGGGCCCTTTAGGGGGTGAGGGGGGGGGGTAAAGTTAGCACTGAACCTATCTGCCAGGATGTTGGCAATATCAGTTCTGTAAATTTCGTGCCTTTGTGCTGTAACTCAGAGCATATCTGGGTGTTGCCATCTAGATTCTTGACATAGCTATAGAATGCTTTGTGGTTGTCCTTGGATTTAGTGATGATTTTGTTTTCATAGCTAGCTTTGGAGGATCTTATAAGGGATCTCAGCTTCTTACTGCGGCTGACCAGGGAGCTCCTCCACTCATGGGATTTTACTCTCTTTTGCAACAGTTTCTTCCTTCTGTTGTACAGTTTGTTTATGGCAGGGGACCATCAGATTGGCTTCCTTTTTTTGGAGGATAGCATCTTGGTTCTGTTTGGGATAGCACGATCCATGCACTCGTGTAAGTGCTTATAGAGTACACTATGTGTAGGATTCGACAGTTGTAACTGTATTGTCCATCTGCATGGGTGTCATGAAGTTCACCACTTTTGTCTTAAGAAGCATGAAATTGGCTTTGGAGAAATTTTTTACTGTGGTTTCCTTAATGGGGGAGGGGGTGGGGGCAGGATGTGGATATCAAGGGTGATAAGCTTATGGTCGTATCGGACCAACGAGGAGTTGACTTCAGGTGTGGAACACCGGTCACTCATGTTGGTAATGACTAGGTCTAGGATATTGTTGCCCCTGGTGGGGGTGTGGATAAGTTGATCTAGGGCATTGGAGTTTATGAATTCCAGAAAGTGTTGAGCTAAGGAGTTGGTACACGATAGGTCTAGGATATTGTTGCCCCTGGTGGGGGTGTGGATAAGTTGATCTAGGGCATTGGAGTTTATGAATTCCAGAAAGTGTTGAGCTAAGGAGTTGGTACACGATTAGTTTTCCCAGTTAATGGTGGAGTAGTTGAAATAAATAAATAAATAAATAAATATATATATATATATATATATATATATATATATATATATATATATATACATACACACACACACATATATCCAATGAGCAGATGGTGCTCCACAGGAGATGAGCAACATAAAATGGGTTAAATGTTAACATGTGCAAAAAATGAATACAGTTATGTCTCTATTGTATTGAGTGGGGGGGGGGGCTTAGAATTTTTTGTTAATGGAGTTAGCTGGTAATACTGGAATATAGTATAGAAAGTGTTTAGCCAGGTGCAGAGCACAAATAAAGCAGGGATTCAGCTAGAAATTTTTTTAGTGTTGATTTGAATGTGTGGAGGTTAGGTATGAACCTCAGGGCAAGTGGGATTGATTTCCAGGATTTGACAATGTAGTTAGATTACATGGCATTTACTTTTATCATATGAATATAGTGGCCTGTTGAGATAGTAGTTGTGGACAGTGTTGCTTAGTACTGGGCATTTTGAAGGTTGCAACTGCTTTAACTCTAATGGCAACCAGCAGTCATATTAATTCCTTGTTTTAAGATTTCTGTGAAAGGTATAATAGAAGTTTTAAGATTTGCTTGTTTTGTGAGCTGTGGTTTTTATCTAAGTTCTCTTGAAATAATATGGTTGTTTATGTAATATGAAGAAATCATGTAATTTAAATATTTGCAGTAATATTGCAGTAATCGATATGCTGTGATGCAGGATGTATGAAGCTGGATGCAGCAAAAACTAAAATGTTTATGTATGATAGCTATTTCATGTGAGGTTTAATAATCATTGTTGCTCTTCCTGACTTTAGGTAATGGCTTTGTACATCGATGCATTCACTGTTAAATACACCCATACCCACATTACTAGCCTCCACTCATACCAACCACACCTGAATTTATTTATTTTAATCTATGATTTCCTTATTACTTCCTTGTCTACAATCTTCTATGAGTTTTCTGTTACATCTTCTATAACTTCCTGTCCACATACTATAATGTTCTATCTTCTCTAAGACTAATTTACCTGTATTTTGCTTTCCCCTCCTTTTAGCATAGCTTCAACCATCTTATTCAGTGTCCTAGTATGCGTCCTGGTACTCTGATGTTATAATGTCTGTGCAAGCTGATCATTCACTTTACTTTTTTTCCTTTTGCAACTACATTATGTTGTTTGTGTCTTTGCCAGTACCTATAGTAACTAAATTTAATTGACTGTATCACTTATTCTTACTTGTTAGTTATGTGTGTGATTGTCTTAATATTGTCTTTACTGAGCTTTTCTCCCTGGGCCTTCACTGAAAATGGGTACCATTGCCCAATCAGACTTTCCTATTAAACATACTTTAATAAATAAATAAATTCTATTAACATAGTTATGCTATAAGAAAGAAAATTATCACAAGCACAACACAAAAGGCAAACTACAAATTGTCAGCACTATTAATGCTATGTTACTCAGTACAAAAGGATTCCTACTTATAACATTAACAACACCAAAAGCAAATAGAAAAACGGTAGACTAGTGAAAAACACTGTTAACAGGAACCAATACTTCACTCAGCCCAGTTTAGAAAATTAAAAATTTAATAAAAGACCGTTCTGTAAACCCTGACGACAAAACAAGTAAGATTAAACGCTTTTCATTTGGAAAGTGTCCAAACGTCTTCAGATACCTAACATAACCCATTAGCCCAGCTAAAAAACATTCTATGATGTAAATAATTAATTAGTTGATTACTACACAAGTGAGTCACAATGCTCATTTAAAGTTATACATCATAAATTCATTATTTGTTACTGTCAAAGAAACATGTACCTAAAAACTTCAATCCTTTTAGGATGTTATTAAACAGTCATTAAAAAGTTATTCCATTTATAAAATAGTAGTAAATAGTTGATTAATACTTGATTAATAATGCTGACACCTAACAAAAACATAATTGATATGAACATAATATATAAAAACAGTGTCACTCCCTAAAGAAAAAAAATTAATTATTTTATGATGTTATTTTGTCAATAAATAAGTAAACTGACTTTCCAATAGAATTGCTTAGTAAATTACGTGAGTAAACTTTTCAATTTCAATATACTTGCCAAAGAATAAATTTCATTCAATGATTTTTATTCTTTGGCAAGTATATTGAAATTGAAAAGTTTACTCACGTAATTTACTAAGCAATTCTATTGGAAAGTTGGTTTACTTATTTATTGACAAAATAACATTATGAAATAATGAAGTAGTGAAATAATTCTATTTTTTTCCTTAGGGAGTGACATGTTTTTATATAATCTTCATATCAATTATGTTTTTGTTAGGTACCAGCATTATTAATCAAGTATTAATCAACTATTTACTACTATTTTATAAATGTAATAACTTTTTAATGACTGTTAATAACATCTTAAAAGGATTGACGTTTTTAGGCACATTTTTTGACAGTAACAAATAATGAATTTATGATGTATAACTTTAAATGAGCATTGTGACTCACTTGTGTAGTAATCAGCTAATTAATTATTTACGTCATAGAATGTTTTTTAGCTGGGCTAATGGGTTATGTTAGGTATCTGAAGAAGCTTGGACACTTTCCAAACGAAAAGCGCTTAATCTTACTTGTTTTGTCGTCAGTGTTTACAGAATGGTCTTTTATTAAATTTTTATTTTCTAAACCGGGCTGAGTGAAGTATTGGTTCATGTTAAGTGTTTAACATTAACAACACATAATACTAAAATAGTACACTACCATAAACTAAAAAAAATAGAATTTACATTATGAATGTTTGGAGTACCATGGTCATACAGTAGCTCAAGTAACTTAAAAAATGGTTTATGTAGGGGATACCTCCTTATGCATTTTAACTCAACAGCGTTGCATCCATGATGAAAGTGCAACATCCATTCACATACCATAGCTAATGAAGTAAATGTTGACTGTAGCAGGCAATGATAAAAATGAAAATTAATGAAACAAGGCAAATACAACACATGACTGACAAAATAAATGCTTAATTAAAACCAGGAACCAGATTCCAAAGACTTGTTTCAAGTGTAAGTGTAAGTGACTTTCCTGGTGTAATACTCTAGATTGTCATTGGACCAAAGGCAAGTCTTTTGCAATCTGGCCCCAGGTGTTCAAATGTGTATATACTTTTAAACATATAGAGTTCAGAAATGTGCAATGTGCCTTTAAATGCATGACATACAATTTATGTCTGGGAAATTCTCACAGATTTGTGCTGACAGAAAATCACTCTGAGCTTAACTAATGAAGCATTAATTATCTGTCATCACTATACATATATATATATATATATATATATATATATATATATATAAAATGTGTGTGTGTATATATATATATATATATATATATATATATGTGTGTGTATATATATATATATATATATATATATATATATATATATATATATATATATACATATACATATATACATACACACACATCTGTCTAAAGAGGTTGCCTGTGAACACCACACAAGGAAGTTAGAACCTCATTTGGAGGTTTAAAAATTGGTACATATGAATGCACCCAGCCCAAATGGGGCTTATTTTTGGAGTTTACCTAGAAGAGTTGCCTGCAATATGGAGCTGAAATCAGTGCCTGGTTGAGGTCTGCAAAGTGTGGCTTTCTGTGGACACCAAACTGAAAACACCTAGGGACTGCAAAGAAGGGCATTTAATGAAGTAAAAAAAATGGTAGAACTGAACACTATGAAAACCAAAATGAAGACACAAAGGAACTCTTCCCAGACAGGCTGTATAATTACATATATGTATGGGTCTACTTCTAAAGGCAGCCTGCCACATGAATAACTTTCAAACAGGGACATCATCATAATTAGTGACAGACTCATGGCAATCAGACTCGAGTGTAAAGATAGGGCACTATTTATAATATCAGCCTGTGCCCCACACCAGGGTTGTGATAGCAAGGAAAACAGTGTATTCAGGCAGTAGTTGCAGGACCTACTAGTTAAAACAGGACAACATGAGTTTTGTTGATAATGGTGGACCTAACTGCACCTATCTGAATATGATGACTGATTGGGTTGAGCAACAGGAATAAAGAAGAGGAGGACATTCTAGACTTCTCAATAGCAAATGCCTTGATGGTGGACACAACATGGTTCAGCAAGAGAGACAGTTACAAGATAACATTCTAGAGTGGGCAACATGCAAATTAAATAGACTTTCTCCTAGTAAGGAAAGGGCATTGCATTGGGGTCAAATTTATTTATTTTTATTTATTTTCAGTTTGATTACCGGGGAAGTCCACTGGGCCAAGAAGTGCCCATTTTCAGTGGAGGCCTGGGGAGAAAAGCTCCATGAACAGTATAATACAATATAGGTTACAAAATGCAAATAAAGGTTGCAAAGTGAAATACCATACAATATAGGTTGCAAAATAGAAAATAAAGGTTACAAAGTAAAATACAAGAGTAGGGTTCATACATTTGAGAGTTGCAGAGTGTAATATAGATTATGAGACAGTTTAACAACTTGACAACAGAGTATTTTATGAAACAATATTTACATGCTTGGAGTCAATTAAAGTCTGCTAGTTCTGGATCTTTTGAGAAATAAGAGTAAGTATGAGAGTATAGTGGAATGGGGGTAAGGAGAGCTTAGTGGGGAGTCCCTGGAATTTAAGTGGGGTGAAAGCAGGAGCATTTCCATTTGGAAGATAGGTGAAGAAAAAGTTGAGTTTTGAAGGATTCAGTGTTGGGTATAGTCCTAAGTGAAGGAGGCAGAGAGGTCCATTTTTAAAAGTTGAGTTTTGAAGGATTCAGTGTTGGGTATAGTCCTAAGTGAAGGAGGCAGAGAGTTCCATTTTTAAAAGTTGAGTTTTGAAGGATTCAGTGTTGGGTATAGTCCTAAGTGAAGGAGGCAGAGAGTTCCATTTTTAAAAGTTGAGCTTTGAAGGATTCAGTGTTGGGTATAGTCCTAAGTGAAGGAGGCAGAGAGTTCCATTTTTAAAAGTTGAGCTTTGAAGGATTCAGTGTTGGGTATAGTCCTAAGTGAAGGAGGCAGAGAGTTCCATTTTTAAAAGTTGAGTTTTGAAGGATTCAGTGTTGGGTATAGTCCTAAGTGAAGGAGGCAGAGAGTTCCATTTTAAAAGTTGAGTTTTGAAGGATTCAGTGTTGGGTATAGTCCTAAGTGAAGGAGGCAGAGAGTTCCATTTTTTACCTAGAGAAAAGGAGAGTAAAAGCTGGCCAGCGGGTCATTTGGGTTTAGGAATGGAGATTAGGTTTTGGTGTTCAGATCTCAGTGATCTGTTAGGGATGTATGGAGGAAGGATGTCCTTTAAGGCTGGGCATTTATCAGGGGAGAATATTAGTTTGTGAGCAGTGGTTAGTTGTAGATAGTCTAGGTGGTTAGGGAGTTCTAACCAGTTCAGAGAGTGAAGACTGAGGCAGTGGCGAGTTGATGTTTTGGATTTGGTGGCAAATTTAGAGATCTTATTATAGCAAGCTTCGAGCTTAGAAGTGTTGGTAACAGACAAATTGGTTAGAAGAGGGGCTCCATATAGAAGGGAAGGTAGGAGGAAGGTGGTTGCCAGGGTATGCCTAGTGGAGATGGAAAGAAAGTGATTGTTCCTATATAGCATACCTAGCTTTTGATGGGTTTTCTTTATGTTTTGTTGTATGTGAAGATCAAATTTGAGGTGTTCATCTATGGTAATGCCAAGGAGTTTTGCAGAGGGGACCACTTCAATGGCAGTGTTAGTTTGGCTTAGGACATTGAAAGTGTTTTTGTCCAAAGAGGAAACCTTGGAGGGGAGAACAATTAGTATTTTGGATTTATTGGAGTTGAGAGAAAGTTGGTTTTGGTGCATCCAGTTCTCTGTAGTGGTAAAGGCTAATTGGGTTTTGGTCAGTAGTTCAGGAAAGTTTGGGGCAGAGCAGACCAAGGTAGAGTCATCAGCATATTGGATGACTGTGGTGTCAGGGATGAAGGTGTGAAGGTTATTTATAAAGATGTTGAAAAGCATGGGTCCAAGGATGGACCCCTGAGGAATGCCAGTAGGTGTAGGCAAGAAGGAAGAGAAGGAGTTCTTCCATTTGACTGATTGAGATCTATTGGATAGGTAACTGGAGAACCAGGAAAGAGTATTTGGGGAGAGATTGAGATTAGCCAGATGATGAAGAAGGTGAGTGTGGGAGATGGTGTCAAAGGCTTTTGAAAGATCTAGCAGTACTGTGGATACAATGAGTCCAGAGTCTCGTGCTTGACTGACAGTTTCAAGGAAGGATAGTAGGGCAGTTATGGTACTGTGGCCAGGACGGAAGCCGTGCTGGGTGGGTGTTAGGAGGTGATTTTGAATTTGATAAGGTAAAAGTTGGTGGTGGACACATCTTTCTAGAATTTTAGATATTGGAGAGAGTAGGGCGATGGGGCGGAAGTTAGAAATAGTGGTGTTTTTGCCTCCTTTGTGAAGAGGTAGGATGTAAGCTTAACGCCAAAGTTTTGGTACCCAAGACTCATTTAAGGATCTATTAATCAGAATACTAATTGGGAGAGCGATACTTTCAGCTGCATGTTTGAGGAAGGAAGAGGGAATGTTGTCAGGGGTATTAGAGCATGGCTTTAGCTTAGATAGAAGCTTTTTTATAAAAATGGTGGACGCAGGTTTGAGATGGAAATTGAGGGGATTGTTGTTTGGGTTGTTGGGTGAAGTGAAAAGGGAGTTAGGTGGGTTGTTATTAGGGAATGTTTTGGTTAGCTTGGCTATGGATTCAGTAAAGAAGATATTGAAGTGGGAGCTCAGTTCACTGTCGGATAGATTAGGGTCAGGGCAAGGGTTGTTTTGAGATCCAGGATGAAGTAGTGAGTTGATTGATTTCCAGAATTGTTTTGGGTTTTTATTGTTATTGGACTGAAGTTTATTATAGTAGTTTTTTTTGTCCTTGGTAATGTTTTTTTACTTGGTTGCGGAGTTGGGTATATAGGAGTAAGGTAGAGGACAATTTATTTTTCTGATAGAGCTTCCTTTGAAGAGTATTTGTCTCTGTGACGCATAATTTGTTTAGTTTCTTTGGTCAGCCATGGTGCAGAATTAGTTTTGATTCGCTTATTTCTTAGGGGGGCTAGGGAGTTAAGAGTATCTAGGAAGATAGAGTTAAAATGCTCAACAGCATTGTTGAGTGGGAGGGTATTTAGAGGTTGCCAGTTGTTTAAAGATGTTAGAAAAAATTAAGGGGTTGAAGTTGCTGAGGTTACGAGTTTGAATGTAGAGATGTTGGTGTTGGATGGAGCTACTTGATCGATGGATGAAGGCAGGGAGATGGTCACTGAAGGTGTCAGGGATAGTGCCACAGAGATTGATTTTGTTTGGATGCGAGACTAGAATCCAATCTAAGATGGACCCTGGGGGTGATTTTGGTTGGGGCGAGTAGTTGAAGAGATTACTTGGGTGAAGTTTAGAAGGTTAATGGAAATTGAGGGGGATGGTGTGTTAATTTTATTCCAGTCAATATTGACATTGCCTAGTATATAGGTTTCATATTTTATTTGAGTTGAGGCCCAGAATAGAATATCTTCAAGGGTGGAGATCTTGTTGCCTGGGGAGATGTATAAGGAAATGAGGCAGATATTTTTATGTTTACTTAATCGGAGAAGGCTTGCTGTGATTTCAGAATTTTTGAAATTAGGGGTAGGGATTTGAAGAGGAATTAGAGAGAGAAGATTGGAGTAAATTAGAGCAGAGCTACCACCTTTTTTGTTTAAACGGTCACTTCTGAGGATATGGTAACCAGGAGGTAATATTTCGGAGTCACTAATCACTAATTGCAAAGTCATCCCTAGTGAAACAGTTGACCCAAAGCATTAACCACTGGTTTTCAAAATCAGCTACTAGCAGTGGTCAGAGAAGGTTCTAAGGCCAACAGAGACTAGGCTGAAGACATGGAAGTTGACTAGAGAGGAATCACAAGAGTTCAAGGAAATACTCCGGGATCTAGCACCTCAGGAAGAAGAGGATATATGTGGAGTTGAAGAGGAATAGCAGTGCCTCAAAACAGCACGTGTGAGGGCTACAGGGCAGATATAAGTCTGAGCCAGGTATGGAAATAAGGGTACTTGTGTATTATTGCCAGCATGTTATTTGTGTTAAGAAAGGAATCATTGTTTTTTTTTCAGTGGCTTGGATGTTACTAAGTAGGATTGTCTGAGATTGAGTGTTGCAATCATATATTATCGCTACCACAATATTTTATTGAGAATGGAGTCATTATTTATTTTGCAGGGGATTGGACAGCACTAAGCTGGTTTGTCTCAGACTAGGTATCATGACTATGTTATTTATGTTATTGATAAGTCATTTTTTGCAGGAGTGAAATGCTAAAAGTGTGAGTAAGCTGTAAAATGGTTTTGAAGTTAAGGAAAGTAATGGAACTTTATTCTCTCAGTTAATGCATTAAAATATAAAAAATAATTCTCTCTGGTTTTCATGCAAAAGGGATGCTTCTGCCATCCAGGTTTGTGGAGCACTTTCAAATGTTTTTTTAACTCTTAAAGTAACACTCTAGGGTGGGAAGAGATGAAGGCAGTGCAGTGGATCAAAGGTTTTGTTAGGTTTTAGGGTCAGAGAGATTTTCTTTTAATGAGTGCTCAGATTCAGTAAAGACAGACCCATATAACGCTATGTGGATTTTTATTCTGATAAGGGAGCATAGACTGGAGCAAAGAAAGGCTCAATAACATAATTAACATGGCTGCGGTAATACGTCAGTGGGATTTTCGTTCAAGGCGTCCACAGATTAAGTAAAGACAGACCCATATTACGCTATGTCTCTGCCGTGAGGGTGCATACACTGTGGAATAAGGAAGGAGTCAACACAAATAATGTGCTGGAGAGAATGTGTGGTTGCGATAATACATACGTACTGAAATAAGGTACATAAGGAAAGCTGATGTTGGACTACAAAAGTTAAGGAAATCATGGAAAGAAAAGAGGAGTGCAGGAAAAAGTGGGAGGTAGAAAAGATGGACCAGTCTAAGAAGTAATACTAATTGGATAATAAAGAGGCTAAGGGAGCAGTTGCAATAGCAAAGAGCAAGGCATGAGTGGCACTATACCAGCTTCTGGAATATGACTCAGAAAATGGCACAAAGAAACTCTATCAGGTTGCAAGGCAAAGCCAGTAAGATAAAGAAGATAGTCACACTCCCTCCTAAGAGATGCCAGCAACAACCTGGTCACCAGCTCACAGGACATCAAAGGCAGATGGAAGGAGTACTTCCTTCAGCTTTCGAATGAGGAAAACCTTACAAAACTGTACTGTACTGCCTCAGACACAGCCTAGGACAGAGAAGAGGAGTCCAGTCTCAAAGAAGTAAGAATAGTACTAAGGAAAATGAAGTCAGGGAAAGCACCAGGCTCAGATGAGGTCACAGCAGATATGAACATGTTGTTGGGTTAAATAGGGGAGAAACAGCTCCTGAAGGTACTCATAGCAGTGTGGCAAGAAAGATGTATCCCAGATGACAGCACAATAAACATTCTAGTGCCAGTGTACAAGAAAAAAAAAAAGAGTACACCCACAATTGTGGGCAGTACAGAAGTATCAGACTTCTGTCACATTGCATGACACTTCTGGAGAGGGTAATTGGTAAATTAATATGTAGAGCAGTAGAAAGCAAGATGTGACATGAGCAGTTTGGATTTAGATTAAGATGCAGCACAATGAACCTGATGTTTGCAGTGAGACTGCTGAGAAGAAGCTAGAGATGAGGAAAGACTCCCAAATGGTCATTCCTAGACTTTGTGAAAGCATATGACAAGGTGCCACGACAACTGACTTGGACCATCCTGTGATGGTTCATAGTCCTGGAAACATTGATAGAAGTAGTGTCATACAAGGACCCAGTGATTCAAGTCCAAACAGTGTAAGGACATATAGAGGGTTTCCTTGTGGGAGTGGGTATTTATTAAGGTTTAGCTCTGAGCTCACTACTGTTCATACTGGTGATGGACTACATTAACAAACAGGTTAGAAGGGACAGATCACAAAGATGCCTTATGCAGGTGATGTGGCATTATAGGTAGACTCTGAAATAGAACTTCAGCAAATGATAGGGGAATGAAATGAAAAGCTGAAGACACATAGGATGAAACTGAGTACAGATAAGACAATTGTAATGGCAGCAAATGGGGGATCAGAAGAAGCTGAAAACTGAGGTAGAAGGGAAAATATTGGAACAGGTTAACAGCTTCAAGTATCCGGGAGGGATGGTTAAGGAGAAGCGAAGCCCGAATAAGGAGATCAAAGTCAGAATCAGAGGGGCTGCAGCCAACTGGCACAGAGTGGTGCTTTCCCTGACTTCATATGTGACAGAAGGCAAAAGAAAGTAAGGTGTACAAAACAGTGGCCCAACCAGTACTTCTATATAGTACAAAAACCTTGGCAGTAAAGGCAGAACAGTTGAGGAAGCTAGAGGTGATTGAAATGAAGTGCCTGAGACTGGTGGTAGGATGCACATTGTGGGACAGATGAAGAAATGAGGATATCAGAGAAGAAGTCCAAGTATCCCCATTAGAGAAAAGGTCAAAGAGAACAGATTACAGTAATTTAGGCACCTGTGCAGGAAAGTAGAAGACAATCTGATAAAAAAGATTTGGGACAGGCTAGAAGATGGCAAGAGGAAACAAAGGCATCCAGCAAAGAGATGAACGGATTGTTTGAGAGAAGACCTATGATAGTCAAACATTACCATGAAGAAAGTAGTGTGGTATGGAATTGAGAGAGAGAGCGACAGTTGACATGACACCCCAAACCCTTTTAGAAAATGGGGAACAGGGGGTTGCTACATTTTGGTGCATAATCCCTCTTCCCCACACACACATGATCATAGCTCTCAACCTTTGATCTCAAAAATGAGGAACACTATCCCTCATAATGTGGAACAAATGGGCAAAATGTGGAACACATACTAATGGCTTACTAACAACTTCAACTAGGAAGGTCATAGGATGGTTAAAATATGCTAGTTTTACTTATAAAGAAGATATGTTAATGAAATAATATGATTCATTTCTATTTACAATGGATTTCACTAAGCAAAAATTCCTAACACTGAATGTGTGACAGTCTTTCAATGTGGAACATTTGAGGAACTTGGAGGAACATGAACTTTTTAAGACCCCAAATGAGGTATGTTCCTCGTAATGAGGTACACTTGAGAGGTATGCACATGATTTACCTTCCGTTGGTTGACTAACATGAATGTCGACATCCTGTAGGTAAACCACTCTAGATTGAAATGGAAATGTTGACTTCCTACTATGCATGCTCCAAGGTTGCTTCTTGTCACATGCAAGCATTGTCAAAAAAAAAAACCCAAAACATAAACAACATCTCCTTATATAACAATCCTCAGGGAAAGGGAATATTCACCTACCTGTGGGTAATCTCACACACCTGTCGACTATCTGAATGGTCAATTAAACAATGACGACCAAACTCCCTGTCAACCAAACCAATGGAACCCATATATATATATATATATATATATATATATATATATATATATATATATATATATATGTGTGTGTGTGAGTATATATATATATATATATATATATATATATATATATATATGTGTGTGTGTGTATATATATATATATATATATATATATATATATATATATGTAGGTGGAGGGTATAATCACATACATTTTTTTCAAGAAAATTTGAAGAAATAAAAGGCACTGTAGCGTAAAAGTAATATTCAAGGAATTAAAAACGACCGGGTACAATGAGACACTTTATGATAGTGCTACAAAAGGCATAGTCAAGTGCATTCAAATTACATACCCCATTTTATGTATTACTGCCCATATAATTTATTATATTGAGTGGTATTTGTATCTTACTGAAATCTAGAGATGCCATGTGAAAGATGACATCTACTCTGAATATTATCAAACAGCCAAACATTCTCCCATATCCGACATGTCACCTTCCACCTGTTGGATCATGCCATCTTTCTTATCTTCAGATCAGTGTCTCAAAAAAACTTATATTGTTCTTCATCGGTAATTTTATTATTAGTCTCATCTGTCATGGAAGATTGACTGGCAAATAGCATTCACGATAATCCCTTCCTTCATTTTTCTGAAGAGTACACAGTTCTAGCATTCTGCAGTAAGGCAGACTTTGTTAGATGTTTGGGAAATATTGAACTTATAACAGCAACAGTGTAAACAGCACTTCTTGTGATCTGTCTGGTTAAATTGCATTACCAGCATTTTGATTTATAAATTCCTGACATACCTTCTTTAGGATGAAGTAGTCAGTAGTGTCTGGCTACAGTCTCCTCCATTTTCTCTTTGTATTTCTTCACACTTATTGCACTGAAAAGGTTAATGCTATAAGGTGCATAATCTGCAGATGTTCATCATATTGATCATATGGGTTATATATCCTTCCAAGGATATAACAGCTGTCCAGTTTCCAAAGCTTCAGGGCACCTTCCACATGCCCAAACTGTCAGGAAGCTCAAGCTGAGCTGACTAAAGGCAAGTTTGGTCCCTAAGCCCTCCAGAGCTTTACTGCCGACCAATAGTATGCTCCTGTGAGATTTTTGAGGCTTGACAGCTTGTGCTGTTTTTTGATGGGTAGATAGGTTTCCCTGGGGGAAAAATTTCCATTTATTAATTTACTTTACTTTATTATTGATACTTTCCTCTTCAGGTACATTATTTTAAAGGTAGGAGTTAGTGTTTTAATGGACTGTCATGAGACTGTACTTTTAAACAAGAACACTCTTTTTCTTGTCAGTTTAAAAGTTGTTTAACCGAAAAACATTTTTTTCTGTTGAGAAATTGTCTTTATTTTACTTTTTGTGGTTAGGAAAGTGTTTTAAAAGTGCTTTCTACTGTATTTGTCAGTGAAAAAGTGACCTTTAAAGACTTTTTGTTTTTAGGAGCATTTGGAACCGTCTTTCAGGCTTACTTCCTGTCCTTCTTCCAGTCACAAAAAGAAAAAGTTAAGCAAGCAGCCTTTGCCATCACTGCCAGCTAGTAATTTGTGTCAGTCACAGGTGGGTGACTCTGCTGCGGCCACTAGTTGTACCTCAGACCACTCTTCTTTTACCCAAGATCCCTTTGTTGTAGCATCTACAGCTACTATGGACTGGGGGTTAGCCATGTCCTCTGCAGGTCTTGGGCACCTTCAATGGGAGAGGGAACAAGTTTTATCAAAGTGTTGTGCCCATCCCTGGGAAAGCTGTTGCTCTTGCTGTCATTAATTACACTGTTGGTCCCATTTTTCCTGTCAAAAAGAAGCAGAACACATGCACTGACTCTTCCTCAAATTTCCTTAGACAAGAGTAGTTAACTGGGTGTGGATCAGTATGTAATTCAGCTATTAATTCTTCTTGTAAAGCAGTTCTGGAAAAAGAAAGAGGGATATTTCCTTCCCTGAAGTGTTTCAAGATTCTGAACCTGGACTGGAAGATGAAGGTACAGATACAGGATTTTCTCCTCACATTTCTGACTCAGACTCAAGAGGAGAGCTCATTTTCTGACTCTCACTGTAGGGGGTTCTGTTTCCCTGAGACCAGAATGTGCCACTGTTTTCAGTTGGAGAAGACTGCGGTTTCTTGGTTTCTAAAAAGTTCTATGAGCTGTTAGAGAGGAAAATTCCAGAACTTACCCCAATTTCTCCATTTCTGGCAGCTTTAGAGGATTTGTGTGTTACTGCCTGCAGGTTTCCTGATAGACAGCCAGCTGCCCTTAAATAGGCAGATGGGAAGTATAAAGTTCCTCAGTCTTGAGTTTTTATACACTCTTCCCAAACCTGATCCAGGAGCTACAGCTTTAGTTAATCTTTCTGCTGCTTAACACTTAGTTAATTAACTTAATTTCAATCCTATTTTGTCAGCCCCTTTTTTCTTCCGGAAAGTCTGAATTTTAACTTTTCTCTTTGATTAGTTTCTGACAAATGGGTTCTGAAGTGCATTCATCAGATGGCAATGGGAGGAAATTCCTCCTTTCCAGGGGGTAATTCCTCATCCTCCAGACCAGAATTTTGTGTTTCTACCTGTCCATCACATGCTGTCCAATGGAGTGATAGAGCCAGTTCCCCCTTCTGAGGTGGGAAAGGGGTTTTATTTAAGGATGATTTTAGTGCCAAAGAAAATGTTTGGAGACCAGTTCTGGATGTTTCTTTCCTAAATCTGTTTGTGATAGTGCTCATATTCAAAATGATGTCACTTTATAACCTGTTACCTCTTCTTATTCAGTCAGGCTTCCTAGTAATGCTAGATTTGAAAGATGCTTATCATTTTTCTAATTCATCCACACTTCAGATGTTTCTTAAGGTTTTGTGTGTCCAGATCACATTATCAGTTCTCTGCCTCACCCTTTGGACTATGCATTGCACCAAGAGTGTTCATAAAGTGTATAGCTCCAGTGGCTACAGGGTATCCATATTTTTCCATGTTTAGAAGACTTGCTTATTTTTGAAGAGTCTTTCTCAAAGTGTCTGGAAGCTCTCTCTCGGGTGAGAAATCTCTTACACAAGCTGTGGTTCTAAGAGAACATTCAAAATTCTTTCTTGATTCCTTTTCACAGGATTGCATTTCTGGGATGTCAGCTAGACACTATATTTCAAAGAGCTTTTCTTCCACAGGAAAAATAGATCTATATCTATAGCAATTTCTAGGGTTTTCCTCTCAGGCTTCAGTCACTGTGACAGAATACCTTAAGATTTTGGGTCTCATGGCTTCTGTGATTCTCATGATACCCTGGCAAGACTCCACATGAGAAAGACACAATGGTATCTGAAGTCTTTTTGGTCCCAGCACCAGCACCCCTTGTCTTTTTAGATCCCAGTGCTGGGGTGTGTCAGAAGAGAAATCAATTGGTGGAGACAGCAGATATCCCTACATCTAGGTCTCCCTCTCAGTTCTAAAGCAGTCAGTCACCAGACTCCTCAAGACCTTGCTTGGGGAGCTGTCTCAGGAAGGATAAATTGCAGGGAGTGTGGGATATCAAGGAGAGACACAAGCATATCAATTTCAAGGAGATGCTTGCCCTGATCAAATCACTCAGTTCTCTGAACCATCTTTGGTCCCCAGGACCTTTTCAAGTTGTTACAGACAATACCACAGTCATGTGGTACACCAGTAAGCAAGAGGGAACCAGGTAATATCCTCTCTGCAGACTAGCCATGTTTGCTTGAGATATAGCTTCATAGCACAATCTCACTATACAGACATCCTACATTCTATCAAGGCAAAACTGTGTGGCAGACCCTCATAAATGAAAACTAGATCAGGGGATCTTTCAAGATTTGATCCATCTGTGGGGAGTTCCTCAAGAAGACCTCTTTTCCTCCTCTCTGAACAATCAGCTGGCAAGGCTCTGTTTCTGGGCTCCATGCAAGAAAGTCTGGAAGACAAATGTCTTTTCTTTTCCTTGGACAGGAGTGTTCCTATATGCTTTTATACCATTTCAACTAATTTCCAAGGTACTTCTGAAGATTCAGAAAGAAACTCCCAAGATCATTGTGGTCACTCTCTTCTAGTCCAGGCAGCCATGGTTCTCTCTCCTATTAGAAATTGTCAGGAGTAATTAACTCAAGCTTTCTCAGAGATTGGTCTACTCACACAACAAGGGTCTTTGACACACCCTGACATCAATCAACTTCAGTTAACTGCCTGGATGACAGGGTCTTAATTCCCTTTAGGCACCTGTTTGCTGAGGATGTGCAGCACATACTAAAAGAGGCAAGAAAGCCTGTTACTAGAAAATAATATATTAGCAAATGGAAAAGGTTTTCTAGTTAGTGTGAACAACAACATAGCCAGCACCCATTCAGAACTAGTGGTTCTCTGGTTTAACAATGTTTTTATGAGTTACTATCCTATGGCCTTTCTTACACCTCTGTCCAGATTAATTTTTCAGTCATTTCAGCATGTCTGTCTATGTATCCTCCCCTTACAATGCATTCTCATGTCAACATGATTTTGAAAGGGGTTTTGCATAAGAGTCCTTCATGACAATCTGGTGCCCCCTCTTTGGGATCTTAATTTTGTGTTAGTGCTAACACTTGGTCCATTTGAGCCAGGCAATCTGAATGACTTGAGATTCTTAACATGGAAAACAGCTTTACTGATTTGTCTGAACCATGCAAGAAAAGTATCTTGAGTTGCAACCTCTTTTATGGTGAATCAACCCTATAGAATTTTCCATAGGGACAGGGTTTATTTGAGAACTAAAGTATGCCTAAAGTATATCCTGTACTATTTGACAGGCTTTCATTTTGAAGACTCTGCATAGTCAGCTTTTCTCTTTGGCCATATATTTAGAAAAATCAGTGTCTTAAGCTTTTGGCAAAAGACTCTATGTAAATAACTTACTACTCTGAGGGTCAGACATCTGCGAAGAAGAAGACCAAGAAAGCTAGGTCTGATTCTTCGGCTGTGACACCTCTGCTGGATGTCTCTCTCAAGGCTATCGAAACCTCAGAAGTTCATCCGGCTCTTGGTTTGGATCCTCTGCTGTGAGCACTTCATAGGCTGGCATAGATCCAGCTTCATGCATATCCCTGGAGGCCTTGCAGATGTCCACTTCAGATCTTCTTCTTTCGGCTGCTCCCATTAGAGGTCGCCACAGTGGATCAACTGTTTCCATTTCTTCCTGTCCTCTGCATCTTGCTCTGTCACACCAACCACCTGCATATCCTCTCTCACCACATCCATAAACCTTCTCTTAGGCCTTCCTCTTTTCCTGTTACCTGGCAGCTTCATCCTTAGCATCTTTTTCCCAGTATACTATGCATCCCTCCTCAGCACATGTCCAAACCAACATAATCTTGCCTCTCTGGCTTTGTCTCCAAACCTTCCAACCTGGGCTGACCCTCTAATATACTTATTCCTAATCCTATCCATCCTCGTCACACCCAATGCAAATCTTAACATCTTCAACTCTGCCACGTCAAGCTCTGACTCCTGCCTTTTTGTCAGTGCCACTGTCTCCAACCCATATAACATAGCTGGTCTCACTACCCTCTTGTAGACCTTCCCTTTCACTCTTACAGGTACTCATCTGTCACAAATCACTCCTGACACTCTTTTCCACCCATTCCATCCTGCCTGTACTCTCTTCTTCACCTCTCTTCCACACTCACCATTACTTTGAACTGTTGATCCCAAGTATTTAAACTCGTCCACCTTCGCCACCTCTACTCCCTGCATCTTCACCATTCCTCTATCCTCCCTCTCATTCACACACATATATTCTGTCTTAGTCCTGCTGACCTTCATTCCTCTTCTCTCCAGACCATATCTCCACCTCTCCAGGGTCTCCTCCACCTGTTCCCTACTCTCACTACAGATCACAATGTCATCTGCAAACATCATAGTCCACGGGGCCTCCTGTCTGATCTCATCTGTCAACCTGTCCATCACCATTGCAAATAAGAAAGGGCTCAGAGCTGATCCTTGATGTAATCCCACCTCCACCTTAAATGCATCCATCACTCCCACTGCAGACCTCACCACTGTCACACTACCCTCATACATATCTTATACCACTCTTGCATACTTCTCAGACACTCCTGACTTCCTCATACAATACCACAACTCCTCTAGGCACCCTGTCATATGCTTTCTCTAAGTCCACAAAGACACAATGCAACTCCTTCTGACCTTCTCTGTACTTCTCCATCAACACTCTCAGAGCAAAGGCAAGAGAAACAAACTTGCTCGACGAAAGTATAATGGCACAAAACCCACAAAATGAATATCAGACTGAATGAGTGCTCGACAAAGGTTTCTCTTGCCTTTGGGTTGGTTTGCTTTTACTCTCAGAGCAAACATCGCATCTGTAGTGCTCTTTCCTGGCATGAAACCATACTGCTGGTCACTAATCATCATCCCCCCTTCTTAACCTAGCTTCCACTACTCTTTCCCATAACTACATGCTGTGACTGATCAATTCAATCCCTCTGTAGTTACTACAGCTCTGTACATCACCCTTATTCTTAAAAATAGGTACCAAAACACTTTTTCCTCCATTCCTCAGACATCCTCTCACTTTCCAAGATTTCATTAAACAATCTAGTGAAAAACTCCACTGTCATTTCACCTAAACACCTCCATGCTTCCACGGGTATGTCATCTGGACCAACAGCCTTTCCATTCTTCATCCTCTTCATAGCTAGCCTTACTTCCTCTCTGCTAATCCACTGCACTTCATGATTCACTATCTGCACATCATCCAACCTTCTATCCCTCTCATTCTCTTCATTCATCAGCCCCTCAAAGTCCTCTTTCCATCTGCTCAGCACACTCTCCTCGCATGTGAGTAAGTTTCCCTCATTATCCTTTATCACCCTTACCTGCTGCACATCTTTCCTAGCTTGGTCCCTCTGTCTAGCCAATCGGTACAGGTACTTTTCTCCCTCCTTAGTGTCCAACCTTTCATACAACTCTTCATACGCTTTATCCTTAGCCACCTCTCTCTTTGCCATGCACCTCATCTTCTTATACTCTTGTCTACTTTCTTCATCTCTCTGACAATCCCACTTCTTCTTCGCCAACCTCTTTCTCTGTATACTCTCCTGTACTTCTTCATTCCACCACCAGGTCTCCTTGTCCTCCTTCCTCTTTCCAGATGTCACACCAAGCACCTTTCTAGCCATCTCTCTTACTAGCTCTGCTGTAGTTACCCAGCTATTCGGTAACTCTTCACTGCCACCCAGTGCCCGTCTTAACTCTTCCCTGAACTCCACCTCACAATTACCCTTTTTCAATTTCCACCATTTGATCCTTGGTGTTGCCCTCAGGAACTGAGGTTGATTATTACTAAAGAGCCTGGTGGTATTCCTCAGATTTTGGTTAAGGAGGAGGTACCGACTACAATTATAGAGTGTCCAACAGGGTCTGAGCCTTCTACATTTTACAAGGTGGACATCCCTTTAAAGAAGAAATAAGAAACTAAACATATTTCTCCTGCTCCTAAGGCTCTTAGAGTGAATAGCAGAATTTCACTCAAGGTTTGTTTAGCGCCCTTTTGGCTTTGAAGCCTCCTCAAGGAGTTTCTGTTCTAGCCCCCACTCCCATGGTCTTCCACTACTCTTAAGAGGTCTAGGGAACAAGATTCCTCTGAGCAGGAGGAGGAGGAATCCCTTGCCTCTTCTTCCTCAATTCCTTCTACCTTAAACTATAATTCTAAGAAACAGGAGTCCACTAGTCCTGACTCTCCTTTTGAGGAGATTTCCTTAGGGGACAGAATTTCCAGAATGATTAAAAGCTAAACGAAAAATCTAGCCAAGCTAGATTTTCCACTGTGCGATTCCTCTTGTATTAGAGCTAACATGGGATATATGCATATGACCCCTTAAGGACATCAGGTGTTTCTGCTGTATAGCAGTTCTGAATGCCCATGACATTTTTTTTCCTTTTTAAGTCTGTTATGGACAAACTCAGGGCCATGCAAGAGGTTTTAAGGAATCACACACTGGAAAATTTAGCTTGGCTAGATTTTTCTTTTAGTTTTTACTGATTGGTTTGTCTGTGTGAGTTTGTTACTCATTGTTTTAATTTCCAGAATGATGGAATTTTTCAAATGGGATTTTGCCCAGGTGTCTGAGGTTCAGAATAGGTACTACATACTTTTGCAAATGGAGTCTCCTAGACCTTCTGCTGTTCCTCCTGTCCTGGCCACCTTGTTGGATGCCTTTTCTACTGAATCTCAGGTTCCTGATCCTCAGCCCCCTTCTCCCAAAAAAAAAAGAAAAAACTGAGACGTTTTATATACTGCCTGATGATTGCAAATTCCTTTATAAGTGCCCATCAGCTGACCCTTCTGTGATGTCTGTTGCATCTGACAAGCCATCAAGTTACTGCCTTCTACAAAGTTGTTTCCTTCTGATAAAGACAGTAGAACTATGGAAATGTTAAGAAGGTTTATTCCTCAGCTGCCCTTACTTTTAGGGTTGTCAATTATTAGACCCATGTGACAAGATATAGTTTAACTCTTCTCTCTCAGGCTTGACAGGTTATTTCTGACCTTCCTGCCTCTGACTCTGAGGGGAATACTTCTGCTCTCTCCTTGTTAGGGACTTCTTCAGAGGTGGTTCACCACTCTGTTAAATGGAGTTACGATGCAGCAGGTGCCTTCTCTAGGGCTGCTGCTTTTGACTCTGTGTTGAGAAGATATTCCTAGTTTTGGCTTCAACCTTTGCCTGATGATATTAAGGCTAAGTTGGTGGATGCTCACTGGATAACAAGCATTTCTTTGGTGTTGCTGCTGATGATTTGTGCAAGTCCCTACAGGAAAAGGGTAAGGCTTTACAAGATCTAAAACATATCTTTGTTTCTCCTGTACCTAAGTTCCAAATGAATTATCCTGACAAGTCAGCCTTTGTTTATAGGCAGTCTCACCCTCCCCCCAATGGTAAGATGGGTGGTAGAAGGGCTCCTCCTGCTAAGGCTACCCAGACTCCTGTAGCTCAGAAATATCCTTTTCCTGACAAACCAGGTGCTGTTTGACTAGCCTGTACTTCTCAACCACATTCCTCTTTCTCTTCATGTTTCCCTGTCCTTAATTTTGTTTTGGAGAAATTGTCTTAGGCTCCTTTTGAGCCTGCAGGTTCAGATTCCTTGCAGTATTGTTCTTGGAAGACTGTTCTTTTGTTGGCCCTTACTTGTGGGTGTCTGAGCTTCAAGCCCTTATCTCTGTTTCCCCTTTTTTTAGTTTTTCATAAGGACAGTGTGTCCCTTCGTACTAATCCTTTTATGCCCAAAGTGGTGAATTAGTTGTCTCTTAATCAGTCTATTCATTTGCTCACTTTTTTTTACTACTCCACAGTCTGCTAGTGAGTAGATTTTGCACAGTTTGGATGTGCATAGACAACTCAGATTTTATTTGTATAAGACAAAAGTAAGAGAGCAATGTCAGTTATTCATTCTCCCTCCTGACACTGTAGCCTTTGATGTCCCTCAAGTTTCAGTTGTTGTTTTCTGTGTATATGCTTTCTTTAGTAGATAACTTTGAAATATCACTGCTGTACTGATGACATGTAGCTTTACCTCTCCTTCCCACAAGAGTATATGTGAACTATTAATAAATTATCTGGGGATCTGGAATGCGTCCACAACCTGATGATCAAAAATCACTTGAAGCTGAAAACAATCAAGATGGTTGCCATGGTTATTCATGCCACATTATGGAATTCATAACCAGCATATAACTTAAAGTGGGGAAAACTTAAGTTTGTGTTACGGATGCATAATTTGGGGTGCACTGATTAGCTAACTCTGAAGGACCAGGTTTCAGCTGTCTTCTTATCATCCTGCTTTTATTTTAGGATCACTACTCTGATTCTGCACATCGGACTGCGGTGGTGGTGCTGCGGTAACATTGTCGCCTCACAGTTAGATGTTGCCCGTTCGATTCTGAGTTAGAGCATCTTCTGTGTGGCGACATGCATGAATGGGCGTTCCTTCATTGAAGGTTATGCGTTAGGCCCGGCAAGCCAGCACGTAAAAATCTACTGCCAATCATTAGCGGACCGGAGTTCCACTGTGGCGACCCCTAACCGGGAAAAGCCGAAAGACACAAACAAACTCTCTGATTCTGCACATCCTTCTCTAATGGTACATTCCTTGGTATCCTCCTATTTGAACTACTGTAATGTTTTGTACTGAGGGCTCCTGGACTTGGAACTAAACATTGCAGTTGTGTAGCAGTTCACCACTTCCTCATTGTAGCACCTGATTTCCATCATATTGATCCAGTTGTGTGTAGTCTCACCTGGCTGTCAATTAAACAATGTGTTGCCATTGAATTTCTGGTACTCATACAACTTAGCTCTACATGACTTAGTTCCTTCCAATCTCAGGGAGCTGCTGGCCTGGTATTAGCTATCCCAGACCCTTTGTTAGCCATTTTGGAGCTGTTGTATTTATGGAGGTTTGTCAAGAATATTCAGGCATTCATTCCTTAACCTAACAGTGCCCATGCTTCATGACTCTGCTACCAAGTTCACTTAGGATTTAATCAGTGTTTAATGGTTGTAAACACATTTTAAAAATGTATATTTTTGACTGTAATGTTTAACTTTGTCCTTCTGCATAGTCCTTGTATCCCCTTTTTGCTTCACAACATACATTTTGGGCAACATTATTTTGAAAACTACTTTGTTTTATTTTGATTTTTTTGTATTTAAATGCTGTTGTTTTATAGTTAACCTTAATTTTGTATATTGCATATTTATAATGCATTTTAATAAACTTCAAATTGAATTTGTGAATTTAGAGTCTTAACAGTGTTGCAGCAAATAATTGTTTAAAGTAATCCAGCAACACTTACTTATCTGTAATGTTTTATAGCCCATACCTAATGAATATAGATGGTAAAACATATACATTGTCATTCTTTTGTTGTAGATGCAAAAATCTTTTAGTTATAAATGACTGTTATAATGTTTGGCAAATAGACTGAAATTAATATTCCTTTCCCTAGGTGAGAGTAGCAACCCACCAGCTCTGGTGAGAGCACTATGGGGCCCATTTGTTTTCTGTCTCGAGGGTCTCATCAGACCATACATTCCCTCAAGAAAGTTCATTGTGAGGCAGTAGGGAGTGGAACAGTGTGCTGAACCTAGCAGAAATCCTTCCTTGCTTGGAACTCTTAAAAATCGCAAGAACTCCCCTCAGCTCCAAAGTTGTTACCTACCATGGCGAAGCATGCATGCCTACACAGACACACACACACACACACACACACACACACACACACACACACACACACACACACACACACACACACACACCTTCCTAAGTCTGCCCTGTGCAGGAACCTCTTTGAAATGTATGCATAGCAGGCTCATACTGAGTGGATATAATACCTAAAATTCCCCCATGTATTGCTCATGCAACGAGCCAGTGGAACTCCCTCCAGGATGGGCAAGCCTGCAACAGCTGCTCAGTCCCTTCTTCCCTGGTCCATTCCCACCATCTCCCCTGCTGTTAACTGAACACCGGTTATCTAGGTCACAGTCTGTGCTATGTGGGCAGGCTTGTTTAATCCAGTTTTGTACTCAGTGATGCATCAAACAACATACTACCGATTATTAATTAAGGCTATATTACTTCTTTAATTCCAATATTATTTATTTTTATTCAGTGAGCAAAAAAATGCTTTTAACCAGCAATTTAACAGTCTCTAAATCATTATAAATGGGGAAGATATATTTCTTTAGCGAGCATTACAATGTCTCTCATATACTTATATTTTTTAATCCTTCTGAAATTTTCTGTGGTTTTTGAGCTGCAGATTGGTCTGTCTTTGCTAAAAATGTTTCTTCTAACTGATTTTGCACTAAACTTCATTGGTTGACTGTAACACTTCAGAGCTGAGGAATTTGATGCAAATGCCTCCATTTTCCAAAATAATACCTCAAGGAAATGTTAACATCTCAAAAACTCTGAATGCTACAAGAAAAGTTAAATCATCAGAATCATATAGGATAAACTTAGCTTTACAATAATAGTGATATAAGAATTATAAAAATGTTCTTGATTTTGTTTCATTTTTATTATTCTGAAATATCATTTTTCCAGACTTGTATCTCACTAACTTTACCTGTTAGACCCTTTGTATCAGCAGCAAAGTTTTTCATCCAGTGTCAACTTTTCAGTGATGCATTGCAAGTGACCTTCATGCAATGCTTTGTATATATTTACAGAAATATAAAACTTTTGGTTGTGTTTTTTAAACAAATTTTTCAAACCACAATCAACATTTCTCAGATTATGTTAGATGCCAAGCATCACAGGCACATTTGTTTATCCTCATATTTGGTTTCAGATGTGTCTCATATAATTTTGATTATATTCATGAAGACATTGCTAATACTCATAACTAGTGCTATAAACAATCAGTGTAGCCAGACTGGTTGGCTTTTCTATAAGAAAAGAAGCTTTATGGATTAAGGACAATTAATGCCAAAATAAAGAATTGGAGATGGGTGCCTCAAAGCACGTGCTCACAATATGAAGATATCATCAAACAATGGTGCTGCATTACAGTAAAAGCAGAGTCCAGACACAGGCTGTTTTTAATGTACTTTTTCCCTTTGGGGCCACATAGAGAAACCTAGTGTATATATATATATATATATATATATATATATATATATATATATATATATATATATATATATATATATATTTATATATATATATATATATATTTATATATATATATATATATATATATATATATATATATATATATATATATTTATATATGTACATATATATATATATATATATATATATATATATATATATATATTCATATATTCTACCTGAAGCATTGAAACTGACAAACTGTATATGTGGACCATGTCTTCCGTTAAATATGTGGACTATGTCTTCTTCTGTTAAAAAAACAGTCAGTATAGTCTTTCTAATTATAAGTCAGAACTTTCTCTTGCCATAATGACCTTGTGCAACAACCACAGTGTGCTTCTCTGATGATGAAAGGTGGCTCGTCAAATGTCTGTTCAGTTTAGCATAGTAGTGGCATTAGTTTTGCAAGAAATATTTAATCTCACTAGCTGTTAAGTCTTATTTGAGATTGCATTTCTGACGTTTGAGTCAAGAAAAGTCTATGCAGAAAACATTAAACACATTATGAGGCCAGTATATGTTATATAGACAGTAAAATTCCCATTATCCAGGACTTGAGCAATTGGCACCTGATTGGCTTATATGCCAGCATATGAGCCAATCAAAAATCGCAAAGCAGAGCCACTTCTACTCAATGTGGAACAGTTCCGCACTGAGTGGAAGTGGCTCTGCTTTACGATTTTTGTTTGGCTCATATACCAGTATACGAGCCTTTCAAAAATCGCAAAGCATATCTCAAGCAACTGGAACATACACTTAATTGGCATCTACCAATCCACACGGGTGCCGGTTAAGTGAGACTTTACTTTATATATATATATATATATATATATATATATATATATATATGTATATATATATATATATATATAATAGGGTTCCTATTACATTATCGAAGTTCTGAAACTCCGAACACCATAAGGTCGATTGTAAATTGTGTGGTGTTACTCAGTCTTCAACTGACTCAAAATTGCTCCTACATGGCTTAGACCACGTTAACAACTGGTTCAAAGATAATGGTTTGTATTTTATTGTAAAAAAATGTAGCATAGTTCATTTTGGTAAACAAAACAATTTCATTCCCGTATAGGGGAGACACCCTTCCAATCAAGCACTGCTGTAAGGGATCTGGGTACTCCTGTTGATAATTCCTTACCATATGACCATCATGTCTCCTCAGTGGTTCAGAAAGCCTTTTATCTGGCCTATGTAACTTACAAAGGCATTTCCACTATTTCAAAAGAAGACTTAATTCCCCTTTATGCATATCTTATCAGACCCGTTGTTGAAAATAACACATCTTTTGGCTTGTATGTATCTAAATGTGTAACACAACTTGAGAGATCTCAGAGATCTCAGAGATTCATAACTAAAAAGGCCTCAAAAAATCTTAGTTGTCAGGAGAGACTGGCAGCCCTTTCTCTGCACTCAGTCACCTTTGTGGAGATCTATGTGTAGCCTTTAGTGACATGAAAGATCCAACCTTATTTGATCTTTATTCCTTCACAGAACGAATGGTACATCAAATACTGGATTAAAGGAACTAAACCTTCATCAACAGATAAATAAGGCACATTGGTTGTAGGAGTATCATCATCAGAGGATGGGTCAGAAGTCGATGCATCCTTGGAACTTTGTTTGGGAGGTGTGTTCCACCTATACTCTTCTGTCATTAACTATTGGAAATTGGGTGACTAACTTTTTAAATCTTTTTAACGTAGTTATTTTGCTAGAAGAGGAACTTCTATTACTAAATCATTTTAGTTTATCTGTGTTTTTTTTTGTTTTGGTTAAATCTGTTTGCTATTCTCATTAACATTTGATCAGAATTTGAAACAGTGTGTTGTCTGTGTTGCCAGAATCTGGTATCATAAACAAAACCTTTAGGGTAAGTTGATGTACCAAAAGTAACTTGGAAAGTAGAAACTTCATGAGAAATTGGAGAGGGGCTATCTTTGATTCATTCCCCTGTTGCCTGCTGTCCCAGAGAGGGAATACTATCTGCTTTGCAAGAGGCAACATGGTCTACATGATGGGGCAGCAGAAGGAATCTGGGGACAGTCATTGTCACAGGAGTCAGGTTGAGCTATCTTTTAAACTGCTGTAAAGCGTAATGTCCTCTACTGCTTTGTAAATTGTCCCCTGTATGTTTTTGCAATGTATTAACTCTCCTATTAGCTGATGGCAGCTGTGTATTTAATTTTGTGGAATTAAGTTTTAAATTTATAACTACAGATTAATTTTCCTTATTTTTAGATTCTTCTTGTCAGGCATTAAAAGTTGAGCAACATGATACAGGTGCTTTGTTTCATATTTGTTTAAATTTCTTTGCAAGATTTTCTAAAATAGCCTTATCAAAGTTCCACCCTCAGGTAACTGTAGTGTATAATTCTTAGTGAGTTTCAGACTATTTCGCCAGATAATTACAGCTGACTTTTCCATATTTCTGAAACATATGTTTGGCTAGAGGCCCAGGCTTTGACTCTTTTAATATCCCCCCATGTTCTTACCCATTGTAAATTTGACACAATGGAAAAATTGCTATCTCTCATACAATAAAAACCCCTCTCATACAATATGATGAAACACAAGGGCCTTCCACAGACCCATAAGTCTGACCAGCCTGATATGCAAAGCCCATGGAAAGACTTATGGAATTAATCAATCAGAACATAAGGATCCTCCAAACATTGGACCTGTATCTGTTTGAATTCATCAAGGGCTGGTCATGCTTACTCAACCTGGTAGATTTTTTTAAAAGGTCATCAAAGCAGTGGATGAAGGCAAAATGGTACACCTTATACCTTTACATGGTCAAAGCTTTTGATACAAATCCCCACTCAGTCATAGTAAAAAAGCTAAATGAACTGGGAATAAACCCCTTTGTTACCCACTGGATTGCCAGATGGCTGATAGGGCACAGATAATCAAAAGAGTGGAAGTTACCTCCACAGAGAGACCAGTCACCAGTGGAGCCCCCTGTGGTTCTGTGCTGGGACATTTCCTGTTTGGCTTCTACTTTTCTGAAAGAAAAGCCAATACCAAAGGGCTCTGGCTGACTAAGTTAGCAAATGACTGCAAGCTAAGAATAGCCACTGAATCCCCAAATGACTTAGTCATCCTGTGAAATAGTAACTGGTGCCAAAATCATGGACTGAAACTAAATGCCAAAAAAATGCAATATTGTATCTTTGAGCCGTCATCTATCCCAGGTAACTATCACATTGATAATACACCCCTATGAGCTGACCCAGTTGTTTGGGATTTGGGAACTTATGTCAACAGTGACCTAAATTTTGACCAACATGAGTCCATTGTTGTAAGAAAGTCCTTTTGTATTGCACAGCTTCTAAACAAAGGGATTGTGCCTAGATTGAGGGACGCCATTGTCCTCCTTTATTAAGATGTCATTAGGCCAGTCATTGAATACAATGCCCTCTTTCGCATGTATCTGTCCAGACACATGCAACAACTGGAACACGCACAGAGACACCTTACTGAAAGGATACAAGGCCTAAACAACTTGTCCTACATGGACTGTCTCAAAGACCTGCCACTATACTCTGTATCTGACAGACTTCTAATAGGTGACATGTGTCTGGCTTACAAGGCATCCTTTGACCCATTACTGATGGATTTACTGCACATCAACAATTCAAATGGCACCAAAAATACTCAGTCTAAGAATTTAAATCCCTTCTGCAACATCAGTGGAACAGTTTGGAAGGACAGGTATATCTTGCAGAGAATACTGCTAGTATAGATAAAACTCTCTATCTACATAAAACAAAGTTCATCCCTGTCCATATTCAAGTACAACTTAGCTCTATGAATGGGAAACAGAAGATTTACCTCAGGACAGTCCCCTGTACTACTGCTGGACATAGGCAGCTCCTAAATCCTTTGTCCCATGTGTAGGTTCTATGACATTATCTATGGTATAATCCAGTTATTCTGATTAGGAGTAATGTATAATTGTTGACCATGGGATAGGAAAGGCCAGTCTATAGCTAAATGGTATAGGTTATTTCAAGCACATAAAGGGAAACTGGCTAGACTTAAAATGGTCCGCAAGGACAGCTAGCCTAGTACTTACCTATGAATCTATCTTCTTCTTTCAGCTTTTCCCGGTTAGGGGTCGCCACAGCTGATCACCTGTCCGCTCATGATTGGCAGTGGAGTTTTTCAGTGTCGAGTTGCCAGCCCGACGCCCAACCTTCCACAGAAGGCACACACATGCACACACTCACACCTAGGGCCAATTTTAGTGTGTCCAATCCACCTACAGCATGTCTTTGGGATGTGGGAGGAAACCCACGTGACCACAGGGAGGACATGCAGACTCCGCACAGAAGGTGCCCCAGCTAAGGATCAAACCGGAAAACCTCTTGCTGTGAGGCGGCAATGCTAACCGCTGCACCACCGTGGCCAATCCTACCTATGAACCTATGATATACAGCAATATAATGGAACCAGCTCTCGTATGGTAATAGAATGAAACCCACTCTCATACAATGATTACTGAACTGAAAAAAAAATCATGTAACAAAAGCTTACCTATCAGAGATTTCAAACTGCTGAAGCTGAAAATACATCTGTGAGATGGCAAACCAAAAATACACCAGCCAGAAATCCTGTCAGGAATGGGCCTAAAAAGTAAGTTCTCCTGCAGCTACTCACTGACAGCCCAAAATCTGAGATTTCATGGCACCGACTGTTAAGGTACTTTCTGAAATGCAAAATAACTTAATGCAGCACAGTTCATATGAGTAGAACGATCTACTTTTGTTGTAAAATAACACACATTTGTGGGAGACTAAACAAATCAAGGTACTGTCTCCCAGAACAGCGAAACTGCAGTCATTTTATACTGTAAAATCTTATGAGTAAAATTTGTGTTATCTGTCAGAACTATAGTTACAGGCCAATTAAAAATAAACACCTCTGTGTTGTTTTTCTTTCCTTACTAGGTACAACTTCTGATGATCTATGTTGGCGCTATCCACATTGGGGCTTAAAAAATAAAAAGACAGTGTAAGAAAACTCAAGACAGGCCTAAGCTGTCAGGGTCCATCTTGAAACAATAAGGATCCTGATTCTAAAAGAGTATTATACAAAAACACTGAACATTTTCCCTTCTTACACTTATCCCTTCTCACAAGTTAATAAAAAAATTTAACAGTTCGAAAGTGTTGGAAATACTTGTGTTAAGGTCTAAATAGGTTTCTCTTATCAGGTGAAGTTAAATAACTTCCTAAAATAATTGTTAGATTCATCCACCCAAATCAGGGATGGTAACTGTTTCCACAGGGCCTAGACAAGATAAGTAAATGACATTCTACTTGATGTCTGTAGCCTGGAATGTGAATAGCCACCAGCCCTTCCTCCAAAATCCTGAGATGCCTAATTGGGACAGAGGGTCTCAGTTAGGGTTATACAAAAAAGAGGACTAAAAAATATGTGCTGGTATTATACCAGCACATATTTTTTCATCCTCTTAGGGTTAATTCTTGACTGGCCGAGTCGGGACAAAAAGTCTGAAGACCAAAAAAAAAAGGACTTTAGTAAGACAAGTAGCTCTGTGTCTGGCGATTTTTGATTGGCCCATATGCCGGTATAAGAGCCAATCAAAAACTCGCACAGCAGACCCTCTTCTGTTCAATGCGGAACATCAAGCAGTTCTGAATTGAAGAGAGCTCCGTTTTTTGATTTTTTTTTTTTTTTGATTGGCTGGTATACCAGTATATGGGCCAATCAAAAAAAACAAACAAAACGGAGGCTGTTTTGCTGGGAAATAGGGACGTCTGTTTTTTGAAAATTCTGTGATTTGTCACAGAATTTTCAAAAACCGCCCAGACAGGAGCCCAAAAAGAGGACGTGTCCGGGGAAACCCGGACATACGGTAACCCTAGTCTCAGTAATTCCTTATTACAATCAAGATACAGATTGTGAAGGTCACAGTAGGTGAGGGTCAGATTCTTAAAGACAGATTCTTGCAATGACTGGGAATTAGTGCATCCTTCCCCACAAAAAAAAAAAAAAATACAATTTATATGATTTGCCTGAGAAATACTTATCAGTGGGGGTGGTTGGGAGAATGTTGCAGCCACTGCAGGTGTACCATACAACTTTCTGTAAGCTTCATCTAGAAAGCATTAAAGTGATCCATGCAGAAAATAACACATTTGCCGCCATAACCAGCTCTCAGAATTTAATAAGATGTTTGATCCTAGAGGTGTTCCTGAGATGGAAACATAATGCCTCGACAGCAGCGGACACGTAGTCCCTCATTATCAATCTGTCATCAAGAACCACATTAAATCAGGGCCACAAAAATTCCAGAGTATTGCCATTATATGTTGTCAAGGCTGAAAACAATGGAAAATGTAGAGAATGAATGGCGGCATGATCTCAGTCTTTGTCAGGTTAAGCTTAAGGTGATTCAGCCTAAGCCAGTGGGACTTAGAACCTAGGCAGCTCACAAGAGTAGTAAGTCTGACACTTGGTCCTGAGAACAGGAGGAATGCCATTGGCATATAATTATTAACAAATATTTCTCCCCATAGTGAACTTCCTTAGTGGCATCATGTATAAAATGAACAGCGAGATAGTCAGAATTGAAGCCTGAAGCATGCCACACTTCAAAATGAAGCAACTGTCAGAATTAACCTCAGACACCACCCTTTGTAAGTGATCAGTAAGGTAATAAAAATACATACACTGTCTTTTTTTTTTAATTTCTCCAAGTCTTTTGGGTTTCTAATACCATGACAGGAATGGATCCCATTCCTAAGTCAACGTCCGATTAAAGTTCATGAAATTAGTACTGTTTCGATCTTTGATGTCAGCCAGTAGTGCTCTTCGTAGCACCCGCAATGTGACCAGTCATGACTCCTTCTGCAGTTCGTATGGCGTTACATGTATTGGTAACATATCTAAATATGATTGTAAATTCTTTTTTGTAAGACCCATTGCTCCTACTACTACTGGAACTGTCTGGGTATCTTTCTTCCACATTGCTCTAATTTCTGCCTGCAGATCCTGATATTTTATGACTTTGTGTCTGTCTGTACACAAGACACTGTAGTCACTGGGTGTTGCAATTTCAATGATCAATGCTACTCGTGTCTTCTTTTCTTGGACCACTATATCTGGTTTTCTAGCATCTATCTTTTGAACTGCTGGTAATGGATGATCCCATGTAGACTTCTTCATTTTCAATGATGCTTTGTGGCTCACGTTTCCAGTGTTTTTTGGCCACTTCAATACTATAATGTTTGCACAATCCCAAGTGCAACAGTCTTGCCACATTATTATGCCTTTCAGTATACAGTCCTCCTGCCACCAGTATTTCACAACCAGCAATGAGGTGTGCAACTGTTTCCAATTCGGTTTTACAAAACCTACATTTGTCTGTTTCTCTCACATGTTCAATGGACTTTATAAACCAACATATGCACAGCCCACTATCTTGGTTTGAATTCGCATCTCCTTAACCATTCCTGTGTTCATTCCTGATCAACATGAGGTTCTTCCAGAAGTTTTCTATACTTGCAACTATATTTATCCTTTTTCCACACTTCTTGCCTTCTCATCTGACCCCTCACCTTATATTATTTCTTTTGTTTGGCACATTCAGTTGCTGCCTGATTTTTATCTACTTTTGGTTTGATTTCCATTCCTGCTTGACACCAACAAGCTTCTGCTAGATTAAGCAGAGAAGTCATCTTAGATTTATTCTCCTCATGTTTCAAAACTTTCACTACATGTGGGTCTTGAGAGGTCATCAGATATGTGTGGAGTCCCACCATTGCAGATATATACATATAATCAATTTCAAGGAGGGCCATCCTTCCTTTGGAATGCAGAATATATAATCCTGACATGCATTGAGTTTTATAAATCATTTGGTGAGCATGAAGCATCCTTCTTGTTTTCCTATCTAATCTAACCAACACGTTTTGGGGCCAATCAATCACTCCAAAACTGTACATTAGGACAGGAAGAGAAAATTGGTTTATAGCCTGGATTTTGTTCCTAGATGTCAGTGCTGTTTTCAGGATTAATTTAAGTCTTCTGAAGTATTCCTTACTAAGTTTTATTCACATTTGTTCATGTTTTATTGTTGATCCTTCATCAATTCCCAAGTATTTATACACTCCTTCTTGCTAAAGTTCTTTTATATCACATTCTTGTCCCAAACTGATGTTTTCCTGGCATTGCAGTTTTCCTGCGTTAAAGGTTGCTTTTGCACATTTATCAAGACCAAATGATATTCTTATATCATCTGAAAATGTTTGACAACTTGCAGTTGTACTTTCAGTTCATCTGATGATCTATACATGTTTAAGTCATTGACAAAGAGAAGGTGAGAAGTCTTTACACTTTGTTGTTTTCTAGGAGCCAGATTATAGCCATGGCCTAAGCTGTTGAGTAAACAGCTTAATGGATTAAGGGCAAGGCAGAATAGTAACAGTGACAGAGAGTAATCTTGGAATATCCCCCTTTGAATTTTTATCCCTGTAATAACAATTTGTCCTTTGTCAAGGCTTAATTGCAAAGTGGTCTGCCACTGTTTCATGGTCACTGTAATGTAATCGATCAATGTGGGATGTATCTTATACATTTTTAAGCACTCTTTTATCCATGAATAAGGGATACTATCAAATGCTTTTTTGTAGTCACTCCATGCCATTCTTCGATTCTTCCCCTTTTTACAGTTCTCCACTATGACTTTATTTAACCACAAATGATCCTTTGCTCCATATGACTTTCTTTTATTGCCCTTTAGTTCTACTGCCTTAATTGAGTTTTCTTCTAAATGACTGTAGACTGTCAGCCTCAATTCCCATGTATAGTTTATACATCATCAGAAGGCAAGTTATCGGTCTATAATTTTTAGGGTAGCTTGCAGGTTCACTCTTAAGTAGGAGCATTGGCTTTCCTGTTAGCCAGTTTGGTGTCTGTACTGGGTGCACATATAAATAGTTATTACTTATGGCTAAATCTTCATGCAAAGATGTTAATACTTTTAACCAGAGGTTAGGTACTGCATCTGGGCCTGGGGTTTTCCAATTAAAGGCTTTTCTTAAATTTGTTTCAATCTCTGCAGCTGTTACTTAATCCCGTTTCATATCCTGTACCTTTAAACTTCTTATTCTTTCTTTTACTTCTTCTATCCATTTATCATCTTTGTTATGTTCCACAGGATCTTCATAGATACTTCTCCAAAATGTATCTATTTCTTGGCGGTCTTTCAGTTCCTTTTATCTTATTTCCCATTTCTCTATAAAACCTTTTTGGATCCTCAATAAATTGCTTATTTTGTACTTTTCCTTTATATTTATCTTCATATCTTCTAAGTTTTTCCACCTGTGCTGAAATTTTTAGTTTGTTACTTGTGATAGTGCATGATATATCCTGGTCTGTTCTAATATTGTGCAATACTTTTATCACATCTATCTTTCTTAGTATTTTGTTGATCTGTTCCCTCTTCTAACAGTGACATTCTTGTCTTAATTGCTTTATAATTTTCTCTAGTCGATATTTCCATGATGGTGTTCGATTTCTCCCCTTCCTTTACCTCACTACCCTGTGTTCTTGTGGTAGAACATTCAGTTATTAATTTAGCTGCACAGTAATATAACCTGCTTACTTCTGTTATATCACATGGATCTCTATGAACAGTCCTAATTACTGTGTTCATTTGTTTTATCAGACTTCTGACTTTGGGTTTTATTAACCTTCTGCAGTCTATTTCTTTCATTGATCTTGATATATTTGTCCATGTCTATTAAATCAAGCAATTTTTCTCTTAGCTCATTTTCTTCCAAACTGAGGGCACATCCCTTGTTTTCCACTTTCTGTGGGCATTCTATCGAAGGTTCTATAGCATCTTCGTGTGACAGTCTCATCAATTTTATCCTGTGCCGTTCGTTGCTGTATCATATGGGAACCCACTGGCCTATCACTCCTCAACATTGACTGCATCAGAGTTTCCACAGTTTTCTGTTCCTTCCCTTGCTGTCTAGCTTCAAGTGAATGTTTGTACTGGTTTCCTGTGGAAGGCTCCAAATTATCTTCACATGGCACCTGACCAATTGCTTCCTGTTCCACTAGTTTCCCCTTAATATGGATATCCATTGCTCTATCTTGTTGTGGTGCTTTCTGAATTAGATTTTCTGCACTAAAACCTTCATTTCGCAGGTACTCCATAACCTCAATTTCTTTTTTTTTAACTTCTCCATTACCAATCTCCTTTTCTACTTTTCCTCTTTGTCTTCTTATTTTTTGTATTGTAAAGTTTTCCATATCCAGATTCCTTTGTCTGTATTTCTCTTCAAATATCTTTGGTGCTGCTCTTTTTGTATTGGTTAGTTTTGCTTTCTCCTTTGCATAAATATTACACCATATGAAATCTCTTTTTTCTTATGTCCATATTTCTTTTTCGGATGTTTCCTGATCTTCCTGTTTCTCCCTGCTTTGGGTACTCACTCCATCCTGCTGTGATGTAACCTGTGCTATACCTTCTACATCAAATCCTTCACTTCGCAGGCACTGCACAACTTCAACTTCTATGTTTTTAATTCTACTTTACTGATCTTCTTTTCTATGTTCCATCTTTGTGACATTATTTTTTTTATTGTGAAATATTCCATATCCGGATGCATTTGCCTGTATTTCTCTTCAAACATCTTTGGGGCTGTCTTCTTTACATGGATTAATTTGACTTTCTCCTTTGCATAAATATTGCACCATATCAAATCTCTTTTTCTTTCTCATGCCCATATTTCTTTTTTATATTTTTCAAATATCTTTTGGTTTTGTTGTTTATATTTTCTTACTTCCTCAGATACTTCTTTTTACAAGGAGATCAAGATTTCTTTATCTGTATACTGTTTCTCACAAATCTGTTGTATTAATGAGCACAAATTTTCATTTGAAGCTTCTGACAGTTTTTCTTGCAGAAGTATTTTTCTTTCCTCTAATTTCTCTCTTAATCATTTTGTATATCTTGTGTCTGGAAATTCTGGGCTTTTTGCATAATAGTAACAATAAATAATTTCTTTCTTATCCTCACCAGTCCACTTTATCATCTGTATGGCTGTTCTTTGGCCTATCAGTTTTTGTGATTTTTGTGGACTGCTACTTCCTTCTACAACAGGAGGGGGGTCATCCTCCCCCTGGTCCTGGCCCCATTGTAGGAATGTTTCTGTATTTTGAGGATTCTACACTGTCATCTTTTCCAGTCCTGACACCAGTGAGCCTACCAGGATCGGGCACTTTTTTATCCTAGGTCTTGTGCATTCAGCTATCTTTTTTAGTTTTTGATTTACTTCTGTCCATGATATATGCAATATAAATATAGTCTAGATATTAGTATCGCCTTGGTGAGATTTTTGTGAAAACCGGGTCCACCTCATGAAGGTACTCACCAAGACTTGAGGATGAATTCAATTTCAGCACTACTACTCTCCTTTGCTTGCTGACTTTTTTCATCTCTCCATTCGGACCCCCAGTCCAGAGCCTGTGATGTTGCAATAAAATTTAAATGGGTTATTAAGGATTCTACTGTCTACAGTATCAGATACTAGTCTGAGAGGTGAAGTAGATCCAGGATAGGATAACTTCAATGATCCTTCACCATAATAGTGTAATTTACCACTTGTATACATGCAGTCTCAGAGTAAGCCTCAACCTAAAACTTAACAGTCCAGCATGTTATGAGATGTAAGGTAAGAATGCCTCTGTATATACACAACCTTCTCAGTAACCTTTCCAAATTGTGTGAGGATTTCTTGAGAAGACGGTTAAAAATGCATCCTCAAAAGCTGCAGGGAACACCCCAGATCTCAGACAGGATCACTCAGTATGGAAAATAACTGGACTTAAAGACTTGCAAAAGTAAAAAAAAAATGTTTTAAGGCCTTGTTACATGAGCGGTATATGGAATGCACAGAAGAATCAGTCTTCAAGGCCTTATCTTAGTCCACATAGTTAAATTTAGCCTATCAAAAGTTTGTACTGTCCATACCCATGTCAGAGAATGACCCAATGGATGAATCATTGATTTTGGTCTGCCTAATTGTAGGTATCTTTTTCACAATAAACTGTTCAACTTTCTCACAATAATCTCAGATGAAAACTTTCTGGGTAGCAAGACTGACTAGGCTGCAAAACCTGCCATCCATCCAGAAAAGGGCAGCTGAATAATTCAGCACAGCAGAGATTTCATTGGCTCCAAAAGCTGCCTAATCTGTGCCACTTTTTTTCTCCAGCCTCCATCCAAGTTTGTAGAGAAAGGGGAGCTCATTATTAAACTATCTCTTCTTTTAGTAAATGGCCTAGGGCATACACAAACTTAGGTAAGCATGTCCAAAATACCTATATTGGCCATATCATAGGTCACCACAGGACACTACTCTTGACTACTAAGTAAATGTGTAAATGCATGTGTGTGCATATGCATAGACAGTTAAGCTGCAAGAATTTCTATACCTGTGGTCACCTCAGGCCATATTAGTATCACAAATGTGTTGTACACGAGTAGCAGGTTAACGTGTTGCTGGGAAATGGGTGGATAGTTGAGGAGGTACTGACCTGAAAGTGATGTTCAAAACACTTCCAATACTTAGGTATATGGGAAGATGGTTTACATGAATGTATATTCTAAATGGTAAGTCCAAATGTATACATGCATGCATCCATCCATCCATCCATATACAACCTCTTTTTCTCATTTTTACATGAGTTTGGGGTGTCAATTCATCAGTAGCAATCATCTAGAGCCAAGGTTCACACTGCTTGATGGCTAGCCCTGCTGTGGTTGTTCTTCCATGCCACACACACACGTGTACTCACACTTATGGCCAATTTAGAATATCCATTCCAACTACCACATGTCTTTGGAATATGGGAGGAAACTGGAGCACCCAAAGGAAACTCAAGTGAACACAGGAAGGACATGCAGACTTCGCACAGAAGACACCCCAGCCAAGAACATTAGGAATTTTGGGTGAGAATTTGGTTAGCTCTGGTTATCTGACTTTTAAAAATAAATGAACCTGTCTGGGCATAGTTACATTTTATATTACAGAGAGTTTGTGAATGAGTTGACATCTGAAAAAGTGAATAGTTTTCTGGATCAGTAAGGTTTTTGACCACTGAGTCATTTATTTGTACTGCTTAGAACAACTTTTCTTTATGTTGCAGATTGTTTAGGTTGAAGATGGTAATGCACAGTGTAGAATAATCATACAAGAACACTTTGCTAGATGAAGATGAAACAGGTAGAAGGCTGGAGAGAATGATGTTATAGATAGTTAACATTGCAGATTGGAGCTGAACCAAGTGACAAGAGGACAGAACCATACCTGAAGGAAGTGATAGATCATGACACAGCTAACTGTATCAGCAGTATTGATAAGTAAAGGAACACTACACTCATTCATGTACTATACTCGTGAGGAATGTGCACATCTTCAGAGGTGAAACAGATCAGTGATGTTAGTTTGATATCTTGAATATCCATGCTATTTAGAGCAGACTAGGTTATTATAATTTGTGTCAAGTAGGGTACCCTGAGCAACACATACTCTTTGTACAGTTTCAGAAAAATATAGTACTTAATGGATGAATTCTGATGTCATCTTTCTAAATGAATGAGTTTATGGTTACTTTCACTACTGCTGGGAACTGGTTGTAAGGAAGTGAACAAGGTAATCAGCTTGATGAAGGATGCAAAGATAGTCCCTGGGATTCAAGAAGCTCGGCGCAAGGACGGTTTTAGGCTTATGCTGAGCATCCTCACTACAGATGGTGCAGCAGCACCATATGAATATGTATGAAGGTGCACCGCCGCACCCTCAACATGCACAGGAAATGTGTGCGAGTGCAGGGGGTGTGTACAAGTGCTCTACGGAGGTGTAAACATGCCCCGACAGTTGCACAACCTACTATGCTTACTAGTAGAGCCCGCCTCTAATAGTAAGTCAGTAATTCAGTGTCTGTGGAGACCGAAATGTATGCTAAGCATACAAGAGTGTCCACGAACAGTGAAATAAAATCAAAGTAGTAAAGACACAAGCACATAGTGGAATGTTGAGCCCCATCCCTAGAACTTTCACAATAAGATTCCCCGTGTCCCTATTATACATTTGAATTGCTGCAATATCGAAGGTGTAAGCAAAGCGCAGCATGTTTGTGTGTCACTGCCCTCCGCCAAGCATAGCTTACACATCAAAAAATCATTCAAATACAGAAAAACATGCGGAATCAATGTAAATGTCAATAGTGTAGTGTTTAGAGCATCCGCCTAATGAACAGGCATTCACGGTTCGAGCCCAACAATAGCACATATCATTTTCCATGTGGAATGAATGTCATTTTGCTGTAAAACCGACATAAGAGTATCGCATGAGATATTTAACTAAATGTCATTCAATCAAAGTGGCACTGTCATAATGAATAAGGCACTAGTAAGCAGGTGTAAGCACAAATAAGCAGCAGTAAACATATATAAGTACCAGTAAGCAAGTCTGAGTGTGCTTGCATGGGTCTAAGCAGTGCCCAGCATAGGAAATGTATATAAGTATGTACAGATATATAATATATATATATATATATATATATATATATATATATATATATATATATATATATATATATATATATATATATATATATATATATATATATATATATATATATATATATATATATATATATATATATATATATCTATGAAGAATGAACGACGTAACAATAAAGCATACAAAAGGAATGAGAAGGGAATCAACAGCAACCCCAGTATTATATAGCGCTGTCAGCGTATGTCATATCAAGCTGGGCAGGAGTGAGCAAAGCACTGCTACTCACACCACAGGCAGGATATTACCAGTGGGAGTAACATTGTTGATCTGCTAAGTCTACTTTACAATCAGAGGGTAGTCCCTGGTGGGACTACCCAAAAATTGATAGAATGTTTGGCCATCCGACCATTACACAAGCAAGGGCAGGTATGTTCAAGGACTAAATGGTGGGAGAGCCTGAGAATACATGGGTTGGGACAACATACGTGTAGGGCCCCTAATGCTCGGGAGAGGGCAATGTGTGGAGGTGTGTCATGGCTGCGATAGCAACTGGACAATGGATGGTATGCGTGTATGTTGAACTCGGGTGGGGTGGAGGAACTATGGGTATGAAATTATGGATCCAGGCATGCCAGGGTTGGATGGGCTGGTTCTAATTGGACTGCCTCATGGAGGTCAGCGAGTTTGTTATAAGTATATATGCATACACACATGCAGACATCTATATGTAGAAGTACATTCTCTGTAACACATTCATTCCATTTGCAGACATAAATAACATGAATGTGCCCTTACAAACCTCGACAGTAGATAGAATAATAGGTTGTGCATAAGAGGGAAGGGATGAAACTGCTAAAACGCAGAAGTGTGTACAATGTCCGAAGTCAGTGCTGTGCTGAAAAAATCAAATGTGAGGACTTTCTCACACATGGAATCATTCCTGTGATCTGCCTGCTATGGCAACGCCAATTACTAAACCGGTCTATTTGTAAAAGAAATACGCTGAACACATACATAATTAGGCTCTCATGTGTAATGTGTGCATTACCACATAGTCATACTTATTAATTTATTGTAGTGTCATGTTAACGGGAGTAAGGATGTAATGAAGTATAGAGTCTAATCTTGACATAAAGACATGTGTGTCCCATGTGGGACAACCCAAAAATTGTGAATAGTGTCCTTTTGGTCGCTCATGTCACCAATGTTTGTGGACTAAAAGTTTGGGAGTTCTGAGGATACGTGGAGTGAGTCAACCGATGGGATGGGTCTACAGGAGTAGGGAGTGGCCAATGTGTAGTGGTGTGGATACACCGTGAATCCAACTGGAGAATGGATGACTGCAGTGTTAGGGAGGCATTGGGGTGGGTGTTTGGGGAACCAGGAGTCATGGGTATATGGGTATATATGCAAATGAAGCAGCACAGCAATAGTGTATTGGTTAGAGCAACCGCCTAATGAACAGACATTCCCGTTCCAAATCCCACTGCATCACATACCATTTACCATCGGTAATCTGTACATGAACATATTTTGACATCTGTCCACTGTATAACCTGCAAAATAACAATTAAAAGTGAACTGGAGTGAAGTGTCAGTGTCATAATGAATAAGGCACTAGTAAGCAGGTTTAAGCATATATAAACACCAGTAAGCGTGTGTAAGTGCGTTTGCACGGGGTATGCATTGCTTTACAGACACACACACACACACACATATATATATATATATATATATATATATATATATATATATATATATATATATATAGATATATATATATATATACATATATATATATATATATATATATATATATATATATATATATATATATATATATATATGTGTGTGTGTGTGTGTGTGTGTGTGTGTGTGTGTGTGTGTGTGTGTAGATATACACAGATATACAGCTATGATAGGAAACAGCACACAAGAATGACATATGTTCACAGGCTATGCCAATGGAAGTGAGGGGCCCAAGCAAGAAACATGAAACACGTAGCATGACCTTCCACCCCAGCCAGACACGGGAAACATACACACAAACCCGCAAACAATGTAAATAGTCCACTGCTCCCCAGACCACAGGCAGGATACAACTGGGGGGTACACAGTGCACCCGTGAAATCTAATCTTGGAACACAGACAGGAGCGTCCCTTGTGGGACACCCCAAAAATTGACAAGACCAAAAGAAGGTGATATGCCGAACATTCTGGCTGGGGTGTGTACATACCCAGAATACAAGGGTGGGAAAGCCTGATGACCCATGGGTCGAGACAATTGTATGACATGGGTCCCGTGAAGTGGAGAGTGGGCAGCGTGTAGTGGTGTGTTCAGAACCGACCAGGACCCAGAGTAAGGATGGGTGCTGTAGAGGAGGTGCAGGTGGGGGAACTATGGGTAGCTAGTTATGGGTCTAGGTGTGCAGGTGTTGGCTGATGTGGGCCTATATGGACAGCCCCAGGGATGTAAGCAAATGTGTTCATTGGGCAGAGGCATCACCCAATGAGCAGCCACACCCACTATGAGTCCCACTGCAGCAAAGTGTAATCTATATGGCAAGGAATGGAATAACCAGATGTAGATGTATATATGTAGAGGTATGTGTGTGTATATCTACCCATAGCGACATAGAGATAAACCTCTCCCTCTCCGTAGTACAAATGTATACATACAGAGACAGAATACATATACATACCCACATATAGATATATACATATGCAGACACCCATAGACCCATATGTTGTTATATATATATATATATATATATATATATATATATATATATATATATATATATATACAGCAATATATAAATATATACATGTATGCATACATATACAGATATATCTGTATATAGTAATATATATATATATATATATATATATATATATATATATATATATATATATATATATATATATATATGTGACTGTAAATATACACATGTATATAGCTAGGATATGATACAGCAGTTATGAATTACATATGTTCACAGGCCATGCATATGGGGGTGAGGGGTCCAATAAACAAACGTGTAACATGTAGCATCAACCCCCCAGCTAGGCCGGTGAGACATACAGACACACAATAAAAGTAAACACACCACTGCTTCCCAGACCACCGGCAGGATACTACCAGTGGGAGAGACCTGCCAGGTCTAATCTTGAAACAAAGACATCAATGTCCCTTGTGGGACACCCAAAAATTAATGATCATCGGAGTCAGTCCCTGTAATGATTCATCAAACCAGGCTGTAGATGTACATGGACCAGTAGGTTGTGCAAGCCTGATAACCCATGGGTCGACACAACATACGACATGTGTCCCGACACGCGGAGAGTGGGCAGTGTGTAGTGGTGTGTTTATACCCCACCTGCACCCACAGTAAGGATGAGTGCTGTAGAGGAGGGCAGGTGGGGGAACTATGGGTATGCAATTATGGGCCTAGGCGTGCAGGTGTTGGCTGGTGCAGTCATATTAGGACCGCCCTGGGGATGTAAGTAATATTCCAAAATGGGCATAGCTTATGCCCATACCTCTCAACCCCTAAGAGCAAATCCACTGGACAGGACATAAACCATTGGGGGAACAAATAGGGACCATACCTCTGAACTGTCCCTGATTTCCAGGGACGTCCCTGATTTTGACTCAAATTCTAACTCTGTCCCACTTAATCCCTCCTAAAACTAGTGACTTTTGGAGGAAAGGTGGTGAATTACACGTAATGAATAATGACAACAATTAAGAGTTATAAACATCATTTACCTCAGAAAATGTGTATTAATTCATATGCTCTGAGTCTGTCAATGTGTCAGGTTAATAGCACTAATATTTTAAATGTGTCCCTGATGTTGTCATGACGTGTCCCTGATTCAGTTGATATTTGTCCCCAATCGTTTGAGAGGTCTGATAGGGACAGAAAGCACATATTCCACTTACAACCTTAGAAAGATGATAGAATAATAGGTATGCAGTAGCATGACTCGGCTGAAGGATGTGGGTTCCAAAACCCAATTACTTGTTTGTATTGAAGAGTGTCAGTTCCCATGTATTAGCCAGACAGGTGCAGATTGTAAGAGGAACACACCAATAATATGAATCAAACTCTGGACAGGCCATGGATTCTGTACAGTCGAACGGCATGCTTTCGCCTAATGGGCAGCCATTCCCGATACTGTAGGCATGTAATCCGATGTAATAGGCATCACAAGGTAATATCATAGTCCTCACTCCCACCCAGGGGTGTGAGTGTCAGATGCAAACACCAAATGCAGTGCATTTGCAAGTGCGGGAGCAAGCGGGTGTAAGCCTGTTTGGCCGCCAGTATGTGAGTATCACACTGGTGAAGCAATGTAGAGGCTAACTGAGTGTAAGAAACTGTAACCGGAGGTTAGCATTGCTTAGCTCCATGCAAACCCATGCACACCTGCTCACAACTGCTTTAATGTGCCTTAATCACTCTGTATCCAATGGCCTTGTTCTGCCCAGCAACAAAATAAATGGCCTCTGCAAGGCTCAAAACCAGGACCCTGCACACACAGCCAATGTGATTTACCACTAAGCCATGGCAGATATACAGACATCGGATGTTATCACAAACATATCATCCAGCACAGTCATTCAACAGTATAGGAAATGTATTCCATCATGTAGATGTATGTGTGTGTGTTTATGTCCAGATATAGATACATACATATATATAGATATATCAAGAACATCCCATGTGACAACAAAGCATTACAAAGGAATGAAAAGGGAAACACCAGCAATGCCTGTATTATGTAGTGGTGTTGTCCTATGTAATATCAAGACTCCCTCAGACAGACATGTGTCATTAATACATGCAAACATTTGTACATTGGCCAAATACATCACTCTGTGCATTTTATTTACATTAACACAACAGTTCCTGTCCAATCATTATGTGAGAACAGTACTCTTGCAAGGTGCTGTGTGCGACATCATCATCATGAAAAAGGTAAATGGGGTAACCATAGAGGGACTGGTAGTGTTGTGTGTACAATGGGGTCATCTGCATCACGTGTACCTGGAACCTTTAGGAGTCATGTGCATACCAGGATCGTGTGCCTGAGAGACAGGGGTGAGGACAACTGGAGTATGTTGTGATGCATATTAAAAAGGTTACATGTGTCCAGTGGACATGTGTGAAATGGACAGCTATGTATGGGGCAAATGTTGTTCTAGGAACTGATTGGCCTTTTGTTTCCATAGGGTGAGAGTGGGATGTGGGGGAAGGAGAGTAGGTATGCTCGTGGAGGATAGGTTGGGTAGGATGACAGACAAGACAGCATACAGGGTCGGTATATGACACATGTGGGGATACACCTTGGATGGGGAGGGGTGTTTGGCAGTCACAAGCCCATGAGCCCCAGATGGAAACAGTGGGATGGAGGTCCCCAGCCATGGGCAGCCACCACTGCACCAAAACAGCCGCAAAGGTGGCTGTGCTGGGGCTGTCTAGGAGGGGCAGGCTCACCCTCTAAATGTGACACTCTGCCCTCGAGCTGGCATATCTGGCCTCAAAACCCCTTATTGAGCCCCCTATGCACCACATCTGGGACTGTACGACAGTGGACAAGTTCCTGTCTGGACCTGCTCCCAGGGGGGACAAGCCCCATCCTCAGTGGCAGTTCCACCAGAAGGTGGTGCAGAGCCAACAGAGGTGGAGGTCCAAGGCTGGGCCCCAGATGTGCTGGTGCTGGTGCCATGGCCAGCTGAAGTGGGACAGGAGGTTCTGCCAGGACCTCCAAACCCATACAGCCTATGGTGTTGCAGTTTTAACACAGATATGGCTTAGTAATAGTCAACAGCATTCAGGATTACTTATAACAGCATGCATAGATATGACCATCAACCCAACACAACAGATGGTATACATTTGCAGAGGGAGCACAACACATGCATATATACTGCATGACATCTGTACAAAGTGTAGAAGACTTGTGACTGCAGCTATGAACAGTGGCCCATTATTGGCATGTCACTGTGAGAACCTCAGACAGTGACTGTCATACCACTGTTTCATGTGACATATGTCCAATCAGGGATGCGATGGCAGTAACTCTCATCACTATCACCATGTACTGACTGCAATCCTCACACTATGCTTCTGCAGTTCACAGATGTGTGTTCAGTGAGTAACACAGGAAACAAATGGTTCCACACACTGACCAGTCCACAGATGGCCCTACAGATGGGGTTCCCTCACAAACAGAGCACTGTCTTGTCAGTTTTAAAACATGCAGAATAGCCATTACCACACACAACTTGTTAAACTGGCAGTAGTCTCAATGAAGCATAGCTACACTTACATGCTGTAGTCATGTCTGGCACATCACCCTCCTGTCTTTAGGCTATTTTCCACTGTGTATGTTGTTTGAGGAATATCCAGATATCATCTGTGATGCTGTTTACCAAACACCAGATCCAGGTTCCACTCACAGCGACTGTCATGGGCAAACACCAACATGATGTTCCTAGATATTGTACTGTGTTTCCATGTGATTGGCTATGGGAACATCACCACAGCTGTTCCACATGCAATCAGCTAGAGGAGGACTGCAATAGGTGCAGAGGCCATCACCTGATCATGACCATCACTTACAAAACACAAGCTGCTGCTGAGCAGGTGTACAACTCCACATCCACCAGAGAGTGTGTGGGAGGGACAGACAGAGGCAAAGTACATCAGAGAAGGGCTTGGAGACTAAAACCTAAGCATCATCTGTCACACACCTACCAGTACAGGGGTTCAAACCCCTGACTGACTAGCCATTACTATTACAAGTGCATGCAGTTACTCCATGTGCCACAAAGCTGACATGTTGGTGTGCTGTAAGAACATATATGTGTGCTGGTGAGTGACATCTGCAACAGAGATATAGTAGACATACATTAGGTGTAGCACACATGGCTGTCCACATGAACGGATGTCATTGTCAACACAACCACACTCTCTAAGGGACTCAGACACATTGCCACACTTTGCCAGGCCCACAAATACACTTCCTAACTACTTAGTTTGCCACACTGCAGTAATGCACAGGTACTACATGCACCACAGGGGATATCCGGAGGTTCTATGGGCTAGGGCATGTGAACGTGTCTGACATCAGTCGGTATGCCAATGGGAGTTATACTGGGTGTGACTGTGGTTGGGAGCATCATACCCCACATGCAGACACAAGGTGCCAGTACTGACATGCATGTGTGCATTGCTTCATGGGTGTGTAGTGGTTGGCTGTGCAAGATGGCTGTACAAGGCTGGGTGAGGGGTAATCCTTGGCATCATGCCACCCGACAATGGTGTGCAGTGTGGTTCAGGGGTGTAGTGTCTGCAATGTCCCACACAGATGGGTATTGTATGAACTGTCCTGTCATCCTGGTTACCATTGTGTATGGCCATTGCTTTGCAATGCATGCCATGTCTGTGTTTGATAGTCCTTGACATGGACATTGCCTGGGATGTGCACGTCCCACAATAATGTACAGTGACATGTACAAGTGTACCTGGTTTGGCTGGCACATGTTGTGTACACAGACTGTTATCCTCAGATATGCCAATACTGGCCTGGTGTGGCAGGACCTGCTTATAGACAGCAGGTTGACCCTGCACCTGCATTGATAGCATGATACAGGTATTCCCTGGTGTCAGTGGCATCTGTCCATACAGGGCATGTGTGTAAGGCATTGTATGGCCTCTGTGGATCACATTTGATGGCACCACATATGTTGCAGGCATCCAGTGGGGAACATAGTGAAGGCACATTGTCTGCAATTATGTGCCTATTGTACTGCTGGACAGGGTGCCATGCCCTCTGCAGCCCACTGCAATCACACCATGCCTACTATCTGTCATCAATGTGCAGGGTACTAGCAACATAGCGGGATATTCTAGGCAAGTGTGTTTGTGTATGACACATGGGTTCAGAATGTATTCTGGGTAATAGTAGGGTTGCATACTTTGTTCACCAGGCCTTTTGCCAGATGTAGGGGTATGGCTTGCCAACACAGTCCCTTGGCTGATTGACATCTGTACTCCTCGTGAGGTGGACATTGTGACATATAATATGGACACCATATAGGAAAACTACAAAATCCACTCCCCAACATGTCCAGTGGTTAGACACTCACAGCCACCTCCACACAGGCTCTGACTGTCAAACACACACACACACCTGCCATGTCTTGGAATAGAACCCTACCTAACTAGTTTATCACACTACAGCATTACGCAGTTACAGCACATGCTATGGAGATTACTGGGTTACAGCAGTCCCAGAGGTGTATTACTAGGTGGGTGACATCAGCAGGATTGCCAAAGGTGGTTATGTGAATTGTAAAGAGTGTGCATACTCTAAAAAGCATTGTTCCTTTCTCAGGCAGACAGACACACAGTTGGCCTGTCTTGGAATAGAACCCCTACCTAACTAGTTTATCACACTACAGCATTATGCAGTTACAGCACATGCTATGGAGATTACTGGGTTACAGCAGTCCCAGAGGTGTATTTCTAGGTGGGTGACATCAGCAGGATTGCCAAAGGTGGTTATGTGAATTGTAAAGAGTGTGCATACTCTAAAAAGCATTGTTTCTTTCTCAGGCAGACAGACACACACAGTTGGCCTGTCTTGGAATAGAACCCCTACCTAACTAGTTTATCACACTACAGCATTATGCAGTTACAGCACACGCTACAGAGAATACTGGGTTACAGCAGTCCCAGAGGTGTATTTCTAGGTGGGTGACATCAGCAGGATTGCCAAAGGTGAGTATGTGAATTGTAAAGAGTGTGCATACTCTAAAAAGCATTGTTTCTTTCTCAGGCAGACACACACACAGTTGGCCTGTCTGGGATTAGAACACCTACCAAACTAGTTTATCACACTACAGCATTATGCAGTTACAGCACGCGCCATGGAGATTACTGGGTTACAGCAGTCCCAGAGGTGTATTCGTAGGTGGGTGACATCAGCAGGATTGCCAAAGAAGGGCATTTCAAGTGTACTGCGAGTTGTACATGTCTGTTACCTGCATGTACCTGCTGCTTACTGTCACGAAAACACATTTACACCCGCTTACAACTTCTTAAGTGTCTTACTCAGTCCTAATTGACAGTATCAACAAGGCTTGCAGGTCTTGAACCCTGGACCATGCACACTGAGGTCACTGGATGTACCACTAAGCCATCTGGGTTGTATACATGTTGCATGGAGTTTATAATGCACATCTTACTACAGGTATTCCACAGTACTGAAAACAAATGACAGTCACTTTGTGTACATACGTACAGTACCCTTGAATGTACTGTACTCTGTGAAACAACAAAGACAAGTCTACATCTGTACAACTGTCATAACTACATATATATATATATATATATATATATATATATATATATATATATATATATATATATATATATATATATATATATATATATATATATATATATATATATATACATATACACAGACACAGCTATATATATATATATATATATATATATATATATATATATATATATATATATATACACACACACACACACACACACACACACACATGTCTGAACACCCTTTGTGACACAGAAGGGTTCCAAAGGAACTGATGTGTACACAAAACAGAGGCATCTCTTGTGTTATAACATTTAAATCTTAATCAGTTCACCAGAGAAGGGATGGTTGTTGTGTATGTGGAGTTTGGGGTGGGAATGATGGCTAATGTAATCTACCCCAGGGATTGTGGAGTTTGGGTGGGGGAATGATGGGTATGGACTTACACCCTGGTGACCACTTCTGTGTCACTGCTCGACAGTGGCACAGGAAAATAACATACCCAACTGTAGTCATGCTTGACTGTGTATTCTTTACCATTCCTAACTATGTAATACTTTGTAGACACCAGTCACCACAGATGGCTACCATGGTGTGCAGCATGTTAAAAGACATTACACATGTGTATGCCTGGCTACAGGGTAGTCACACACACAAACACGCACACACTTGCCAGTATTGTGCATACATGTCTTGCCTATGTAAAGGTAACTAGTACAGTGGTATGCAGTTGGGGTATGTGCCACAGAACACATACAATTACACTTACTCTGATTCCACTTCTGAGCTGGGTGACATCACAGGACTGATTACTTGCAGTGGGGAGGGGGAAGAGAGAGGTTTAGCAGTTGACAAGGATAAAGGCCAGTGCAAAAGGTGGTATCTCTTTGGAATGCAGCAAAACCCACTGTCATGACAGGATGCAGACACAAATACACACACACACAGCCATTTGCTGACACACACACACACACACACACACACACACACACACACAGTTGCCAGTGGTGGGATCAGAACTCCTGCCTATCTACAGATCACTATTACAGTACTACACAGTTATGAGATGCCACAGAGATTACACATTCCAAGGCAGTCAGAATGCCCTTCTAAGATTGAGGACAACAACAGGGATACTGACAGTCATGAAGTACATAGCTGTAAACCTGTGTGTTTAAAGTAGGTGTCCATTACAACCTGTATGCACAAACAAGACACATCATCTGCAGGTAGTACATAGGTAGGCCTGAGAGGTATAGTTGTAGCACAACAGGAACCTGAACTGGAGTATGCCCATCTGTGGAATGGACAACTACTATCACTATACAGGGTTACAGTGGGCATGCTCATACACTTAGTAGCACAGGGCCGTTTGGGATGCACTATGACTACAACTACACAAGGTTATACTGGGCATGCTCATACACTTAGTAACAAAGGGCTTGTTGGATGCACTGACTCAAATTACACAAGGTGGCAGTGGGTATGCTCATACACTTAGTAGCACAGGGCTGTTTGGGATGCACTCTGATTCTAACCACAGAAGGCCACAGTGTGCATGCTCATACACTTACATGTACAGAACACATTGTAATGGACTCCTATTGTAAACACACAGGTTTACAGCTATGTACATCTTACCTGTCAGTATATATGCACATCATACTGGTTTACTACCTGATACCTGTATGTGGCCCGTAAATGATATATCTGTGTCTGTGCTGTGTGATACACATGCATACATGTACATGAAGTACTGACATATATATGTTAAGTATACACAATCATGCATGTGTGGACGTGACAGACAATAGGTTAACTGGGACACACAGGTGGATGCTACCTACAGCATGTGTCACACACCTTGCTGCCCTGAAAGGCATACATTGATAGCAGGTTGTGGACAGTGGCATTATACTTGGAACAGTGGCATGTGCAAGCATAATGTGTGAGCCACATTGTGTAATGGTACTGAGGTGCAGGTGTCAAGATGACCTCTCCCGGCTGTGTTAGTAGTTGTCATTATTAGCAGGACTGCTACCCTAAGTATATCTCACATTGGTTATATACACAATTTCTGCTGCTGTCCATCACCTTACATGAGGCATTTGCTACCAAGCACATTACTGCCACTTGCAGTGATGTCATGGTATGAGTGGCAACTGCTAGACCAAAACAATGAGCCAATGTCCTGCTGTTATTATGAGGTTGTCCAGTGTCTGTCATTCTGGGCTGTCATGACTGAATGACAAGCCTTCGACACAGAGCACATGCATCCATGTTTCAAGTGTGTGTGGATAATACCTAGGTTGCATTTACCCATATAGCTGCATTCCAAGGCAAATGTCCTACACACAGAAGTAACACCCTGACACCTACAAGACAATTGCATTGGATGCTTATGCTAACCAGTGCTAGATGTGTGGCTTTAGTAATCCATTTGCTCAATGTAGAACCTACAATGGGGAATACTGACATCTGTGCAGTGAGGAACACCTGGCTGAAGGCTCTGTAGTGCACAATTGCACTACCACCATATAACTCAGATCCAGACATGTGGGCCATAACAGTGGTATGGACCATTCCAGGTGGTGGTGTCCACATATTCATAAAGGCTACTCACATGTAAAGACCACTACTCTGACATAACTCATCACAGATGAGTCAGGTACAGGTGACAGTGGCAAATGCTGCATTCTAGGTTGTATCCTCATATACATCCACCACCTTGTCCCCAGACTACCAACACACATCCATATGTGGTATGACATAGTATGGTAGACCACCAGATAACCTTCGATTGGTGGACTGTACCTAGGCCTACATCAACTGTGCAAAGTACCCATGTACAGACACAGCTGCATAATGTGTTATGCAATGCAATAATACCACTGTTTGTAACCAGCTCAGTTGTACACATACCAGGGTCCCTCGGATGTTGTCAGCATTAACACAGTCGACTGTTGCTGTACACCAGTAAACAACACCCTCATGGTTGGATATGACCTAACTGTACCTGCCCTGGATATGTACATCCCACACTCATACAACATAAATGACATTACCATAGCTTTCATTATCCTTTCTACATACAGGTGGCTACAGTCATTACACACATGCACATGGCAGATAGCATGCTAACAGTACATAAGGTTTGATATCTATGTTAACAGAGGTAATATTCCCTCTCTACTGGTCACCCATGACACCTATCATATCATACAACACCCCATGTGGCATGTATGTCATTAGACATGTCCACCTAATGCAATGCCTACAAACATACCCAAATAACAGGATCATAGGACCTACACAAGGCCTGTATTGACAGACTCAGGGAAATCCAGCTCTGCTCTGTATGTTCCTGAGTAGTCACAGGTGATATGTTCATGACATGTACAGCCATGTGTGGCCACAGCTCCTACATATACCCCATGTCAACAATTGCAAGCCATGCATGCTGTGTGCTGTCTGGACATTAGCCTTAGTACCACAATAGCCAGTACATGCTGGGGTGAGATGTTTACAAGCCACAGACCTTGCACATGCTTGAATGAGTGTACTGCCTAGCCTAACAGAGCACATTGCTGGCACTCTTCCAGTAAACATGAGGTGTGTGTGGCAAATATGATGTGCTCACTGTTGACCATTACAGTGCCCTGGCTTCACCATGGCACTGTCAAGTAACAGTTTGTAGGAGCATGACATGGAATAATGCTGTGTGTGTCTTGCTGATATGTGCTGTTGTCATATATGTACACTTGGCTACTCGGTGAAGGTGGTTGTGTCCTACCAGTACATGAATACAACATCCATTATGGTGTAATGCTCGGCTATGTTTCACACATGGCATGGGGAAGGTGTGGAATGTATCCTCTTGACCTGCTAGTGCACTTACTGATGTAGACCGCATATGTGTACATGTATTGATGTTTGTGTAGATTCCATGTGTGTGCAGTGTCTGATGTTTGAAGGTGACTGTTGTCTTAGTACATCATGCTGTTGCAATACAGCCTCAACATTGCCAACTGTATATGGTGATATGCTCTAAGTACAGTAAGCTGTACATGAGGTATGGACAGATGTTTGGACATGACTACTAAGTGGTGGGGCTACTTTGCAGATGAATGATTACTGAGGACAGCTCACTGGTGTGTTACAACCATTCCTACAATAACCTGTGTAACTGCTAAGGTCTGGTTTTGTTAATTGAAGTGGAAGACAGACAATGTAGAATGCAGTAAGGGTGACACTGAAGGCAAACCTCTTGACACCTGTAACAGTAATACCTCCCTGTGCATATATTGTGCATATATCAGCACAGTTGGCAAAGGAAAGAGTCAGTAAGCTTTGTAGTGAATGTGATAGTGCTGTACTTCTGTAATACCTATCATGAGATAGGCAGGTGTTTGATTCACAGTACTGGCATGTGTGTGTGTGTGTGTCCATATATGTCACGTATGGTTGGGAATACATCCCACATGTTTTCACTCTCCTGAACACTGTTGTTGACATCAGTACAGAGTGAAGTGTAGAAAGAAAGGCATAGGCAGGTGGTTGAACCTCACACATGTCAAGTGTCTGTATGTGTGTGACATAGGTGTATATCTTTGTGAATGCCACAGTGTGTGTGTGTGTGTGTGTGTGTGTGTGTGTGTGTGTGTGTGTGTGTGTGTGTGTGTGTGTGTGTGTGTGTGTGTGTATGGCTGTCTGGTCCCTGGAGTGAGGCTGTATTTTACCATAGTGAAATGTTAATGCCCCTCCCCATCCACTCAATGCAATCTAGTATCCCTGTTGATATCATCAATCTTAGATGGGCATTCTAACTGCCTGTTAACATGTACACCCTGGGGTGTGACCTGTTGTTACATAGCCTACTGATGAACCCCCTTCCCCACATACACTCACTGCACTGTAGTATCCCTGTCGATGTCCTCGATCTTAGGCCATTCCGACTACCTGTACATGTGTAATCTCTGTGGTGCATCTTGTAATTGTGTAGTACTATAATGATGATATGCACATAGGCAGGGGTTCTCATCTGAACACTGGCAACTGTGTGTGTGTGTCAGAGTGTGTGTTACTGTGTCTGTGAATCCCTGAGTGTGTGGGTGTGTCTGTGTTTGCATGCTGTCATGGCAGTGGGTATTACTGCTTCCCAATGAGAAGCCACTATTTCCACTGGCCTTTACCCTTGTCATCCACCATACCACTCTTTTACCTCCTCCCAGCTCCAGGTAACTATACCTGTGATGTCACCCACTATGGATGTGATGGCTCTGAACACAGTAGCTTACTACACAGCTATCATGCTCTTGGATCATTAGAACAGTAAACATAATTGAAACATGGGAGATTATAACTGTGATGTGGAAGCTACAAAGTGCATGCAGGTATTGTCATACAGACCTGTGAGTAGTCAACATGTACATATGGGACACTAACCGCAAACACCGACATCCCCGGCACATGCAACTACACCTGAAAGAGGAAGGCAGAACATCAAGATCAACATGCTGTTAGTGTTGTTACACATGATACATACTGTCAAATGTACAAAATGCATTCTAAAACTGTAATACATGGTATGTCTGCTGCCTGTCAACACTACTCAACAATATTAATCTACAATTGTCTACCTAGTATGTTCACCCTGTGCATCAGACCATATGAGCATGTCCCTGCACCGATGGTGTGGATGACAGGGATGCGGCACAGGCATCATCATATGCACAGGGTGATAATGTTTGCCAGAGGCCTAGGCTGTGCCATTGGATGACATCATGTGTGTGTGTTAGGGCCTGTGATATCATTGGGCATGTGTGGATGTTATGCGTGTGTGTGTTGAGGTGCCCTACATTTGTTTCTGGTGTGTGTGTGTATGCATGCACACAGGTCTGGCATGTGGCTGGCCTACACAGGGGTATTATTGACAGCTGCAGACTGTACAAGGCAGGTTTCACAGTTCACGGTGTCCAGCCATGGCCACGTGACCTGTGCCTGCCAGGGGTTGCATGGGCACTACCAGGCAGAGGTCCAGATTGGGTACTGTCTGATGACACATGTCCACTGGAATTGTGTCCCTGTTGGGACCATCCAGGACCATGTGCATGTGGCCTGCTGTGTCCTGGTGTGGACTGCACAGCACCAGCTGCACTGCTGCTGCTACCGCCACTATGGGAGTGGGCATGTGCAGTAGCATGTTCACGTAGACCTTCAACAGGTGATGTAGCTGACCTACGTCCACGTGCCCGATGCCTCACTCCCACCAGATGTTCCAGCACAGACATTCCATGCTCGAGGATTGACATGCCATGGTCAAGGACTCCCACCATGTCACCCAATCATCTATCCAAAACATCTGCAAGATGATGGTGAGCATTTGCAATTGCCTGGATGTTGTCAGTTAATGAATGGACAGCAGCCCTCTGAAGCCTCAGACCTTCTCTGTTGTGCCATTCAGCATGTGCCTGTGCCTCCATTACAGCCCAAAACATGCATCTGGTGACTCCAGCTGATGTGCTTTGTCTTGCAGGGGCATGTTGGCCAGTGGTCCTCCTATGAGCAGCACTGGGCACATGCCTGTGTGGGACATCACCAGTCAGTTGACTGGGATCATGGTGTGCAGGCACACCTTCCATAGTCTCCACACTTCCCTGTTCCATGCTACCACCCACCAACTGTCCTTCCTCTATGGCCAGTGGTGATGGGGTATGTGTAGGCAGGGGAACTGTGTGTGAGGATGAGGGGGATACAGGTGGAATGGCAACCAATGGCACAGATTCAGCCCCTGACAACCCTGCCTGTGCCTCAATCATACTATCATCATCACTGCTAGAGTCTGTGGGGACACTAACATCAGGTGGACCACAGGAGGGCAATGCACCTACATCAACACCTGTGAGGGGAAGACAAGAACTGTACATTACAAGTTATACCAGACACACACACACAGACACATGCTACATGCAGGTGATATGGCAGATGGCATTCAGCTTAGACAATTATAGTGGTAGTTATCATACATCCCTGAGTTGCACACAACAGCATGCATGTGTTATAGCAGATGGCATGCACCTTACACAATTATAGTGGTGGTTAGCATACATACCTGTATTGCACCATTTGTGTTAGTAGCCTATGCCCCATACCTGCAACACAATGCATGCACTTTGCACCATTGCACCGCACTGCCATGGTGTGTGCAACATACACCACATGTTAACAGACCATCGCTGACCTTTGTACATCTGCCACTGATGCTTTGTGTTGGCCACTGCCCCTATGTGTGAGGACATGAGCAGAAGGGTATGTCGACTGAATACTATGTTTGCCTGAGCCCTAGCTTGCATATCTCCCCCAAAGCAGTGCATGTCTGTTCAACATTATTCCACCTACCCCTGAGCTGAGTCTACAGACATTGTGCATGTGGCTGTACACACATGTTTGACATGGCTGTCCCTACTTTGCAATGGTGCCACAGACCAGCACAGGTTTACAGTACACTGGCCTGATGTGTGGCATATGACCTTGCCAATCACATGTAGTATGACATGTCTTCTGCTGATGTGTTGAATGACATGCATACATGTGTAACACAATGGTGTCCTTTCCAATCTACAGTACGGTAATGGTGTCCCAATGCAGGGATGTGTTATACTAACATGGGCCTTCAGCTGATGCAATGTTGTCTGTCCACCCTACAAATATGCAGTGACATACTGCACATTGAGCTGATGTGCATAGCCATTGCAGGGCATCATGTGGCTTCACAATTGCTATACAGTGTGAGTTACTGACACAGTTCATAGCCATGACTATGTTCACATACAATACATATCTAATGTGGAATGTGACCCACGTCACTGAGGTGTATACACACTAAACCCTAATGTGGAATGTGTGACACAGGTCACAGAAGGGTATATGGATGACACCCCTGCACATCTGCAACCATATTACTGATGCCTGGCAACTATGCCCACACATGGCTAACTTAGCAGTACTCTATGTCCCACATGCCATCTGTGTACCTCACACACATGAGGAGCAGGCATGACAGTGATGTCTGACACCAGCAAGGTGAATGTACTGTATCTGTGGCCTGATGTGGTTGTATGTGTATGTTGTGCAACACATGTATGTATTTGGATACTGTATAGGTGAATGCTTTCATGTCGTGACACACTCAAGATGTTCAAGACATGTTATGTGGTGGTTTCATGTTATGCCTACACAAGCTGTGCACAGGCCTGTATGATGTTTAGTGTTTCACATCTGCAATATCACCATTACACAAAGGCCATAGTTGTATTGTGTCGAGCCAATGTACAACAGGGTGTACACACATGTACATCACTTCTACTGTGTGTGTTGCTTCATGTCTCTGGCCATCCTCCATGGCCATGTGTACACATGTTCTGTCCAATGGTTGTGATGGCCATCTTATTTCACATGTCAGTGTTATCCCATATGACATACACCCATAGATGTCATATGCTCCACTGAGGACAGGGTTATGCAGACAAAGGGTGGTATGTATGGGATGTGAGACATCATGTTTTGCAGGATAGTTGAGCAGTGTTGCAGTCAGCCCACTACATGTCATGGACATGTCAGATAGCACATGACATTGTGTGACATTCATAGCAAGGGTATAATCCACAAGGGTGTATCCTGTGGGCGGGTCATACTCCAGCTCCAACACATTTAGAGTGTGTGCACACATATGCTCTCTGTACAGTACTGTTTGTATTCCCAACATGTGTAATGCTGATATGTAGTACCTGTCCCTACAGTGAAACACACCTCCACCATTGTATTCACAGTTGTCCACACATCTGGCAATGACAGTTTGGAAGGTTTAGTGTAGGTGTTTCATATAGTCTTCAATTGTTTCACATGGGTAACCACTGTGATGCATTGCAGGTCTGACCAGTGTCTATTAACAGGACCACCATACATTATGTGTACGTGTGTTATGGCAGATAGCATGCAATTAATATGATCTGTGCATTATCAAGCCTGGTAAATAATAACAATCTCACCTGACACAGGCTGCTGTCACTGCAAAATGCCAGAGGTACCTAAACAGGAGTGTCACAGCAGTAAGATCATTATCCACACCTGTGTGATAGCTACAGGGTGCAATGTCCATGTTAGCACATAAGCCAGTACAATACACTATACTATGGAGTATGCACATCTGTGCATACATAGAGTAGCAGACTATAGTATGTGGCATGTGTGCATACATGCCTTGCATATGATGTTACATTACATATTGTACAGTAACACATGTAACTATGTGAAATATAGTTGTGTTATATGTGCAGTACTGACTTACCAGGCAACTCCAGGCTCGGTGGTTGAGAGACACCCACCTCCACAATACCAGCTAAAGCTTGTGGATGGAGGTCTGCAGGTGTCCCCAGGTTGGCCAGTAGCTCCTCGGTATGTGTGAGTGGGGGCTGGGTGAGTGGCCCCCACCTGTTGCACCTTGTTCCCTGGCGATTGCATTAGCATGCTGTTTCACCCATCTTATGAGGTCAGTGCAGTGTCGGCGCACCTGCTGATAGGTGCGATTGTGACCGCCAACATCATTTACCCTCCTGCAGAGTTCCTCCCACAGGGCATCCCACTGCTGTGCATCCTGTGGCACATGGCTGAAGAGTGTTGTATGGTTGTCGAGGAGGTATGGGATGAGGACCTCATCCTCCAAGTGGGTGTACACTGGCAGCCTGCTACATGGCATACCTGGAAGACATAATGATGGAGACAGGTCACAGTAACTCACAGAGAAGTACAGAAGTACAGCTGAACATACATGTGTATCACATTTATTAAGATTACAAATAAGTCTTTGCAAATCTACATGACACTAACACCACTGACATGTTTAAGTCACACACATTTGACACTTACTGGTGATGTGATGTTATCACCATATATGTGTGTGTCATGTGATGACATTGCTCATACTCCATGTGGATGTTGTCTTGATGTGGGCATGTCTGTTTGCCTGTACTGGTGTCTTTACCTATCAGCACATGCCTGGATGTGTTCACATTAATGCAATTGACCTTAATGCTGTGTATATGTCACATATATAGTCATACATAGCCATTAGGGACATGACCTGTGACCCTGCAGACTTGCAAGCATGTATGTGTTTTGCCATATACATCTACATGGCACTGTACAGCTGTGTAGCATCCTGCCATGTATTGCCTGTGTTGCACATGTGTAACACATGGGACAATAGCTAGCCTGATGGTATTTGCAGGGTTGGATATCAACTATAGCATGTATGGTCATAGTGATCTAGTAGGCTATATGCCCTGGGCCATTTATGAGCCTAGGCAGACAGGTTACCTAGCTGTAGGCAACAGACAGGTAAGTTTCAGTGGCCAGTTCAAGCAGTGCCACAGAACTGATCCACAGGGTTACTGATATATTTGGCATGCGGTCATCACACCATGTCACAGAGAGGGGTGATGTGCAGCTTCACTGGACAGGGATGCATAGTATGGCAAGAGTATGTTAAGTGTATGGGACAGAGATCTGTCAGGCATGTTGTGATCCTTGTACTAGAAAGGTGGATGTCCATGAAGTATGTGTTTATTTGGGATCAGGATGTGTTAAGTGTAGCATGTCCAACACCTCTGGGTTGGACATGGCTTTATTCAGGGTAGGCTGCATGCTACATAGTGGAGCTAGGGATTGGGAAGGGCAGTGTAGGCCATCTACACATGGGCAATAACCCTTAAAGGAAATATGTGATCTATTATGGGTCACATGAGTGTTGAGTATGGCTGAGCAATTATCTCTATATTCCTGGATGGCACCCTGTCATGATTAGGGGTGCCACATATGACTACCTGACTGGTGTGGTGAAGTAACTATCAAAGGAAAGACTACTGTCCAGCTGCATCCCATACACACACAGTTGCCATTATGTTGACCGCTGCCTAGGTGGTAGTTCATGGGTACAGGGTTTTAACATAGGGATGACAATGCAATACTTAGCTGTCAGATTGTGGCCATACATCACACACCACACATCTGACACACAAAGGCCCTTCTGTATGTTGAACGCAGCACACATTGAGTCAACTATTGCTCCTAGTTCATAGTCATTTGCAAACATCAATAGGCAGATGCCTTCTGTGTTAGTCTGTGTGGTATAGATAACAAAGAGGGGGAGTACCAGGAATGAACCCTGTATTACTGTGGCTGGCACTGGTTTGATGTGCATGTATTAGTCAGACACCTTCTGTAGTGTTGGTTCTGCCAGCAGTCCAGTTGCCAACCACTCCTGTGACATAGGAATATACACCTAGTTTACTGAGTGTAGCTGGAACACAGTATGGGTGATGGTGTCCTACGACCTGGCAAGGTCATGATATGCAGTGTGAATCAACCCTACTGTCATCTACATCTGTACTGAGTACATCAAATATGTTGATCACGGTTCATGGCCTTACAGACCAGACTCAGCAGGGTAGTTGTGCACTATTTCCCATTATCAATGGTGTCTCCCCTTTGTGGGGTGTGATAACTGTTGCTGTGCACCATTCAGTGTGTACACAGCCTGACATGGAGCTATGATTGAACATGATGTGTATGTGGATAGCTGATTGTTCTTACATTTGTGTAGGATACACCCTGGGATGTTGACAGGTCCCATGAAAGCTGTATGTATGGCTTTAGAGAGTGCAGCTTGTACCTGCATAGTTGTTATTACAGGGGCCCTGTAGTGTACATGGATATATAACTAAGTGTACCTGTTGGGGGTGGGAGTGGGTTTAGGTTCTCCAAGACCCTATCTGGATGAACAGGTGCTATTTCTGTAGGTGCAGTACTTCCCATGCCATAGTGCTGTGCAGCACGGCAGGTCTTGTCATTGCCATTATGATTAATGACACAGCTATAGAATGCTCTGTGCTTGGCCTCATAATATGTGGCTGATTAGTTTCACAGTAGCTTTGTGTGGTTTTATATGGTGTATCTGCATCTTACTGAGGCTGACCAGGGATCACCTACACTCATGTGTGTTCACTCTTGCAACAGTTACTACCTTCTGTGGTACAGTTTAAAGCATGGTACCACCAGTTTGCCTTCTTGTTTGTGTTTGGTTGAATCTTGGTTCTGTTTCAATGGCACAATCACTGCACATATGTGACTGCTTAAGGTTCATTTGTGTAGGATTCAGCATTTGCACATGCATTGTCCATCTGCATGGGTGCCATGACAGTCACCACTTTGCTCTTAGGAAACATAACATTGGCATTGGAGACTGACTATGTGTAGCATACTGTTAGCCCTGTTTGTGTGACTACTGTGATCCAGGTCATTGGGGTTGATGGAATCCAACATGCATTGAGCGCAGGTGTTGGTACATGAGGAGTCTTCCCAGTTCATAATGGAATAGTTGAGAGTAGCCATTATTATGGTTTTCTGTCTCAGACCTAATCTTCCCCATTACAGCACATTATGACAGTTGGGAAATCCGCGGCATGGTGGGTGATCTGTCGCAAGGTGCAATTTGAATTCCACTTTGGCACAAAGGTAGTTGCTCAGCATAATGCATCTGAAGTTATGCAAGTGCAACTAGCGTGGGGTGTACATATCCTTCAGGAATATGGACACACCTGCCGCCCATGTGTTCCAATAAAGGATAATGGGCAAGAGGTGAGGTATGTGTTATAACATGGTCATGCAGGTGTGCTCTCCAGAGCATTGAAACATGTCTCAGCCACTGCACAGATATGTTCTCCATGTTAGGGATTGACATATGTGTGTCCATATAGTGTTTCTGACATGTATCATTGTGTAGCGAGACCCGCAGTTTATTGCTTGGCTGTCCCTGTAACAGCAGTGGACCTTCACTTGAACTGTGCATGATGAAGGCACTATAGGGGAAGCATGAGCCCTAGGCAGTATCCAGATTCCCAGGGGTGACAGGTGCAGGCCCTGTCTGGCAAAGCATCATGGTCTGTCAACCATGTTATCCCAGGCAGACAGATACTGGATACCCTTTGACTTGCACCACTACACTAGACAATTGTGGAATACAATCCTTTTGTCCCTGTACTGCAGTATCATTCTGGCCAATGGCAGAATGCTACCCAGGCCTTGGGACATACCTGCATGGGCTACAAGACCTGACAGTTCCTACATGTGTTTCCATGCAGTCCAGGCTACTGCATCACAGGTCCTGCACAACAACATGGAATATGCCAGAGCCATGTGTATAGTTCAAAAGGTGGTCTGAGTGTATGGGTATGTGGCTAATCATGGCAGACAGGCAGCTGACAGTATGTATGCCCTCGTATAGGTTGGTGTGTAACATAGTGCTAGAGTTTGCATTCACAAATGAGTACTGTTGGGCATGTTTCCAGCCATGTGTTCTGAGGTGTGGCACAATTATGCAAACTATGTCATACAGTTTGTGTATTTTGTTGTCTGTCTCTTCCAGCTTGGGAGGTCACTTGTTTGGCCAGATACTTAGAAGCATCTGTGAATGTGTGTGATTTCTGGTAGTGTGTGTGGGTGTCCTTACTGTGTTCTGGTAAGGGTATGTGTTGGTTGTGATGATGAGATGCATGTGTTAACCTACACCTCATGACTGTCCAGTCCAGTCATGGCTGTAGACTGGGCTGCCTTCCAGCTTACCCCTGTAGCTGCATCCCAAACAATGTGTGGGGTGTGGTGTTAGGTGGGTTTGGCAGTGTACATGGCATAGAGATTACATTCCCCCAGGATGGCCACATACACAAAGCTGACATTAGTAAACACCAGTAGCTGACTAGTGGACATGCCTGTATGAGCATTCAGTACTACAAGTACCAAGTACTGTATTTAGTTTACTTATTGCTTATGAAGATGTTTTAGACAGTGATGCTCACATGTAAATATTTGTGTTATGGACGTGACAACACTGGCTATTACGGAAACATTGTAGCTACCTTTAGCAGCAATCCTCCTCTGAGGAGCACATCACATCCTGTTAGTTGATTACAGATGATGCAAGTGTCTACAGGTCTGTTTCCTTCTCTGGGTATATACTCACATATCCACCAGGACCATGAGCTCTGTTGGGCACAGACACCCACTCTCCAAACAGAGTCATGTATCAATAGACTCTGATGCCACTATCAACATGATCAGGATATAATCAGATAGTGTAAGCCATCACCTATGAAGCGGCTATTACACATGGGCAGCAGTCTCCTACATCTTACACTCCTACTGCAGATGTTACACTGGAGTTAAAGATGATATGCAACCTGTTTCATTACCAGTACTGTGCACTACCTTACATACAGTATGTGCAAGTGGCTGTTAGGTTGGCAATGAGAGGTTAGGCTACACAAACCTGGTAGTTCAACCAGTGTGTCTCTACTCTCAATATCCACTCTATGTAGGTGTGCACATAGCCATTTGGCCCAGCCCTGTAACAAGGGTCACTACACATTTGCATAACATGTACACATGCACAGCTGTTATTGCTTGCAAATGATACTAGAGAGGTCCAGCCCTGTAACAAGGGTCACTACACATTTGCATAACATGTACACATGCACAGCTGTTATTGCTTGCAAATGATACTAGAGAGGTCCAGCCCTGTAACAAGGGTCACTACACATTTGCATAACATGTACACATGCACAGCTGTTATTGCTTGCAAATGATACTAGAGAGGTGGATATTACATGTGTTATGTGCATGGATAGTTACCTAGCTCTTCCAATTATCTTTGCTATCATGCTGCTAAACTGTCAGATGAATACAAATGATATGTATCCTGTTATTGAGTATTGTAATTGCCAATAGACATAACTACTGTTTGCATAACATAACAGAACTGCTATGTAGAATGGAATACAGATCTGCCTAAAATACTGTACATTACACAGTTATTGGCACAATATCCCACAATGCACACCATATTTGCACAGTAAGCCCACCTTTGACATGTTCATCTTACTTATACACCCATACATATGTCGACTGTTACAATATATCGACATATACTATCCCCTGTTATAGCACATACTTGTTGGACCAATCCTGACACTGACAGTGGCTGGAAGCGAATTGGTGAGTTCCAAGCCCATATCATCCCTTGTGGTGTATGAGGAGTTTGCCTTGTGACCTACAGCAGTACACACATAGAATACTACAAGCATTACTACTGCTCAACAATACATCGCTACAAGATAGCTATTTCCACTATATGCATTGATTACACTGTAATTCTTACAGAACAGGTACTACATACACAGACATACTACATGTTATACATACCTTCTTAGTAATTGGAGGTGTTATTGACTAGTATAATACTCATTTTTGGTTCATCTTTCAGTGTTTTGTACTGTCCTACAGGTAGATACAGATGGTTTGAATGTGTGACAAGGCAACCTTTTATAGTTACAGATCAGTAACATGTGCTATCCCGATAACCAATTGGTGTTCCTAAGTAGCTAATTACATGCACATCAGCTGCGCTGCTACTGCCTTAGCCAATACCATGGCAACAGTGGAGTATAATTGAGTACTCCACTTGGGCATTGTCCCTTTGCCTTACTTGTGAGGAAGACAGCCTGGAAGTGTTGTTTGGAATCTATTGCAACAGCTGTATGGAGATGAACAGTAATATATTGTGTGTAATGCCTAGAGGATTTGGTCTAAATGTGAGTACTGCTGTTATATTTCTGAACATTGCTACTTGTGCAGGGTTTGTCTGTACCTAATACTTCTGCATATGTTTCAGTCTGGCCAGGTTGTTTGACCAGCTCAAGGCTGCATAGCTATGCATATAATGTTAGGGGTTTACAGTGTGCTTACCAGACATATTTAGTTTGGTGTTACTGTGTATCATACTGTGCTGATAATCAGTACTCGGTAACACTTCCTGGTGTATGAACCTTTCAACCCTCTGAAACGGGATTAGTTCATACAAACCCTGTTACATCAGCAGCTGTTCAATTGTATAACAGCAACTATTTCACATAGGGCCATGTTAGTGTGTCTGTGTCCAGGTATGTTAAGGTTTCAGCAGATGTTGTACAGTAGTTGAATAATTGGTTATGGTATGACAGTATGTATTGATGTAATTATTTTGGTTGTGGGGTAGATGTTGGTGGGTGTACATAGCACATGCAGGTGTGTAGGAACCCCTTTTATACAATGTCTATATGTGTGTGGGTGTTCTTTCCTATGTGAACACCTATCCCTTAGTGGACTAATACTATGGTAATTGCAGGCTGATTCATTAAGGCACTGTTAAATGCTTCCTGTATAGCATGCAGGTACTGTTAGTCCTTGAATCCTTTTGGCAATACATCGGAATGTAATAAAGTTTTGCAAAATGAAAGCTGTCTGTGTATTTCTGTCATGGATATTTGCAGTCATTGCAGTTGTGTTGGTGACTGTGTCCATAGAACATATTTGTAATAGTGTATTGGCATATACTCTTCATATGTTATGTTCATATTGTTTGGGGGGGTGGAATGTGTGATTGCTATGGTCCATGTTATACTCAGATATGAACACTTTGGATGCTGTCTACACACATGTATGTATGTGTGTGTGTATATATATATATATATATATATATATATATATATATATATATATATATATATATATAGATATATATATAGATATATATATATATATATATATATATATATATATATATATATATATATATATATGTATATATATATATATATATATATATTATTGCATACATTTATCTGTACCTCCATAGATGTGTAGATGTTTTTAACCTATCTATATATCTACATATATATGTAGATCTGTATATATCGACATGTCTCTATGTATCTCTCTCTCTCTATATATATATATATATATATATATATATATATATATATATATATATATGAGCATACACCTTTCATTGGGTACATGGCGGGTTGTCCTATTTCAACACATTCCTCCCTTTTGTGTTTTAACCTGTCTGCATACACAACTGGGATAGGTACATCCCAGGTAGCTTAGTGTTAGGTTACTCTGAGGATGGAGTACATGGTTGTGGGTTCTAATCCTGGAAGGTGTTATTATTTTACCTCTCAGAGTAGGCACTGGTAGGGAAAGTGTGAATAATGCACATTTAAGTGGTTGTAAGCAGGTTTGCCCGTGGTCTGCGTGACGTTAAGCAAAGGTTAAACCTGTGAAGCGCTTCTCCGTTTACCGTGTTTCAGCACCGCTTACCATCGCGCAAACCCATGGAAACCTGCTTACAACTGCTTAAGAGTGCTTTAATCCACCTGCATCCAACAGCCCTTATTCTGGCCCTCAAAATAACTTAACAGCCCTTGCAGGTCTTGAACCCGGGACCATGAACACCACAGTCACTGACTTTACCACTAAGGCATCTGAGATATGTACAAATGTTATGGTGTTTAGAATATACATTTTACTACAGGCATTCCTCACTACTGAAAACAAATGTGACAGTCAGTTGGTGTACATATGTCTGATACATGTTAATGTTCATATGTTTGTGAAATTAGGTGTTGCAATGTGACATGACAGGGTGTATTATGAATGAGAAAGGTTCTTGTTTTGTGTCCTTTTTATATTGTCCCCATACTCCATGTATACCCCTCCAGTTCACTTATTGAACATCTGACCCAGGCCCTCCTTGATGCATGATTTCATTACCCATCATTCCTCCCCACCCCAATCTTCACATACACAACAACCATCCCTTCTATGGTGAATTAGGTTAATATTAATAGTTATAATACCAGAGCTGCATGTGTTTTGTGTACACTCCAATTCCTTTGGAGTGCTTCTGTGTCATGAAGTGTGTTCATAGATGTTTATATATATGGCTATTGATGTAACTGTATAATATATATATATATATATATATATATATATATATATATATATATATATATATATGTGTGCAGACATCACTGACATATATATATATATATATATATATATATATATATATATATATATATATATATATATATATTAATTTGTAACAGTAATACATATGTAGACTGGAATGTGTTGGTTCACAAACTACAGTACATTACAATGTACTGTACATATGTACACAAAGTGACTGTCCCATTTGTGATCATTACAGTGGAATGCATATGGTATAAGGTGTAGTCTCAAGACCATGAAACATGTATACACCTCAGATGGCTTAGTGGTAAGTCCCATGACTATAGTGTGCATGGTCCAGGGTTCAACACCTGCGATGCTTTACAAATGTTTTTTACTCCAGAATAAGGCTCATTTAAGCAGTTGTAAGCATGTTTAAAAGTGTTTGTGTGACATTATAGCAGCAGTTAAACACAGTTAAACAAACTTTGTAACGTATAACCTGTGCACGCAAACATGGCCACATCCGCTAACTACTCAGGATATATACATGTCAGTGAAGTAACATCTCACTATGTGCTTACATAACATTACATTCTCTGTTGACTGTACTCTCCAGCACACATGGGTTTATATGGGTGTTTTGAATGTTTATTATACAGACGATTACTACCTATATATGCAAGCTGTGGTTAAGGTATACTTTTGAACATGATAAACATCCCTGCCTTTATTGGGATTGGGACCTCGAATGCACAGATACTATGCAGATGCTGTAACCATTACACTGTTGACATTAACGTTGCTTCTGCCTATTTCCTATTTAGATGATTTCTATGTGTAAGCTAGGCTAAGCAAAGGGCGGAGGCCCCAAACCCACTGAGCTTCACTTACTCTTGAAATAACAACATATAACAAATGTACTGTGAGACAATACATTACATTCCTAACTACATTAGGCATAGCCCCTCACTGACACACTTCAAGGGAAACCTTGTTGTGTGAATGGGTAACAGAATATACACCCCTGGGATCATGTGTCCCAGAACCATACAGCCAGGGGGTGGGGGAGCCTGTCCAGTTTGATAGCTGCAAGACCTGTTGGGGAAATTGAATGGTGTTGAATTGTCACATTAACATGCCCTCTTTAGATCACTAAGTGCCCCTATCACCCTCCACAACCCCAGTCTTCAACAGCTTCCAGCAACTCTGCCTGGAATTGCTTCATTGGCTATGCTTGACAGAGGCTCAGTTACTTCATCAATGGTGCAGAGAAAGCCAACACACTGTAGCTATGCTTCTAATTGCCCTTGGGCAGATAGGTAGTAGGCTATCTGTGAACCTCTAAAGTGCAGGCCATCACAGCCATAATATGTGAATAAACAGACTTTCAGATCACAATATACAGTGAGAAATCACCATGTAGTCAGGAAACAGTTAAGTACAGCAAGAACATACAGAACACTGATACTTAGTCACTCCAAAAGCCTATCTTGGAAGCTAGAAGACTTGTATAAGTTTAAGGCTTTCTATTGCTTACCAGTAGGTTACCTACAGGAGAGATGAAAAACAAGCACAGATGGGAAACATGCATGCAACAATACCATACCGGCCTATGTGTCAGCCTTAGGCTTTGGAATACTGGCCAAGGCTATTGGCACCCCATGGTGCCTTATTTAGGAGAGTCTCAAAGGTGAATACCAGCTCCATAAACAGCACAATAGCAGAATCAATGAGGGTTATGCTACTCAACACCAGGGGTTGTGATCACAACATGCATGCACTCACAGCACTCCTCAGGATGGACAACATCAACATCTGTGCAGTAACTGAGATCTGTCTTAAGGCTCCTGAGAGCACACCAGCACTACCAGACTACAACCCATACCACACATTTCAGCCACAGAACATGGACTGACACAGACATGGAGGGGTGTATCCATATTCATCAGGGATACCTACACCTCCAGGTTAGTGGGGCAGCATGATACCTCTGAGATCATCCATGTGCAGCTAACATCAGCCACAACTGCAATGTAAACTGTGGCCTGCTATGGATCACCCTCCATGACCCAGGACCACCACTCCACCTACCTGGAGACAGTGGAGAACATGACAGTCCTAATGCACACCCTGGCATTGGTCGATGTCAACTACCATACCATTAACTGGGAAACTTACTCCAGTACTCACTTCCAGGCCCAGCGCTTCCTGGAATTTATCACCTCATATGCCCTGTATCAGGTGGTAACCTCCCTAATGAGGGGTGGAAACATACTAGAAGTGGTCATCACCAACATGGGCAACAGGTGCACCACAGCAGAGGTTAACCAGTCACTGGTTAGATCTGACCATGAACTATTCACTGTTTCCACACCCAAGCATCTCCCCCACCCATGGATACCACAGTGTATACCTTTCCTACAGCTAAATTTACACTACTAGTGACAGGGGTGGGGGTTTCACAGCCCCACGCTAAGGGGAAACACTGCTCAAGATACAGACAGATTTACAAATGCAGTCTATAAGCACCTACATGGATGTATGGATCATGCCATCACTGGTAAACCAAGACTCACTCCTCCTAGACAAGGACACCAGTCTGGTGGACCTCTGCAATAAACAGGCTATACTACAGAAGTAGGACAGTGTTCCAGACAAACAGCAAATCCCATGAAGGGCAGACATCCGTGACCACTATTAGTATGATATGTAGGTCCCTCATGACATCATCCAAGGCTAACATCAGCAGGAGAATATGCAAGGATTCAAAAGATAACCACAAAGCCTTCTTTGGCTATGTCAAGGATCTAAGTGGTGACACACAGATTTGCACTGTGCCGGTGAAATATAGCACAAAATATGCTGACCCTACTGATATCGCCAACATCCTTGCAGATACATTCAGTGCATACTTCACCCCTAAAGAGCCCACAACACTACCCAAAAGGTACAGTATCCCACACATCAGAGACACACAGGTGGAAATGGCCCTCTCTAACAGCAGAACACAGCATCAGTGGAGGCAGATGTTGTCCCAGACTGCATCTTGCAAACTGTACAAGACAACCTGACCCCCACCTAATTAAGCTTTCCAACCTCAGCCTCTCCACAGGCTACATGCCCATACAATGGCACGTGGCAATGGTTATTCCACTCCATCAAGGTGGAATCACAACTGACCATGGTAACTACCACCCCATAAGCCTGACTAGCCTGGTCTGCAATGGTATGGATTGCATCCTCATGGCACTCATTAACAAAGACATTGGTAACCTCTGAACATGTGACCCAACCCAGGTCAGCTTGGTTGAGTGCAGTTCATGCCTACTGAACCTGTTTGACGTCTTACATACAGTCACCAAGACGTTAGATGATGGGGAGGTGGTTCACACATACTACCTGGACCTCGCCAAGGCTTTTGACACCATGCCCCACTCAGGTATTATTGATAAACACACCAGCCTGTACATACACCCATACATCACAGGTTGGGTTGCCAATGGGCTTACACACAGAACCCACATGGTATGACTAGCGGTCTCCAGGTCCAACTCTTGACCAGTCATGACTGGTGTCCCACAGGACTCAGTCCTGGGAGCCCTACTGTTTGGCATATACTTCTCAGAGGTACAGGCAAACACAGGTGGACTATGGCAGACCATGTTTGGCAATGACTGCGAACTGGGAGCCATGATTGATAGTCCAGCTGACACAGACATCCCTCAAGGGGCCTCACAGAGACCGTCACAGGGTGTCAACATCATGGCCTCCAGCCAAGTGCCACTAACTGCATGGTCATTCCATTGTGGAATATTAAGCACCCACATATTAACACATAAGTGGCAGCCACTTTAATATGGATGAGGTAATGGGGTATCTGGGGACTAAGGTAGATAGTGATCTCCCCTTTGACAATCATATCTCCACAGTAGTTAGGACATCCTTCTATGTAGGCCATCTGATTACTAAAGGGTTCCCATCTAGACATACTGGGGTTATGCCCTTTACTCATCACTCATCAGTCCCATCATAGGGTATAATAACCCATTTGGGATGTACCTCAGAATACACTTCCAACAGCTGAGAGGTCCACGAATGTACCTAGCCAAGGCGAATACTGGCCTCCAACATATGGCCTATGCAGCCAGACTGAATAAACTCCTGCTTTACTCAGTGGCATCTCATTTACCCAGAGATGATCTCTGCTGGCCAACACAGCCATGTTGAACTCAGGCTTAATGGATATGCTCCACCTATGGGAATCCATGTCACAGTGAGCCACACACTGTAGTGAGCTGAACCTTGCCACAACAATAACTGGAAGATGCTGGAGGGACAGATTCCTGTCACAGACACTCCCCATACTTTGGAACAACATCCCTAACTACATTATACAGAGCCCCTCACTAACACTCTGCAAGAGAAACCTTGAAGAGTGGATGGGGAACAGTAGATGCACCCCAGGATCCCACCATTGGCTCTGCTCCACAGAGGGACAGTTAATGAATCAATGGGGTGGCAAAAGCTGACACATTTTGGCTGGGCTTATGAATGGCCTCTGGCAGTTGGCCAAGTACCTACCTATGAATCTATACATACAGTATCAGCACATGCTGATAGCTTAATTTACTGTTCAGGTGTTGACTTACCTTGTGCCAATGGCAGTTGTGTGTGCAATAGTTGAGGGCTGCCTATGTTGGATGCACACAGTAGACTGCCTATACATGACAATTTACAGGTAGTCTTGTGTGTGTGCCATCCATTTTTACTGTGTGTGCAGGTGGAGAAAGGTGTCAGTCCCTAGGTGCCTACACTGTCAGTGTGTGTGCTATATGTTCCCTCTTTGCCAAGGCATGGGCATACTGGGCATGCCTCCATCTGCCTACTGGGGCTGGCTCAGGGTGTTCATGGTCTGAGTACCTCTGTGCCTGTGGGGCCCTTGGCAATGGTGGTGGGCTGTGAGGGCCTTCACCATTCTGTCCCTGCTGCAGCTGTTTCCACAGGACCATATTGTGTAGCATGGCACATACTATGAAGATGTGGGCACATGTGCCTGGAGAGTACTGCAAGGCTCCACCAGATATGTCCAAGCAATGGAACCGTGATTTCAGCATCCCAAACACATGCTCTATGATGATTCTGGTTTGTGTGTGTGCCTCATTATGGCATTCCTGCATGGGTGTGTGTGCATTTCTGATGGGAGTCATCATCCACGGTTCCAGTGCATAGCCAGCATCCCCCACCAGGTGGCCATTTGGGATGTCCCCCCTGGCAAATAACTGATACAGCTGTGAGGCATGCCAGATGTGGGAGTCGTGATAGCTTCCAGGGCTGCCAGCACACACATCCATGATAATGCCCTGGGCATTGCACATGACCTGGCAGTTGATGGAGGGGTATCCCTTGCGGTTTATGTAGTGCCTACCCTGCTCACCGGGTGGTGACTTGATGTGTATGTGCATGCAGTCTATTGCACCCAGTACCTCTGGGTATTCTGCCACATGGTGGAAGAGATGCATATTGCTGGCCAACTCCTCCTGCATTCGGGGGAAGTATATGTGCTCATTGGCATGTGGTAACATGGCATCCAGGAACTGGTGTAGTACCCTGGATGCTGATGCCTGTGAGATCCCCATGATATCCCCAGTTGGTCTTTGAAAGGTACCTGTAGCTAGTATTCTCAGGCTTACACATACCTTCATATCCACTGGGATGGGTTCCCCTCTGTTTGTTCTGGCTCTGAGGCATGGCTGGCACAGCTCCACAAGTTGCTGTAGGATGTCCCTGTCCACCCTGTAATGCTCTACTATCTCCAGATCATGTAGCCCCTGGTAGGTTACCCTGGGTCTGAACACTCTCCTCCTCCTCTGGTGCCTGAGGTGGTCATGTGCATCATCCTCCACACCACCTTCAGTCTCCAACACATGCTGGTGGATCAAAGCTATGGCAGCCCCTAACATGTACATACTAAAAGTTCCCCATCTGTATACACCACTGGTGCAGAGTGTATGGGAATACACAAATGTGTGTGAGGTGCTTTCACACTTTATACTATTGTGCTATGGATGCTGCTGATGTCAGTGGGTGTGTATGAGCTATTCCAGCTGCAGCGTGTCTTAATTATGGGTTTTGCAATGAGTACTGCAAGTGTGGGGCCTTTACTGTGGAGATATGCTTGCCTGCCTTGATTAATCTGTTGCCCTTTAATTCACTTTTAAACCTGGATCCCCTCCCATTATCAGGCATGCATCCACCTGCCGTCTTTCTTGTTTTGTACTTTCCCTACCCAGTCATGGCAAAATGTGTCTTGTAGCTGATATACTGCAAATCGGCTTTGTTCTGCTTTGACACTTTACTGTTTTCTTTGCAGTACAGCCCCTCCCCTTTCCTGTTCTGCAGGTAGCTGCTTGCAGCCTTGTTAGCTGTTGTCAATGGCCCACTGTAGGCTCCTAGGTGTTAATTAGTCATTTGTACTCCAATTTCACTGCTGCAGCATTTCCTTATTTCTTTCCTATATCCTTCCTGTTTCAGCTGCAGTGCATACCGCGCAAACCCATTTACCGGGTTTATGCGCATTTTCATCTCCGTTCACATGCATACTCGGTTACCTTGTGTACTCTCAGCTAAGCATAGCTATGGCCAGTTCAACACACCCCTATCCTGCAGCTTTGCCTAGCTAGGGGCAAACCGGTTTAGCAATGCTCCAATGTGCTTACAGCAATGGCGACACACCCCTCTCTTGATGTCATCTTTATCTCAAGGGCACACCTCAGTGTTATAATGCTACACTGTGAGGTGCATCCTTACACCAGTGGGGAATCTGTGATTCACTATTACTCCTCTCATTTGCATGGCATTGCCTACTAATTCCTAGCTACCGCACATAACACTGTCACAGCCCCTTAGCAACCCTTGCGCCATAGTATGGTGTAGCATGCCTGCCATTGACTATTATGGGGAAATCGTGATATGTGTTACATTGCAGTTTTATTCTATATTTTTATATTTTCCTTGCGATCCCCTTTGCACACTGCTGCCCTGCACTTCCACGTCGCGATATTGCGACTATATATATTAAATGTTAATTTTATATTTTGTACATTTTTTTATGCCAATGGCTATATATTTAGCCATTGGCATATATTAACAATATAATACATGTGTTTGGTCGGCTGTCATGGCTCCGATTTTATGTCTGCAAAAATGTAAACCGTTTTCTACGGTTTACATTTCTGCATGCTTACACTATGCCTGCACCACTTCCTGGATCGCTACATACCTTCATTTGCATGCTACACTGCTGCACATGGGGTAATTAGCATACAGGGCCCGGAAGTTGTGCGGGCGTAGCATACGCAGATAGTGCATGTGGGAGCAGCTCTTACCTGGATCGCTTGGCAGCCATATTTGGTGTTAGAACGCCAACACTACGCCTGCACCTGGCGCAAGCTTCATGAATCCTGGGAATAATCTGAAATTAGCAGAAATGCCCTTAAATCATAAAGTCATAACAATAATTTGCTTTTCACTAGATTCTCCCTCTGGTTCAACTTAGACATAATCAAATAGTGGAACATTTCTGAAATATTTTGGAGATCTATTGGGCAATGATATAGAAGAGAAGTTAGATAGTTCTGGGATTAGAAAAGGCATATATGTGTGGAGGGGAGGATATTTCTTTCTTTTTGGTTGTCAGAAAGGAGGTTTCAGCCCTGTTGTTCAGAAGCTGGGTGAGATAACTGAGGAAAGTGTTTGATGTGTTCTAATTAGATTACTTGCAATTTTACAAGTTATTTTCTGACCCTTGCTGACCTCGGATGTAAGCTCACTTGTAGTGCACATATGTTGCCTCTAGAGGGTGGTAATTGTCATTGTGAAAGTGGTGTTATGCACTTCTAATTATCGTTACAGGATATGAAAGTAGTATTACATATGCACTTCCAAATGCTGAAACTTTCTGTACTAACCTGACTTGGGTAACTGCCACCACACTACTATATGTCAGAAAATCTGGATACATTTTTCACCTTCTTCATGAAAGAGGAGAGCCAGTATTTGCTGTTTATTTCCTTTATTTCTTATATGACTCCACATTACCCTAGGTGACATTTGGCTGGCTACAGCATTATATTTCTGGTAGACTGGCATTTTCTCAAAGGTCCAGGTTCTAGCTCAAAGGTCATATCTTGTACATATGCAAGTGAGGAGGGCTTGCATGATCTATAGATCTGTACGGTGCCTGATCAGTTGCTGTCATTCTTGCTTTTTGGGCAGCTGATCTAGAATACTGGAAATACTTTTAAAGTTATTGTCTGAACAGAATATGAAGGGAAGCATACAGGGACTAAGTTACTTAAACCAAGCCATTTTGTTTGTAGAAAGACAGTGAGCAACTAGCATGTATGTAAGAAGGCAGTTGAAATGTGATTGCTGACTAAAGGCAGATAATTGTGGGCAGGTCTGTTACAACATCTTGAAAAACTACAACTTTCAAGTCCTTATTGAACGATTTCTAAGAATCATGCCTATTATTATGCCTCGTCCAGCTCAGGCGCAGTGCATTTTTAACGAGTTGACCATTTATTACAATAGCATAGCAATAAACTCTTTTGCGAGAATTACATCATGTAATGCTAAATGTAATGCCTTTTGAGAGAGATAACTATCTTCTGGATGCAAATATAAAGTATTTGTAAAAATTACAACAAGTAGTAATGATTACGGTATGACACTTGCCAGTTCTCAATTAGCTGAAGTACCTTTTGAGACTGTGCACAGATTTGACGGATTTGAAATAAACAATGTCATCACTAAGATGAAGAGGGAATGGTTCAGCTTATATCAAGTTAAATATGTTCATAATTTTAAGAAGAGGTTGATGCAATTGGGGAAACAGCTGTGTTAGTGAGGGCTACAAAGCTACATTCTGTTGAGGCTGGTCTCTAAAAGATAAGTTAGTAGTAATGGTATGCAACCAAAATTACCTTGGTGTAATGCAGGTTATTAAATGTTGATGCTTGCTAATAAATAAAAGAAAGGTATCTGTATGTTTGTTTTTAATGAAGGAGACGGTCCTTTTCCCAGATAGTCTCACAAGTATCTGAGAAGTTAACTGGGTAGGATGAATGAGGTGTCTTCCATCTTTTTTGTGAGACTGCTGTCTTTGGAATGAAAAACATGTTTGTAGAAGTCACTCAGCATTTTTGCCAAATAAAATTTTATGTGTTTTTGAATACTGTGCATTCCTGAAGATGTATGATGATGCAAAGCAGGTATATTGACCTGAGATGATGGTCAGAAAGAAATATATTGCAAATGTGGTGTTGTAGCAAAGAAGAGAGAGACAAACACGAATATGTGGAATGTACAAATGCTTATGGGTGGTGTGATTCTGGAGCACTGGTGATCATTGATTAATAGGAAAATGATTCATATGTTTTGTGAAGGAGCAAGGGAGAAGATATATCTGTGAAGAGTAAGAAGGGAGAAGATGTACCTTAGGAGTGTATGATGTAATAAAAATGAAACACATGCCCCTTGGTGTGTATGATGGGGGAAGTTAATAACATTGTCTGGCATTTAAAATAGTGATGACACTACTGTCTGAAACAAGGGTCGGATGCTTAGTTTTGGACTAAGCCGTAGTACTGAACTTGTGGTGGCAAGAGGAGAAGGACAGAGGCAATAGATGAAATAAGATAGGAATGGTACTACTGAATGGGCAATAGGATAGTGTAGAGTGCGGCTTGAAAGAAAATGGGTTCCTCACCCTTTATGTTTATGATTGGGAAGTATAAGTTGTACAGCACTCAAAAACAAAGTAAGCTAGTAGAAGAAATGTATTTTTCAGTCTGTATTAATGGAACAATGGGCCGGGATGTTGTGACACATCGACATGTGATTGACATGGCATCATAATTACACAGTTAGTGAAAGGAAGCTTGGTAGGCCAGCACAGCAGTCACTGAACGTTAGAAAAGGAAATACATTTTGCACAAGACATTACAAGGAGGAATAAATTTAAGTTGAAGGAGTGAATCTGCTTTCTAGACAGGGAAACCTTCTTCGTGATTGACTCTGAAGCCTTCAAGCTGAAAGGTGATTTTCAATGGTGCTGTTTTTCAGTTTTTCTGTCAGAAATACCCACAAAGTCAAAAATGTGGGCTGCCTGAGTACTGAAACATCATGGGGTTTTCATGGAATTTGGCATTTTAGGCATTAATTCACAACAACCTGCACTTCTTCTAATATTTATTACTTATACTGTCAATTTGCTTTATTGTGTTTATGTGCAGAATGTGTTTTAACCTGTATATATACATAAGCACTAAAATGGTAATGAAATCATAGTAATGTCTGGAAATTATACTTAAAATTTTAGGTATAATTCTTGAAAATGGAATTTTATTTTTTAATTTCCATAAATCAGCTTCCCTGATTATTTTTAAAAAATAAGAGTTCCTTTATGAATTGCTATAAGCAGAAGGGTGTTATGCTTTAGTGGTTATTGGTTATGAAACTTTCAGGATAAATAGTTATTCTGGGCTACGGACTTTAGTCTTAGGAGCAGTTATGAGAGGAAGCCGAGGATTCTTCACTGAGATGTCATCATCATCATCTTTTGATTATGATTTTATAAAGTACTTGTATTCACAATTATCCCCTTCCTGTATACACTCCTTTGTAACGCCCACTGAATATTTTGGATGTGATTTTTTATGCTGTCAGATCTTTAATTTGCACACCAAGAATGGTATGACTTACAGTAACTTTTACTCCTTTCCACTATCAAAATTTTTCTGGAACTTGCTGCCACCTGAGGCAGGTATCTCCTTGACAGTCTTTTTTTAATAGGCTGGAATACGCACTTAAAATAATGACATCTGGTTTACTCCCTCATGGCAGACCTCTAGTGTAATGATTCTCTTTCGCTTAAGAAATGGAATATATCATCACTCCTCTGAGTTCTTCTGCCTGAAATGCATCAAGTCTGTCCATCTTTTATGTTGCTAAGACATTGTAGCTTTACTGAAGGGACGTGGGATAATTAGAGTAATTTTACCCCATTTTATTTATTTTTATTCTTTTATTTATATTTGTTAACTGGGTAGTGCCCGACTGGGTTGAAAAAAAAAATTTTTCAGCGGAGACACGGGGAGAAAAGCTCCACAACAAAAACAACATTATTAAAGTACAAGTACAAGCAGTAAACTTAGTTTAAGTAGTACATTGCTAACAATATGTAAATGAGCTTAATAAAAGTATTATAGCAAAATATAATAACAGAATACAATATAAACATGCATGTTTCAGGCATACAGAAGTATAATTTTTTTTTTTTTTTTACAATACATGAGATGTAAAGCCGCGGACAGCACACCAACAATGCAGGGTTATAATGCCTTCCACACATTTAGAACAGCTACTTCACAGGCAGGGAATAAAGGTAGAGGTCTCTATTTGCATCAAAAAGAAATATACTTCAAGGCTGGTCAAACAGGACAATGCACTTGAGCTGCTCCATGTTCAAATCACCATAAGTAAACTCCAATACCACTTCCTTGCAAGCTATAGGTCTCCCTCTATGAACCAGGAAACCCATACCATGTATTTAAACTTATTAGAAACACTAACCATCCAACCCAATACCATATTCATGGGTGACTTTAATTACCCCACTATTAACTGGGAATCCTATACGACATCAAATGTACATGCACAGAGATTCCTGGATTTTGTAAATACAAACTCCCTGGACCAGATAGTCAATACACCAACTAGGGGTGCAACCATACTGGATCTGGTCCTCACTAATATGGGAGGGTGCTGCACACCCCCTATTGTAATGCCTTCCCTGGTAAGGTCAGACCACATGATGGTCTCCTTTGAAGTAAAAATAAAACCTGGACCCCCAGCTAAACCGGGAATATTCAGGAACTATTCTAAGGCTAACCGCCTGCTATTAAGTGAGAACCTGGCAAAGTTTCAAGCCCCTATAAACCCTGAGAACACTTCTGCCTATACAGAACTGTCACAGAATTCCTGTACAAGCATGTTAATTACTGTATAGAGGTAGCTGTACCCACCAGGAAGAAGTACAGAACTAACTCAAAAAACAAGCCACCCTGGTGGAATCACAAAATAAATTGGATGTATAACAGGAGGAAGAAAATCATGGCAAAAATTAGGAGGTGCAGCACCCAGCAGGATAAAAGTACTCCCATTAAACTAACAACTCTGATGACAAATAAAGTCTACTAAAGCCAAATTTGAGGTAAGTTTGGCCTCCCAGGCCAAGGACAACCACAAAGCATTCTTTAACTATGTCCACAACCTCAAAGGCAATACACAATTGTGTGCAGAGTTCATTGTAAACAGAGCCACCTATACTGAGCCAGAAGATATAGCAAACCTCCAGGCTGATAAATATAGCTCCAACTTTACTCCTCTTATCTCCCTCTGCCTTTCCTCAGGAAATATAATCAAATATTTTGCATTTAAGTTACCTGTAACACATTGCACTTAAGTTATCTGGCACTTGCGCGCTAAAGCAATTATATAAGTCAGCACTAAAAATTAAAAGCACTACACCCTCACTCCCCACTGGCCCTTGTTTTCAATTATTAAGGAATTCCCAATATTATTCTAGCATGTCCAAAGGTCAGTTGTCAATCTCCTCTCCGGTCCAGCTGGTGAATCTGGGAATCTTGAGGCAATGTTACAACTGCCTCATGTACACAGACAACCCTCTCCTCCTCCCAACAAATTCCAACACATGTGAGAGATGCAACCATATAGCCAAACTGGAGGCTAAGCTCTCTCAACTCAGTACTGGCATAACCAGTCAGGAGGAGAAGGAAACAACACTCACTACAATTCCAGTCTCACATAGACCTACCACGACAGCAAAACAAACACATAATCACACAAAAACATACTCGGAGGCTCTAAATAAAGATCTGCCTAAGCAGCAGAGACCTCCAAAGCAGACACCCAAGCAACTGCTACCCCAAAACAAAACACGTGCAACACATATCTCACAAAGCCAGTGTGCCGAACAGTCACAGCCCTTAAGACTAAACAACACACCTGATACACTTGTAATAGGTGACTCTATCGTCAGGCACACTGACGTCCCGCTCACCAGGCTGAACAAGGAGAGGGTCATGGTGAGAAGCCTGTCGGGCGCTAGGAACTGCCACATAACACAAGCACTCAGGTCACTCCAAGGCAAGTACAAATATGACTCAGTCATTGTCCATGCTGGTGTGAATGACCTGAGACGTACCTCCCTGGACTACATGAAAAGAGACATAAAGGAGCTCTCTGAGCATATAGCCCAGGCCGGTATGACCCTGACCTTGAGTAGCATCTTACCCTCACCAAGAATGATGCCACAATATGAAGACAAGATGGTCAATTTCAACAATTGGCTTAAGTACTGGTGTCATTCAAAGGGGATCCAATGCCTGTCAGCTTGGGATGATATGCTCGACAAGCCATGATGCTTCGCTAGGGACGGCTTGCACCTGTCACCCCTGGGCTTTCGGATATTGGCAAAGGCTCTTGCTACCCCCATAGTGCCTTTTTTAGGCAAGGCTCAAAAGACAAACCCACCTCCATAGGTATCACAAGGGAAAAGAAACTAAGAGTAATGCTACTCAACGCCAGAAGTCTAAACCTTAAACCTCAAGATGCACGCACTCAAAACTCTCCTTAGCATGGAGAACATCGATATCTGTGCAGTAACAGAAACCTGGTTCAGGGCTCCCGAGAGCACCCCAGCAGTACCAGGTTATACCTCATACCATGCTTTTCGGCCCCAAAACTTGGACCGAACCACAAAAGGAGGGGGAGTATCTATATTCATCAAAGATACCCACACCTCCAGGTTGGTGGCAAAGCACAAAGCATCAGAGACTGTCCATGTGCAACTAACAGTGGGTAAAACTGCCTTCCAGTTTATAGCCTGCTACAGACCACCCTCCCAAACCCAGGAACCCCACTTGGCCTTTCTGAGAACACTGGAAAATATGAAGATCTCTCCAAACACCATTATATTGGGCGATTTCAACTACCCAAACATAGACTGGGAGCATTACTCTAGCTCCAACACCCTAGCCCAAAGGTTCCTAGAATTTATAAACTCAAATGCTATTGAACAGCTTGTTATCACTCCCACAAGAGGGGAAAACATACTGGACCTGATCATCACCAACATGGGGACTCTATGCTCTAGACCAGAAGTGTATCCCTCACTGGTAAGATCAGACCATAAACTAATCTCACTGGATATTCACATCCTGACCCCACCCCATGCCCAGAAAACTACAGTGAAAAACTTCTCTAAAGCAAATTTCACACTCCTCAAAACCGAGGTGGAATCCTTCAAAGCCCCCAGGCCTATGGAAAATACGGCCCAGACGGCAGAATCCTTTATAAACGCATTCTATGAACACCTTCAGGAATGCATGGATCATGCGATCCCAAATAAAACCAAGACCCAATCCTCCAAAGGCAGACGTCCTGTCTGGTGGACCCCAGCCATAAACAAACTATACAATAGAAGGAGGAAGCTACTAAATGCTAGAGCAAAATCCCAAAAAGGGAAGGCATCACTGATCAGTATTAGCAAAAAACTACGGGCACTCATAAAATTGTCTAAGGCCAGCTTTGAGAGAAGAATTGCACAGGACACTAAGGATAATCACAAGGCTTTCTTTAGTTATGTTAGGAACCTGGGTGGTAATTCCCAGATATGCTCAGAATTAGTCCAAAATGACAAAAAATACACTGAACCCACAGACATTGCCAACATCCTAGCTGACAGGCTCAGCGCAACCCCCCCCCCCTCCCCACCAAAAGGGCAAATATCTATCTCAGCAGAGTGCTGACCCCCTGACATCTCAGATGCTCAGGTAAGAGCCGCCCTCTCCAAAGCAAAAAACACAGCATCAATGGGACCAGACGGTGTCCCGGGCTGCATCCTACATGAACTCCAAGAAGAGCTAAACCCAAACATAAAACTACTGTTCAATCTCAGCCTTACTACAGGATATGTGCCCAAAGAGTGGCGTACAGCAACAGTGGTCCCTCTCCATAAAGGTGGTGCCTCAACGGATCCTGGAAACTATCGCCCCATAAGCCTGACTAGCTTGGTCTGCAAAGTTATGGAAAGGATCATCATGGACCTCATAAATAAAGATATTGGGGACCTACAGACACTGGATCCTACCCAGTTCGGCTTTGTTAAGGGCAGATCCTGCCTCTTAAACCTAGTTGATTTCTTTGAGACAGTTACCAAGGCCATTGACGAGGGGAAGGTGGTCCACACAGCCTACCTGGACCTCGCAAAAGCCTTCGATACAATACCCCACTCGGGCATTATAGATAAGCTCACCAGCTTAAATATAAACCCCTATGTCACTAGATGGATTGCAAACTGGCTCAAGGACAGAACCCACATGGTTAGAATTGCTGGAGCCATGTCAGACTCCAAACTAGTTACAAGTGGTGTCCCACAAGGCTCAGTCCTGGGACCTCTCTTGTTCGGTATATATTTCTCGGAGGTACAGGCCAACACGGAAGGACTGTGGCTGACAAAGTTCGCAGATGACTGCAAACTGGGCCATAATCGACTCTCCAGCCAACACAAGCATCCTCCAAAAGGGCCTCATAGAAACAGACAACTGGTGCCAGAGCCATGGCCTCAAGCTAAATGCCAAAAGTGTATAGTCATCCCCTTTGGCAAAAACAAAGTGCCCACAAATTACCACATAGGTGGTAATCCATTAAGTACAGAAGAAGTAATTAGGGACCTGGGGACCCAAGTTAATAGCAATCTCTCATTTGACAACCATGTGGCCAAAGTGGTTAGAAAAACATTTTATATAGCCCACCTAATCATGAAGGGATTCACATCTAGATCAGGGGAGGTCATCGTGCCTCTTTACTCATCCCTCATCAGACCCATAATTGAGTACAATGCCCCTTTTGGGATGTACCTTACCAGACACCTGCAGCAACTGGAAAGACCCCAAAAGTACCTCACCAAGAGGATCAAAGGGCTCAAACAGATGCCATATGCTGCCCGGTTAAAGAAACTCTAGCTCTATTCAGTGGCATACCACCTGTTCAGAGGCGATCTGTGCCTGACGTATAAAGCCATGTCCAACCCGGAATTAATGGACATGCTGCACCTCAGAAAATCCAAATCCCATCGAGCCACGTGCTCGAGACTTGAACCTCAGCACTGAAATAAATAGGACATGCTGGAGGGACAGATTCATAACCCAGAGGCTCCCTTCACTCTGGAATAAAATCCCAGTCCAGGTTAGGCAGAGTCCCTCATTGACTCTCTTCAAGAGGAATCTTGATGAGTGGATGGGAGATCATAGGTTTACCCCGGGTATCACTTCTGTGTCACTATTAGACAGAGGCACAGTATACTAACCTCGAAAAAGGGCATAGCAAAATAAATTTAAAATGGGTGGCAAAAGCCAAACACATTCTGGCGAGGCTTATAAATGCCCTAGGGCAGATAGCCTAGTATGAACCTATGAACCTAATATATCTCCCCCTACTATCATTAGAGAACAGGTCCTTAATGCTCTCTCTAAGACCAAGAACACTGCATCAGTGGGCCCAGACAATATCACAGGATGCCTTCTAAATAGCAAGAAACATGACCTATCAGGACCTCTGGAATTACTGTCTAACTGTAGCCTCCAGACAGGCTTCATGTCTCATCAATAGCGAAAGGCAACAGTCATCTCTCTGCACACAGGTGGGTCATCTACAGACCCTGGAAACTACAGACCCATAAGTCTCACTGGTCTTATATGTAAAGCCATGGAAAGAATTATGGAGATGATCAGCAGAGGTACTGATCCAGTTTGGTTTCCTAAAGAGCAGATCATGCCTATTCAACCTGTTGGACTTCTTTGAGAAGGTCACCAAAGCAATGGATAAGGGCAAAATCGTTCACACTGCCTACCTTGACCTGCCTGGCATTTGACACAATACCCCACTTGGGCATTGTTGACAAACTCAAGAGGTTAGCTACAAACACATATGTTACCTGGTGGATAGCCAACTGTCTCACAGACAGGACTCAGGAAGTTAGAATTGGGGAATCCATCTCTACAAAGAGGCTAGTCACAAGTGGAGTCCCTCAGGGATCAGTCCTTGGACCACTCCTTTTTGGCATTTACTTCTCAGAAGTCAAGGCCAATGTCAGTGGTTTCTGGCTGACTAAATTTGCAGATGATTGCAAGTTAGGAGCTGTCATTGAATCTCACACTGACACAAATATTCTCCAGCAGGGGCTGACAGACAAACAACTGGTATCAGAGTCATGGACTAAAACTAAATGCCAAGAAATGCATAATAGTATCCTTTGGGAAGTCATCCATCCCTGGTAACTATCATATTGACAACACACCCCTTAGAGTTGACCCAATAGTCAGTGTCTTAGGGACACACATAGTAATCTAGCCTTTGATCATCACATGTCTACAGTGGTGAGGAAAACATTCTATGTTGCATAACTTATAAACAAAGGTATGGCATCTAAGTCCAAGGAAGTCATTGTTCTACTGTATTCGGCATTCAGTAGACCTATCATTGAGTACAATGCCCTGTTTTGGTATGTACCTAACCAGGCATATCCAACAACTGGAATGTATGCAGACTGCCTCAAGGCCCTATCATTGTATTCTGTCTCCTACAGCCTATTGAGGGGAGATCTATGCCTGGCATACAGGGCAGACCCCACTCTGATGGACCTCCTGCATATCCACAAAACAAACAGTACCACAATTACCCATTCTAAAGACTTGAACCTTGCCTGTGATGTAAATAGGACCTGTTGGAGAGATAGGTATGCATCCCAGAGACTACCCCCGTCTATGGAACAGGCTCCCCATCCATGGGAAGCAGAGTTTCTCCCTAATAAAATTCAAGTACAACTTGGACAATTGGATTGGAAACTGGAAATTCATCCCTGGTTTGGCACCTATGTCTCTGATGCAAACAGGTAACCTGTAAATGCCTCATCTCCCAGGCCCATGCTTACACTTATCAAGGGTATCAGAACTTGTTAGAGATTTGGGATGCATGGCTAGCATAAAAAGGCCCTTGTGGTTGTTAGTTTAGTAAACACCCATAAACCTATGAACCTATATGAGGTACATAAGTCATGTAGCTTTACAAGATGAGTCACTTCTGAAAGACCAAAATTGGTCATGTAGTTTTACAAGTTAGGTCATCTGAAGGAACAAAGATTAATAAAGATAAGACAGATAGTGGGATAGTCCTATGTGGGATGAACACTATTTGGGCTAACATGTGTGAGATGAGTAGGAAAAAATATGAAGAATATTAGTTGTGAGCAATACAGGGTTATAGCCAATTATCATTTAAATAGTCTTTCAGGGTAGTTTAAAATGTGGACAGGTTGGGGGTTTTAGTTATCAGTTGAGGAATGGTGTTCCAATGTTTGGCTATTTTATGGGAGTAGAGGGAGTCTCTGTGATAGTTGAGACTGGGTTACTTTTAGCATTAGTTTGCTGGATGACCTGAAGAGTGTACAGTTTGTGTTTGGCTGGACTAGGTTTGATAGAGGTGGACAGTTGGAAGGGTTGAATATAATTTTATGGGCAAGTGAAAGTTGTTTTAGTAATAATAGGTTGGGAAGTTCTAACCAGTTGAGCTGTCGGAGAGCAGTGCAGTGGTGTGTTGTGTGGGGTTGGTTGGCAACAAACTTAGCTGTTCTGTTATAGCATGAATCTAGTTTATTTAGGTCAGTTTTTGATAAGTTAGTAAAGACTTCAGAGCAGTATAGGAGGGTAGATAGCAAGTGGGATCTTGCAGTGGTCAGTCTAGCTCGTTATGTAAGGTAAGGTTTAATCCTGTATAGAGTACCTCGTTTAGAGTGGATTTTTTTTGATGGTCAGATAGATGTGTTTATCAAATTTTAATGAATCATCTATGGTTACTCCTAGCAGCTTGGTCTGATTGGTGGGTTCAATTTTTGTACCGTTGTTAGATAGTATGGAGAGGGATTGGCTACTGGGTTTGGAAGATTTATTAGAGAAATTTTGAGCTTGGTCTTATTTGGATTTAGGATGTGTTGGTGGCTGGTGAGGTACTTTTCAATGTTTTGGAATGATGATTGCATATGTGTTGGAGTTCTTGTGGGAAGTGGGCTGAGCAGATAAGGGAGGAGTCATCTGCATATTGGATGACGGTGGCATGTTGGATGGCAATATATAGGTTGTTGGTAAATATTATGAAGAGGAGGGGCCCAAGTATAAAGCTTTGTGGTACCTCCCTGGTGACTGGAAATAGTGGGGAGAGGCTGTTGGCCCATTTAGTGGCCTGTTGATGGTCAGCTAGATAACTGTGAAACCATGTTAGGGTTGTGGTATTGAGATTGTAAGTGACAAAAGCACTGTGTCAAAAGCTTTTGACATATCTAAGAAAAGGGCTGAGACTAGTTGTGTTTCATTTTTAAGGTGGCAAATGGTCTCTGTAAAGGTTATGAGGGTTGAGTTAGTACTGTGTTTAGGCCTGAAGCCATGCTAGCTGCTGGAGAGTAGGTTGTCAGTAGTGAGGTGATTCGTGAGTTGCTGGTGGATACATTTCTCTAGAATTTTGGCAAGGGGGATAGAATGGCGATGGGATGGTAGTTAGTTATGTCTCTAGATGGGCCACCTTTATGAAGTCGTATGATATGAGAGATTTTCCATAATTTGGGAACATACTGTTTGGAGATAGAGCGCTTTATTAGTAATGATATGGGGTAGGCAATGGATGGGGCAGCCAGTTTTAGGTATTCCATTTGGAAGTTGATCAGCAGCTAAAAGCAGCAGGGTATTTACAGTGGATATAAAAAGTTTACACACCCCTGTTAAAATGCCTGGTTTTTGGGATATAAAAAAATGAAACCACAATAAATAATTTCAGAACTTGTCCCACCTTTAATGTGACCTATAACCTATACAAATCAATTGAAAAACAAACACTAAGCTGGTTGCATAAGTGTGCACACCCTTAAACAAATACTTTGTTGAAGCACCTTTTGATTTAATTACAGCATTCAGTCTTCTTGGGTACTCACCTGCCATCAATTAAAGAGACTCTGATTAATCCCAAAATAAAGTTCAACTGTCCTAGTAGAATTTTCCTGACATTTACTCTGTTGCTTGCTGCAGCAAAAGCCATGGTTCACATAGAGCTTACAAAGCATTAAAGGGATCTCATTGTTGAAAGGTATCAGTCAGGAGAAGGGTACAAAAAAATTTCCACAGCATTGGATGTACCATGGAACACAGTGAAGACAGTCATCAAAAAAGTGGAGAAAATATGGGACAGCAGTGACGTTGCAAAGAACTGGATATCCTTCCAAAATTTATTAAAAGACAAGATGAAAACTGGTCATGGAGGCTGTCAAACGACCTACAGCAACACCAAAGGAGTTACAGGAATTTCTGGCAATTGCTGGTTGTGTACTGCATGTGACAACAATCTCCCGTATTCTCCATATAGTCTGGGCTATGGGGTAGGTTTGCAAGACGGAAGTCTTTTCTTGCACAGAAAAACATCCAGGCCCGGCTAAAATTTGCAAAACAGTACATCAAGTCTCCCAAAAGCATGTGGGAAAATGTGTTATGGTCTGATGAGGCCAAGGTTGAACTTTATGGTCACAATTCCAAAAGGTACGTTTGTTTCAAAAACAACACTTCACATCACAAAAAGAACACCATCCCCACAGTGAAGCATGGTGGTGGCAGTATCATGCTTTGGGGTTGCTTTTCTTCAGCTGGAACTGGGGCTTTAGTCAAGGTGAAGGGAATTATGAACAGTTCAAATACCAGTCACTTTTGGCCCAAAACCTTCAGACATCTGCTAGAAAGCTGAAGATGGAGGAATTTCACCTTTCAGCATGAAAATGACCCCAAGCATACATCCAAATCAACAAAAGAATGGCTTAACCAGAAGAAAATTAAAGTTTTGGAATGGCCCAGCCACAACCCAGACCTAAATCCAATAGAAAATCTTTGGGGTGACCTAAAGAGAGCTGTGATGCCCTTGCAATCTGACAGATTTGGAGCGCTTTTGCAAGGAAAAGTGGGCAAATATTACCAAGTCAAGATGTGCTATGCTGATAGACTCTTACCCAAGAACACTGAATGCTGTAATTAAATCAAAAGGTGCTTCAACAAAGTATTAGTTTAAGGGTGTGCACACTTATGCAACCAGCTTATTGTACGTTTTTTATTTTTTATATTTTTCCCCTAACAGATTTGTTTTTCAGTTGAATTGTACAGGTTATAGGTCACATTAAAGGTAGGTAATGTTTTGAAATGATTTATTGTGTTCTCATTTTTTATATCACAAAAACCTTGCATTTTAACAGGGGTGTGTAAACTTTTTATATCTACTGTATTTAACCAGAGATCTGATAATATGCCATAAAATACTTGTGCATTACTTTGATGCACTCTTTTCCACTGAGCCATTTGGGTTAAGCTTTTTTAACTTAGAAAACAAGGAGGCCACTCATCACCAGTAACTTATTTCAGGTAATCATTACTGTACAGTATACATTTCCCATGTGTAGAGTTGATGCACTGCCTTTGATTTTTCTAATACTAAATAATATCTTTAATAAACACTGCCAGTCTTCTTTTGTTTTTAGCTTTCAAAGTGTTTTGATATACCGTGCGATTATTTATTTTATGTATGATTATAAAACGAAAAACAAAAACCTTTTCTCAACCACCTGAATTCCAGTACCATATCATTAACAGCCACTAGATGGTGCCATATTCCTTATTATCAAATAATTTCTGATGTAATTATACAGTTCAATGGCTTTTATCAAAAAATTTTTGCAGCATGAGTACCTATGGATAATAGCAGTAATTGAAAAAAACCCAGATGAATATAGAATATTAGCTATATAATACATCAAATTGATGCAGGTTATTTTTCGCAACAGTAAGAGTATTTCTGCGTGGAAGAACATAATAGGGAAATACCGTTTGGCAAAATATAACGTGGGTGATACCCAGATATATGCAAACTGTTAGTGTACTTTAGGTGATAATACATGGCACATGAATGGAAGTTGATCTGATATCAGAGAATTTGGATATCGCAAATACATTTCCACTTTTGTATGAGCTGTTTAAGAAAGGACTTGAAAATGTTCTTGTCAGGGATATAACATATTGAATGGCAGTTTATTATATAGTTTCTCAGCTGTAATGGGAAACTGAATTCTCCATGTTTGTTGCAGAATTTAAGGCTGCACGCTGTGTGACCAACTGAGGCTGTCAGATTTCGGGAGGGTGGTCTCCAAATGAAGGACAGTTGTTTCTGCATTATAACTAGGGCAGGCCAAAGTCGAAGTTCCCCTGGCTGCAAGATGTTGGGGTGTGGGCACACTCCGTAGGTGCCACTGGATTGTAAGAGCATAATTGGCATTCATTTTTAAAACCTGGAGAGTATCACGGCTCCATAAAAAGGATTGCCAATACTACAGTCATGCTTTGCTTGTATCGATCTGCATTAGCAAATGTTTGTTATATTTGCATGTTACAATATAAAAGGCTTTTTTCCTTCTTCAACTTTTGCAAAGATAGCCATTTTTGGGGAAAAGGGGAGGTAGCCAGGAAAACAGCCCAGGGTACCAGATGAGCAAGTTACGGTTGTGCGACAGTAGAATATATTAGTTTATGGGGAAAGTAAAATTGAGGGACAGAAAGATGATGAGTCAGTGCAGATTGTATAGAAATAAGAAGTGTTATTTTTTTTATGGTGTCCTGAGGCAAGTCTGGAACATCGGTTATAAACCCATAGCCATATATAACCAGTAGCCAGGCTAGCTCACCTGGTAGACTCTGCTTAAGATTATGAAATAAAAGAGAGGAAGTAGAAATGAAAAGGTGAGAAGAGTGCATAACGGAGTGAAGTAGGTAGGAAGAAGCACTGGCTAACCTGCACTACCTGTTGTGAAAGTTTTGTTCATTTAAAGTTTGCCTAGTGTTATCTTGCTCTTAATGACTGCTTTTTGTAATTGGAGCTAGTCTTTTAATTGAGTTATCAGTAATGTAGTCTTGTAAGTGAAGTGATGTAACCATCTCTGTGATAGCTGGGTTGAGAGCTTTAATGGTTAATTTGGGTCCATTTGCAGTTGAGACATGTATGGGTGATGGCGGGTCATGGCAATCAGAACTAGCAGATAAATAATTCTTGGAGAGCACAAGACTTGTTTTTTGATGTAAACTGGTATATGCCCATGGAGACTTGGTTGGATAGCACAGACAGAATGACACAAGTTTTATTTTAATGCACTGTGATGGACTGTTACTCAGGTAACAGTGGGGTGTATCAACATATTCAATTAGCTTTTGACCTTTACTTACATTATGTTGGATAGATTTAGAACCATCTCAGAGCACTGGAAGTAAAGGTGTAAATTCTGAGACCTTATTTAGGTTGGGATGGGGAATTGTACCAAAAGTTTTTGAGAGGTCAAGAAGGATTGTTCACAGACATTTCCTATGATCAGGCTGCTGCTGAATATACTTTATTGGCAATGGTTACTCAGACTCTGCCATGGATTGCTGTTCTGGAAATGTTTGTTTTTACTTGCTTGCATTTTGTATTGCTTCATTGCCTTCTTTAATTTGTATAGTGTGGTTTATTTTCTTTACAATGTGTTTTATATGTATTCTGTTTTTAATTGCATGTTTAATCTAGGGAAGAGACCATTGTGAGTCGAACAGAAATTAGAACAGGTCAATTAAAGTTATTTTGTATATTGTGGTTTATTTTCTTTACATTTGGCCAGATTCAAAAAACCCTACACAGTCTATTTACACTGTGTGCACATTGTGCCGCTTTGCACACATAGTAGCGCACTGTTTTGGATTCAGTAAGTGGCTGTACACCATGCAAACAAGGTAAACACTGTGGCAGGCTAATTACAGCATAAGCAGCTGAACTGTATGCTAATCAACCAAAAAAAAGATGGAGTAGCTATAAAGCAACCGTGTAGACTCAGTGCTGGTTTTCCCTGCAGATTCCAAAACCTATTGGAATACAGCCATGGAAAGGAATCTACACAGAAACAATGTTAGGGACTGCTGTTGCTTTAATTCATATGTATGTGCAACAGGGTGAAGTCTATGGAACTGCTGCTGCTAATTGACCAAGGCTAAGAAGAAGAGTTTTCAGACCCCATTTAACTTATCACAGTCTACATGATATGGAAACTGTAGAGCACAAAAGGGTGGATAGAGACAAACTACAGGAACTCTGCATCCTCTGTCATCCTCAACTCAGAGCCAGGACAAACCGAGGAACCAATACCAGTGGAGACAAAGGTATGTGTAGCACTTACAATTTTAGCTGCATGTCCCTTTCAGAGACCAACAGGGGACATGCTGGGGGTGCCACATGCATCAGCATCCAGGATCCTCCATCGATTCCTGAATGCTATGCTCCATCATGCAAGTGACCACATATATTTTCCTCATACTCATGATGACATGGCCAGAAATATGCAGGAGTTCTACCCTGTAGCACACTACCCTGAAGTACTGGGTGCCATAGACTGCACACATATAGAAATTAAGGCACCACCCGGTGAAGAGGGAAGGCTGTACATAAATAGAAAGGGCTTTCACTCTATTAACTGCCAAGTCATGTGTAATGCCAAGGGAAGCATCTTGAATGTGTGTGCAGGCAGCCCAGGCAGTTATCACGACTCACTTATCTGGCACATCTCCCAACTGTATCAGATGTTCACTGGGGGAGATATCCCACATGGTTATTTACTGAGGGATGTAGGTTATGCACTGGAACCGTGGCTGATGACACCCATTAGAAATGCACACACACCCGCTGAAGAACGTCATAATAAGACACATGTTCAAACTAGAAATGTCATAGAGCATGTGTTTGGGCTGCTAAAGTCGTGGTTCCAGTACCTAGAAACATCTGGGGGAGCTCTGCAGTACAATCCACGTACTGAAATATTCACTTTATGTGCCATGCTACACATCATCATCCTGAGAAAACAGCTTCAGCAGGATCAACAAGGGGAAGGGGCACACATCCTACAATGAATGACAAGGTCACCACAGCCACACCCAGATGAGTCAGAGGGGGAACCAACAGCTGCTGTGGGTGTAGGCAGATGTAGGTGTGCTCAATATGCTGTCACATTGGCTAAGAGGCAATGCATAGCACACTCACTCATCACTTAAAGGGCTACAACCTTCCTCCCATGCACAAACATATAGTAACATTGATGCCAGGCAATGCTCACAACCTTTACTTACCCATGTAGGCTGTGTACTGCTAGCATCAGACAGAGTCAGCCCTGAACTAAAACTGTTGCAACTGCTGGATTTACAAGGTAAGTCTTAAACCTGGAGTATATTGTGAATAATATGAATGAATAGCATATCCTTGCATGTTTCTACTTGGTAGTCTAAGTAAGTAAAAGGTGGGTGAATCGTACAGAAATTACTTTAACATGGGACAACAGAGACATATTTGACTTATATGTATCCATTATTAAGATGCAGGTTTCAGGCATCAAAGACTCACACAATCATGCCTCTCAAACGTACTGATGATCATGGAAGGTCCTCAGTTTAGCACCACGTGTTTGTACTGGAAAATCATTAAAGAGAGAAGTTAGAAAGTAATGATACACATTTCATTTTCAGACTTCACACCTCTCACAAGATCATTAACAATACTGATGCAAAAATAAGTTTGGTGCTATCAACTATCTAACTTTCTAAGACCAATATAAGTCAAAGGTACAATTACCAATTCAACATCACAAATGCAGTTATACTAAGCAATAAGTCAGCTATGCACCCTGAGCATCAGACACAAAGCTTAAGTATCTCTGAATCCAAAAGAGAGAAAACAGGGATATGGCACAGTTATCACTTGCACATGGTGTTTTGTGTGTGTGTGTGTGTGTGTGTGTGTGTGTGTGTGTGTGTGTGTGTGTGTGAGAGGTGTGGGGGGGCAGAAAGCCTAGGCTGACACAAAAAGTCGGCGAGTGTATGTGAGTAAGAAAGAGAAGCAGGCAGACATTTGAATAAAGTAACAAATGTCCAGTGAGACAAAATAAGTTTTAAGCTTCACAGCTAAACCATGCAACTGTTGTGTGTCTGTATGGGTCCTCCAGGTGAAATTGTTGTGGGAGTGTCTGCATGAATACAGCCAAGCTCTGTGCTAGCTCTCCATCTTGGTATGTCAGCCAGGTGTGAGCCATGCATAGTAGAGGTGGCAGTTCATCATTTCATACTAGACCATGAGAACTGGCTCTGCCAGGAGTTACACTGGCACATCCATATCCACAGTCAGATGCACTGCTGCTACTTGAACATGACTGATGTCTGCTGGATGAGCTCCCCCATTTGAGGATGCCCAGGACCACTACCTCATGGCCTGCCATGTCTGGGTGTGGACAGCTCAACTACTGACAGAGCAGTGGAAGTACTGTCACCATGGGAGCATGATCAGGCATGGCCACATTGGCTAATAGCAGATGATGGGGCTGACTTACACCCACAAGTATGCAATTCTCCTCCCAGCAGACCTTTGAACACAGAAACCGCCTGTTCCAATGCGTCATTCATCCAATCCACTGACTTGGCAACATGGTGAAGGCAGTCATGCATGTCAGCTTGTACCATATCTACAACTCTAAGAATTTCTCTGGAAGCCCTATGGGAACATGCCTGTGCCTCCATGATGGCCCTAAACATATGCTGAGTGGCACAGGAAGAGACAACTGGATCAGGGACAGCAGGCTTCCTCCAAGCACCCCTAACAACCATTTGCATGGCACCTAGCCCACACTTTGGCCAGAGTCAACAGGCACTGAAGCCACAGTAACAACTCTTCCCTGATCAATTGTCTCATCCCCACCTGTCCAATATCTGAGGTCTTACTGGAATGGGTAGGCATGCTATGTCCGATGGAATTGCAAGGGGTGGCTGTATGTCAACCTCAGTGTCAGATTCAAGTTCTGCACTCCCCAACTGTGCCTCTGTTTGGCCACCATCATCATCAGGGTCTGCTTTTACTCTGACATTAGGTGGTATAAGTCCCGCGCATTCACTGTCAGGATTAACTGTGATAATAAGCAACAAATACAGGAAAAAAATTAATACCTACAGTACTGTAGTCAAGTATATGCTAACAAACTAACAGTGGTGCCACTATTACAAGACAGTACAGTAATACACTTAACAGTCCTGACACCAACATTGCAAACTAAATATTTCTTTGAACAGCTCATCAGTTGTTGCGGTGTCTTTCGGCTTTTCCCGGTTAGGGGTCACCCCAGCGGAACTCCGGTCCGCTAATGATTGGCAGTTGATTTTTACGTGCTGAGTTGCCAGCCCTAACGCACAACCTTCAACGAAGGTATGCCCATTCACACATGTCTCCACGCAGAAGACACTCTAGCTGAGAGTCGAACTGGTCAGCATCTTACTGGGAGGCAACAATGCTACCGCAGCACCACCACTGTTTGGCCTACAATGTGCAAATGATTGTAGGCTTCTTATGCTGGATGGTCCTGGAAGAAGTTAAGTAAAAGGTAAGGACAATATCACAATTAACAATAACACAGGGGGGTAAAACTTTTTTTCCCTTTATATAACCGTTAACTATACTTCCACCAAGAACTTGGATGACATATCCGACCTAAGCCCAATCAATCAATCAATCAATCAATCAATCAATCAATCAATCAAACTAATCAGTCAGAATTGGTTGTTAACCTTAGCAATCTACAATCCCCACAACCAATTTCTTGTTAAATAGAAGTAACATATTGATGTAAATATTTCATTATACAAGAGTAACACTAGAGAATACATAAATCTACCTGGAAGTTCTTCCTGAGACATACTTGCTACCCCTAGAACAGTAGCACCAATGTCAGACATGCTGTTCTGCACTTTCCTGGGAACTGTCTGTATCCCTCAAAGTGGACAGGAACTCTTCATTTGCTAGTGGTGGCTCTATAGTAGCCCCCCAGTACCCATCTAGTCATGATTCACTACAGCTGCTCTCTTCCATGCAGATGAGATCATGTCAATGGTCCTATAGCGCATCTGATCATATCTCCTGCTGTGGCATCTACTGCATTCACATCTGCAACTATCTCCTACCAAATTTGCATTCTGCCTGACATATATCTCCACATCCCCTCTCAAGCAGAAAGGCACCATGTCACCCAAAAGCTTCCACAATTACCTGATTCTCAGGGTCAGTGAATGGTGGTTTTCAGGGATTGAGATGCCTGGGTGCCATAGTCCTAGGTGTCCTAAAACAAAACAGAAGGATAATATACATAAGTATCACATAACTAAAAAGTAACTGTTGACAGATAAAACAGAAAAGGTAGCATTTCTGTATTACCCACTGGAGAAACATAAAACAGTCTAGATATTTGAAATATAAAAATAGGAATTGTGTGGTTGTACCATATTACATTCACACAGAAAGCAAGTCTGGATGCAAAACAAGGGAGAGTAACAATAGCAACATACCCTTGTTTGTGACAACAGAAATGCAGCTTTGCTCCCCCACCCCCAAAAGAACAGGCAAATGACACATTTTGCTAACAAACTATCAGTGAAATGCTAAAAGTACTATCAAATGAACTGTCCATGAAACATGTATAGATCTAATGCAGAACATTCCATTTTATGCTATTGCCCTGACAAACATGCACATGCCATCAGTACACTTCTAAGTAATGTATACCGATAACAGTAGCATTTGCTCATTAGTGTATGTATGTATGTGTGTGTGTGTGTATATATATATATATATATATATATATATATATATATATATATATATGAAACATATTTTTTCTTAGACATTTCAGCATTTGCAGTATATCACTGAAAAATGCAAGCATACATTATCAAGGTCAGTAGTCTTCTGTGCAGATATATCCCAAAGTAATGTCCTCTTCTGTGCTATCCACATAAACAGATTTCCTCATCTTCAGGTTCCCTAGCTACACAGTTCCCTTTCATGATGTAGATTTAGGGCTGTTAGCATGGTGAATATGCAAATAAGGTGTGAACTCATTAGAATTGCTGAATTTCAAATACTTGGCTCTGTGTATCTGATGTAAACATATTGCAGGCACTCCCTCTGTGTTTGTTGCTAATGGAGTGCAACTGTGAATGATTACTGGTAGGGAAAAGGAAAACACAACAGCAATGCAGACTGCCCTACCTCCAGTGGGTGTATCAGATTAGACTTACAAAGTGTATAAAAGTAATTTTATCAAGGTTAGAAATATAAGTAAGCAGCACACAATTCACATGTTCTGTTCATTAACATCAAACCTCCCCTTCATTTGTCGACAGCTGTATATTATTGCCATTTAATATCCCCACACATTTTAAGGACAATCATATAGAATGCCTTGCAGACTGCATATCTCAGATTACTGGTCAGATAAGACAGGACTGAGTAACAGAGAGAGAGGAAAGACAGAGCTGCATTTTTGCAAGCAATAGTCATAAATGGTTGTGTGATCACTCAGTGCACTACATCTGAAATTAATACATGTACAAATAACTGTTATTTGGTTTCTTAGTGCTGTGGATGATGTTGCAGTTGGTTGTATGCAAAATGATTTCAGTTCCTTGCTGCAAAGCTGTTTGTGTGGTAAAGAGGGATAAGGCACCCTTACTGTATTCTGAAGATCACTGGAGTGAGAGTTCAAATCCAGACCTATGTAGACATATTGTAGAAATATTTCATGTGTACTAAAAAACATTTTGTAGTATTTATTTCATAGATTGCTTTTCTTCATTTCAACCACTTTTCCATTTTATTTTATTGCCACTGTTTGCACAGTGCATGGCTTAGTGCAAACAAGGGAAATGGAGAAAATGAATGTTGGGTTAGGCTGTGCTTATCTGATTTGCACAACGCTTAACAGTGTGCAAACCCGGACTAGTGGCTCACACAGGAAGCAAACAGAACACCTGCAGACAGGGCATCTGTAAAAGTGAAAAGGTCAAAAACAATGCATTGTTTTAATTTTTGCTTTCCATCACACAATTCATTGCATGGCAGTTAGCAAGGCTCCCAGCACCTGCAATCATCAAACCTGCAGACAGGACACAGACAGCCAATAATTGAAAACAGATGCATTCAATTAATTCTGTTGGGCATTGCACGAAAACACTAAGCAGTGTTGCATGGGGGTTAACAAAGAGAGCTTAAGAATGAGTAGAAAATTTTGGAAAGTTCATATAACTAGTCCTGTGGCAGCAGGTGTAAGTGTAGGGCTGCAGTGTATATGATCCTGGGTTCTAGTATAGGGTGTGCAACCTATTTTTACTGTTGTGACAGTGCACTTTATAGCAATGAACTGAAAAATAGACAAGTGTTATATCAACATTTTTGTGGCAACAAGTGTAACTGTAAGACTGTCATACACATGGTCCTGGGTTCTAATACAGGATATTCCAGATATTTTTTACTGTTGTTCCACTTCCCATTATATTCATAGGTTAGTACTAGGTTAACTCCTCATGTGGGCCATTTTAGGTGTAGCCAGTTACCCTATATAAGAATCAAACCTGCATGCTGTCTGCAAGATAAACACCTTAACCATTGTATGAACCTCCCTCCTGCTTATAACCTCACTCTCATTTATAACACTCTAGATAGTGGAGCTGATATGAATTATATATATGAGGGAAAATGCCCCCTTTTTGTGTTTTCAGATGTATGACTGAGGGTATATTGTCTACTATAGTTTTATAAGTATAATTCTGCTATCTGGACTTGCATGGCCTTCACAATTACATAAGATGCCAGTGCATGTCTGCAAACTTAATTCACATAACAGTTACCTTCCAATTTGCAATATATATTGTCAAGCTACATCAGTAGACACCCCTCAAATTAAGATCAAGTGTTAGATTAACCTTCCTGTTTTAAATATCTATTTCATCCCTACTTGGTACTGCTGCTCTCTGCTTAAAATCGTACAAATGCAGTTGACATCATTGCTTAGTTTATGCACTACCAGTAAATGTGATAACTGGGATTGGCAGGTAAGCATTAGTTTCCATTGCTCTAGTTCAGGTGTTAGACATGTTTAGAGTTAGTGGGGGAGGCTGGCAAATTTAGGACACAGAGATGGGGTGTTCATGAGTTCAGGATATTTATTAAACTCCTGGTAAAGCAGCACAGCCAAAGACTTCTGCAGGTAGACTATTCTGACTTTTGGTACAAGTCTGAGGCATGGAATAGTTTGGCTCAGGCTGTATGCAGTACTGCCAGGATCACATGCATTGGAGAACAGTATAGGCATAATTTTAATGACCTACAGAGGTGCACAAGGCATACCCTCAGCCATTGGTTGACTGAATGTAAAACTGTGGACATCCTATGGCTGTGTGAGTATGATAGTAAGAGTATTTCTAATACTTAGAAAGCTAAATATAGGCAAGACTGGCATGAATAATGCTCTTCTGCCCTTTTCTGTTCTTTCCCAAGTTAATGCCAAACTTGAGTTCAATAGACAACCTCATGCTGCTTGAATGGAGAGACTGAGGGTCGCAAGTGGTATCTATGCAGCACAAGAGAAGCATTATTGCAGCTTTAAAACGTTAAAGATAGAGTTTTTTTATACAGTTGTAGCAAATTTTAGTACATATCCTAACTGTAAAAGCAAGTATGCATGCATTAATCTGTAGCACAAACCAACTTTAGGAGTCAAATATAAGACTGTAGTCAGAGGTTGTAAGTTCAAATACCATGAGTCACAACTTTAAAATACTCTATTTGTTTAGTAATATTTACATTAAATTAAACTCTATGCAAGTGGAATAAATACTTTGCTGTTAACTGTAATCTGTATAATTTGACACACATATGTGCAATATATTTGCATTTCAAGGATTTCTTTCAGGGTTGTGCACTCCACCATTGGCGTACACCTATGCTGGATGGAGAGGCTGCTCTCCCTTGTGGTTCTTAGGAAGAGAGGATGTCAAGCACTCAAGCCACCAGCAGACTAAGGGGACAGTGATGACAGTCCAGTGGATGAAGACTCGATTCTGCCTGTCTCCATGTTTGATGAGGATGAGCCTGTGTTGTTCCCTTCCTCACTTCAATCATGGTGTCCCCCAACTTTTTGTGTCCCTCACGATCCCTATGTCTTGTTTGTTTGTGTTTGCTTCCTCACCCCTCAACTTATTTAACTCATAAATACCTACATTCCTTACCCAGCATTCCTGTCTTACTGAATTAAAAAATAGGTAATTGTTCCACAAAAAAAAAATCATCCCATATATAGTTCTCCATTTCACACGTGTCTTCTTGATGCACTTGATTCAGTCCAATTGGCTATACAACTTGATTATGTTGTTGGAATCTCTCTCTCTGGAGGTGACAGTCCAAATTCAGCTAATATTCTGCACACATTATCAGTTTTCACTGTTGAAGAAATTGATAGCTATGGTTGTTCCCTCCCTCCCTCCTGCACATTCCAGTGTCACATTTCCCCTGTTCTTCCCCCTACTTGCTCCCCATTTCACCACTTTCCTAACTACCTAAGTTTAACACCTATAATCTGGTCAAAAAATAGAATCACATGCAACACACACAAGTACCAGTAAAAGCAATTAATCCCTTCATTTTTTGGCCTCCATGTTTGCGCAGAGTTTTTCATCACTCACCAATGCCAACTAATGGTGGGCGGCCCTACAGTACTGTAGTTACCTCTGTGCAATACCATTTAAACCTGCTGCTCTATGCCAACACACAGGAACACATATACTGTAAAGAATTAATGTCAATGCATTATCACTTATTTAAAAGTATTAGATACACCAGGATGCGAACTGAGTATCATCTCTGCTCAAAAATAAATATGTTAATACATTTACACCTGCTGCCATAGATTCAGCTAAGCAGCAGGTGTGTTTCATAGACTCTGTACTAACTCTCAGACTTTTAGCAATGTGGCAAAAGTTTGCACATTTCTTAACTGTCCGTAAACAGGGAAAGTAATGGAAATGTGTATCTTACATGTGCAAATAATTTTCCAGCCATCATGCAAACTTGCTGCTGTGCTATGCAAAGTAAATATTAGCATGTATTAATGCTGTTTACTGTCCATTTACTTTTTATACAATGAAACTACATGTGGAAACATAACAAATGAAGGCCCTATCTAACAATATGTCACATATTTACAATGCAGCCATGTGTTGCCTCCTCAGTGCACTGCAACCCTGGTTTCTCACTAATTGTTCACAAATATATCAACTACACTAAATAATATCAAATGCTATGCGATATGCAATGTACATCAGTCTGGTAACATGCAGAACTAGAACTATCTTCGCAGATGAACATGCCTACACTTCCATCAACTGACCCTAGGAAATATTTACCAGCCTTATCTGCAAAGCTATGGAAAGAATCATTATGGACCTTATCCACAGGGACATAGGTGACCTTCAACACTCTTGACTAGACCCAGTTTGATTTTGTCAGGGGTAGATCTTGCTTATTTAAACCTAGTGGATTTCTTTGATAATGTCCCCAAAGCCCTGGATGAGGAAAACAGAACATGCCACCTATGTTGATTTAGCCAAGGCCTTTGACACAGCCCCCCATTCAGGTGTCATAGAGAAAATTTCCCATCTGGAGATTAAGACGTACATTACTAGATGGGTAGCCAACTGGCTCACTGACAGAATGCACACTGTCAAAGTTGGGGAGTCTACTTCCACCAGTAGACCAGTTACCAGTGGAGTACCACAAGGATCTCTACTTGGCCCTCTACTGTTTGGAAACTATTTCTCTGAAGGATAGGTGAAGATAGATGGCCTGTGACTTACCAGGTTTGCAGATGACTGTCATCTGGGTGCAGTCATATAGTGTCCCACAGACAAATGATTGGTGCCAAACTCATGGACTGAAATGTAATCCAAAAAATGCTTTATTGTCTCCTTTGACAAAGAAGTACCTTTGCGAATTATGATATGCATAGTACCCCTGTAAGCTGAAACTCAGTGGTGTGAGACTTGGGAACACAGGTTGATAGCAATCTAAGCTTTGATCACTGGTGTGCATAGTGCTAAGATGCACATTCTACATTGTGCACCTCATAAATAAGGGCATTGCATCCAAGACCAGGGAGGTCATAGCTTCACTGTACATAATCCTTATCAGACCACTAATTGAGTACAATGCTCCCTACTGCATGTACCTCACCAGACACCTGCAGCAACTGGAGAAACCACAGAGGTTTCTGACCAGGAGAATTTGGGGACTCCAAAACATGACATACATGGAAAGACTGAAATCCTTGTCACTGTACTCAGTATCATATAGGCTGCTGAGAGGCAACCTGTGATTGGTCTACAGAGCAGTCTCAGACCCTACCCTACTGGAAATGCTGGGCATCCACAAATCAAATGGGACAAGAATAACTTACTCCAGGGATCCCAACCTAGCCTGTGATATAAACGGAACATGCTGGAGAGACAGATATATCTCCCAGCAATTGCCACTCCTCTGGAATAGACTCCTACTGCATATGGAGCAGTACTCCTCAGTGACTCTATTCAAGCGCAACCTTGACAACTGGATTGGTGATCGTAAATTCACCCCAGGAGTGGTACCTATAGCCATTATGGACAGGGGCAGTCAGTGCTGATCACAAAATCACTCTGCTAACAATGACCATCTAACTATGCTCAATAAGGGTTTTTGTTTTTTTACACAGCTAGGCATGTAAGGGCCCTTGGGCCAAAGCTCATATGAACCTATGAAGTTATGAAACCATGCAGGTCTCCCAACATCTTCTCTCTTACATCCAGTGCTGATGTCATCACTGTAATTTGTCCTGCAGCCTTGTAAAAGCCAGACTTGTGCTGTGGCTCTTGCGTAAATTGTTGGGCTCTGTATTTGGTGTATTTAGATAGGTAGGGAATTCTGTTCTCACTCCTGCCAAGTGTGTATGTGTGTGTGTGTGTGTGTGTGTGTGTCTAGCCAGAAGACCATAAATATGTATCCTACAGTTATCAGTCTAATTCCATGCATTGACCTATAACCTATATAATAACACACCTGATACTCTTGTAATAGGTGACACTATTGCCAGACACACTGACGTCCCGCTCACCAGGCTGAACAAAGAGAAGGTCACAGTGAGCTGCCTGTCGGGCGCTAGGATCCGCCACATAATGCAAGCACTCAGGTCAATCCAAAGCAAATACAAATATGACTCAGTCATCGTACATGCTGGTGTGAATGACCTGAGACGTACCTCCCTGGACTACATCAAAAGAGACATAGAGGAGCTCTCTGATCATGTATCCCAGGCTGATATGACCCTGACCTTGAGCAGCATCTTATCCTCACCTAGAATGATGCCACAGTACAAAGACAAAATGATCGATTTTAACAATTGGCTAAAATTTTGGTGTCATTCAAAGGGGATCCAGTGTCTGTCAGCCTGGGATGACATGCTCGACAAGCCATGTTGCTTCGCTAGGGATGGATTGCACCTGTCATCACTGGGCTTTTGGATATTGGCAAAGGCTCTTGCCACCCCCATAGTGCCTTTTTTAGGCAAGGCTCAAAAGTCAAACCCACCTCCATAGACAGCACAAGGAACAAGAAACTAAGGGTAATGCTGCTAAATGCCAGAAGTCTTAACCTCAACATGCACGCACTCGAAGCTCTCCTCAGTATGGAGAACATCGATATCTGTGCAGTGACAGAAACCTGGTTCAAGGCTCCAGAGAGCACCCCAGCACTACCAGGTTATACCTCATGTCATGCTTTTCGGCCCCAAAACCCAGACCGGACCACAAAAGGAGGGGGAGTTTCCATATTTATCAAGGATATCCACACCTCCAGGTTAGTGGCATTGTACGAAGTATCGGAGATCAACCATGTGCAACTAACAGTGGGCAAGACTGCTTTTCAGTTTATAGCATCCTACAGACCACCCTCTCAAAGTCAGGAATCCCACTCGGCTTTCCTGAAAACATTGGAAAACATGAAGATCTCCCTGAACACCATTATATTGGGCGACTTCAACTACCCAAACATAGACTGGGAGCACTACTCAAATCCCAGCGCCTTAGCCCAAAGGTTCCTGGAAATTATAAACTCAAATGCTATGGAACAACTAGTCACCACTCCCACAAGAGGGGATAACATACTAGACCTGATCATTACCAACATGGGTACTCTATGCTCCATACCAGAAGTATATCCTTATTGGTAAGATCAGACCATAAATTAATTTCACTGGATATCCACATCCCGACCCCACCCCCAACCCAGAAAACCACAGTGAAAAACTTCTCAAAAGCGAACTTCTCACTTCTCAAAACCGAAGTGGAATCCTTCAAGGCCCCAGGGCCAGTGGAAACTACGGCCCAAACTGCAGAATCCTATATAAACGCATTCTACGGACATCTCCAGGAATGCATGGATCATGCTATCCCAAACAAAACCAAGACCCAATCATCCAAAGGCAGGCGTCCAGTCTGGTGGACCCCAGCCATAAATAAACTGTACAACAGAAGGAGGAAGCTACTACATGATAGAGCAAAATCCCTAATAGGGAAGGCAGCTCTGCTCAGTACTAGCAAAAAATTACAATCCCTCATAAAATCCTCCAAGGCCAGCTTTGAGAGAAAAATTGCACAGGACACTAAAGACAATCATAAGGCTTTTTTCAGTTATGTTAGGATCCTGGGATGCAACTCCCAGACTTGTTCTGAGTTGATTCTAAATGACAAAAAATACACTGAACCCACAGACATCGCCAATATCCTGGCAGATAGGTTCAGTGCAAACTTCTCCACCCCCTCCCCCCCCCCAAAAGAGCAAGTATCTATCCTGGCAGAGGGCTGCCTCCCAAACATCTCTGATGCTCAGGTGAAGGCTGCCCTCTCCAAAGCAAAAAACACTGCTTCCATGGGACCAGATGGCATCCCGGGTTGCGTCCTACATGAACTCCAAGAAGAACTAACCCCTCAAATAAAACAGCTGTACAATCTCAGCCTCACTACAGGATATGTGCCCACAGAATGGCGTACAGCAACAGTGGTCCCACTCCACAAAGGTGGAGCCTCTACGGACCCTGGAAACTATCGCCCCATAAGCCTGACTAGCCTAGTCTGCAAGGCTATGGAGAGTACCATCATGGAGCTCATAAACAAAGACATTGGGGACCTACAGACACTAGATCCTGCCCAATTCGGCTTCGTCAAGGGCAGATCCTGCCTTTTGAATGTGGTCGACTTCTTTGAAACAGCCACCAAAGCCATAGATGAAGGGAAGGTAGTCCACACAGCCTATCTGGACCTAGCAAAGGCATTTGACACAATACCCCACTCGGGCATCATAGATAAGCTATCCAACTTAAATATAAACCCCTATGTCACAAGATGGGTCGCAAGCTGGCTCAAAGACAGAACCCACAGAGTGAGAGTTGCTGGAGCCATGTCAGACTCGAAACCGGTCACAAGTGGCGTCCCACAAGGTTCTGTCCTGAGACCGCTCTTGTTCGGTATATACGTTTCCGAGGTACAGGCCAACGTGGGAGGACTATGGCTTACCAAGTTTGCAGATGACTGCAAACTGGGCTCCATAATCGACTCTCCAGCTGACACAAACATCCTTCAAAAAGGTCTCACAGAGACGGATAACTGGTGCCAGAGGCATGGTCTAAAGCTAAATGCCAAAAAGTGTATAGTCATACCTTTTGGCAAAAACAATGTGCCCACAAATTACCACATAGGAGGTAACCCATTAAGTACAGAGAAAGTAATTAGGGATCTGGGGACCCAAGTTGATAGCAATCTCTCCTTTGACAACCACATTGCCAAAGTGGTTAGAAAGACCTTCTACACAGCCCACCTCATCATGAAAGGATTCACATCTAGATCAAGAGAGGTAATCTTGCCCCTTTATTCATCCCTCATCAGGCCTATCATAGAATATAATGCCCCTTTTGGGATGTACCTTACCCGACACCTGCAGCAATTAGAAAGACCCCAAAAGTACCTCACCAAGAGGATCAAGGGACTCAAGCAGATGCCATATGCTGCTCGGTTAAAAAAACTCCAGCTCTACTCAGTTGCATACCGCCTACTTCGAGGCGATCTATGCCTGACATATAAAGCTATGTCCAATCCAGAATTAATGGACATGCTCCACCTCAGTAAATCTAAATCCCTTAGACCCACACGCTCGTGGGACTTGAACCTTGGCACAGAAATAAGTAGAACTTGCTGGAGGGACAGATTCATAACCCAGAGGTTCCCTTCGCTCTGGAATAGAATTCCAATTCATGTTAGGCAGAGCACCTCACTGAATCTCTTCAAGAAGAATCTTGATGAGTGGATGGGGGATTGTAGGTTTGTCCTGGGGATTACTTCCGTGTCACTATTAGACAGAGGCACAGTAAACTAAACCTTAAAAAGGGCACAGTATACTCAAATCAAGGGGTGGCGTAAGCCAAACAAAATCAGGCTAGGCTTGTAATTGCCCCAGGGCAGATAGCCTAGTATGAACCTATGAACCTATGACAGTATTTTCACACTTGCACATGCCTACACATCCATTTCATGCAGGCCTCCCAACATCTCTGCATCATATACTGCTGATGTCCACTAGAAGTCGTCCTGCAGCCTTGTAAAAATTAGACTTGTACCATGGCACTTGCATAAAGTAGTCTGTGTACTTAGATAAGTAGGGGGTTCTGTTCTTCCTGCAGTCAATTGTGTGTGTGTGATTTGTGTGTCTAGCCAGAAGACCATAAGTGTGTATCCTACAGTTATCACTGTACTCCCATGAATTGACAGTATTTTGACACTTGCACATGCCTACACATCCATTTCATGCAGGCCTCCTAAACATCATCTCTCCAACATGCACTGCTGATGTCATCCACTATGTTTGTCCTGCAGCCCTGTAAAAGTCAGACTTGTGCCGTGGTGCTTGTATAAAGTACTGAGCTCTGTAGTCTGTGTACTTAGGTAGGGGTTTCTGTTCTCACTGCAATCAACTGTGTGTATGCGTGTGTGTGTGTGTGTGTGTGTGTGTGTGTGTGTGTGTGTGTGTGTGTGTTTGTCTAGCCAAAAGAGCACAAGTGTGCATCCTACAGCTGCCACTCTATTCCCATGAACTGACAGTATTTTGACACTTGCATATGCCTACACATCCATTTCATGAAGACCCCCCAACATCTCTTGAACATGCACTGCTGATGTCTTATAAGTTGTTCTGTAGACTTGTAAAAGTCAGATGTGAGCTGGGGTGCTTGCTTTAAGTACAGAGTTCTGTAGTCTGTGCACTTAGGTAGGGGTTCTGTTCTCACTGCAGTCAACTGGTGTGTGTGTGTGTGTGTGTGTGTGTGTGTGTGTGTGTGTGTGTGTGTGTGTGTGTGTGTGTGTGTGTGTGTGTGTGTGTGTGCACTTGGTTGACATTACAGACAACCTTTTACACCAGCACACGAAACACTGTTATTACCATATTCTCCTCACTAGACACTGTCATCAGCTATATCTGATTTGTGGATATGCACTACTCCCACCAGGGCAGGGTCGGAGACTGGCCTGGAGGCCAAGCAGAAGTCACCTCATCCTATATGATACAGATTACAGTGACATGGCTTTCAGTCTATCCACATATATTATGACATGGTTTCTAGCCCCTGTGTTTTCCTGGTGTGAAACCCCTCTGGTCTCTCCAGCTGCTGCATGTGTTTGGTGAGGTACATGCAAAAGAGAGTATTATACTCTATTAGTGTTCTGATGAGGTTCGAGTACAGTGCTGTAATATAACCCTCAGATCTGAATATAGTGGCATGACTTATAATGTGCATAACATAGGCTTTCAGTACCAGTGTGGACACTTGGTGGTCGAAGATCAGATTGCTATCTACATGTATTCCCAGGTCTTGCATCACTGGGTTTCAGCTTATAGCGGGACAGTTGTCAGGGCTGTAATTGGCAGGGAATTCAACGTTGCCGAAGTACAAAATAAAGACACATTTTTGCATTTAATTGGAGACCGTGTTGCTTTGTCACCACTTATTTGTCTGTGTTAGCCCCTCCTGTAGTATGTTATCATCATAGGTGGACTCAATGATTGCATCCAGCATACAAGAATTAGCAAACGCAGTAAGACAAAGGCCAAATGCTTTAGCTTGAACTGTCAAGAAATAGATTTCAAACAGTAAAATGCCAAGCACAGATCCTTGTGGTACACCACAGGTGACAGCTCTATTGGTACAGATTGATTCACCAACTTTGTGTTCTGTCAGTGACCCAGTTGGTTACCCATCTAGTGACATAAGGGTTAATCCCCAGCTGAGAGAGTTTCTCAATGATATCTGCTTGGGGGATTATGTTCAAACCCTAGGTCAGATCAGGATAGGCAGTATGCACTGTCTTACCTTCATCCAGGCCTATCACACAGAATCAATGGGCTGTGACAACTTTACAGATCACCTATTGCATGGTTCAGCACATACACCTTCCTGACACAATTGAATACACACTTCAACACATCCTCCACACAGGCTATGTTCCTGTAGAAGGGTGTATATCAGCATGCATCCATGTGAGTTGGGGGGACAGCACTCAATGCATGCATGTATAAGATACATCCTGAGTCTCCTCATCTGTGAGGTAGACCAACATGTCATCATGGACCTTTTCTAAATGGACAATAGTAATATCCTGGCTGTGTGAAACAGGCATGTGTGAGTTGTTAATGTTAGATCATGTCTGTTACATCTGGTAGGTGTCCTCAAAGAGGTCATCAAGGGCATGCAAGATGACACTATCATCCTTTTGAACTTGACAAGCCAAAGGCATTTGACATAAATCTGCACTGAAGTATTCACTCAACACTGTCATATGTGGCCATAAACACCTATATCACAAGTGGGGAGACCACTGTATCACACATGTGGCATCTAAATATGTTGAAATGTAGGAAGTGACTTATATCTTAGGTCCAGTGATCATGTCCGTACAGCAGGGCTGTTTAAGTCACATACATCACAAATGACATACATATCCTGTGTCCAAACAGCTGTCTGAAGGACTACAGATTGTGGGCAATCACTGACTCCAGCTGTAATATTAGTATAATACAGACAGTATCAACACACACCAAAGATTGCTGCCATAGCCATGTCAATGCCTGCAATGATGCAAAAACACGGGGGTTTTGTTACATCATGAAAACAAAAACACAATCCAAGTATAATGTAGACATCACACCCTGTAATCAGACCATTAGTTATATGTCCTGTGTCCTAGGGTAGATGGTATGTGGAATGTCCACCAGCATGTGGCCACAATGCTGACTACTCCCTTGTATGTAACACAACTACCGAGTATGTGAAGGACAACATCCACATCACAGGCCATAATACTTACATAGTTCACAGCCTTCATCACACGAATAACTGAGTACAATGCACTCTTCTTCATGTACCTCACTACACATCTTCCAATGATGTGTAACTGAAGTGTACCACCTTTGCCACAGTGACCTGTCACACATCTTACTGGCCATACCTAGGTATTCTTATTCTTTTTGTAGCATAAACATTACTGTCTGATGGTGCGGAACCCCTATCAAGTTGTTACATCAGATGCATGTGTGATACCTGTTCTGGTGATGCACACAGTACATACATAGCTGTTTGTCAACATTAATGGCATGGGTAACATTCATGACAGTGTGGATTGTTCCATATGCATACACATGCACATATATATATATATATATATATATATATATATATATATATATGTATGGTTTTACTTTGTTTCATTGAATCTCATTTCACTGAATTTCATTTCACCCAACCACTTCACTGAAAACACATATTACTGAAAACTCATTTCACTGAAACTCATTTCACTGAACTGAACTTAGTATATATGGCACTGTGTAGAGTACTGTAAGGCAAGTAAAAGGTATATGCCCCTTTCCCCACTGTAGTGTGATCCTGGAGTTAGTATATATAGTTGGGGGGGGGGGTGGGAGGCATAGCCCCCCACCTTGTTTGTTTTGTATTGTATTTTACCAAAAATTTCAAAACAATAAATTTTAAACAATAGTCATGCATAGTTGCAACACCAATGACTAACTCTCTCCAGAAGACAACATGTACTCAAACTAAGTGGGGGGCTATGCCTTCCACATCCCCAATATGGGGGGCTGTGCCCCCTACACCCCCTGACTATATATACTTAACTCCAGGATCGGACTACAGTGGGGAAAAGGGCATATACCTTTTACTTGCCTTACAGTATTCTACACAATGCCATATATACTAACTGCAGTTCAGTGAAATAAGATTCAGTGAAATGAGTTTTCAGTACTTTGAATTTTAAGCGAAGTGGTCAGGGTGAAATTAAATTCAGTGAAATAAGATTCAACAAAACAAAGTAGACCCATATGTATATGTGTGTGTGTACATATATATATATATATATATATATATATATATATATATATATATATATATATACCATACACACCAGTCAAGTAGCCTGTGTTGATCATAATGTCACATAAACGTATATCGTAATGTCACATAAAGGTATAGCAGTGTCCCTCCTAACACCTCTAGCGGATGTTATGGTGTCAGGACAGTGTGTGTGATTGCCCTCATAGAGTACAGACCTGTCATAATAGTTGTAGAAGTGTGTTTGTGCAGAACCATCTCTGATAACTCTAAATCACATATGTTATGTCAGAGACATGGGATTACTGGTGGTCTGATTCTGATAGTAGTAAAAGAACGAGACCAACCAACATAGCTAAAAAGCAGTAAAACTTTAATAATGTAAGGTAAGTGCTTTCACGCCCGCTGGCACTTCATCAAACCAAGATACATAAAAGTGTTAAAGCAAACTGTTAAACTATTTATAACAGCCAATCAGTAAAACAGATCATGTGATTTAAGTGCCAGTTTTAAAGACACTACATCATTCAAACCTGATCACTTCTCAGCCTGCATGGTTATAATCCATTTCATTTCCACATATTCAGTCTTATTCAGAAAATCTCCCCATCTCAAATCCTTAGACAAGAGTTGAAGCACCATGAAATTAAATATTTGCACATGAAACATATGCTTTGCAAGAGTGTTTGTTGTTTTATCCTTGCGTATATCACAAAAATGTTCAAGAATACGCTCTTTTAATGACCTGTTCATTTTCCCTATTTAACTCTACTCCAGAGCAGTTCAGAAAATGCTGACTGCTTACTTCCACCATAGGAACAACAGTGCAGCCTGAGCTCTTTTTCAGATAATCCATTTGTAATACCATACAGAAAACAAATGTTCATAACTCTTTAACCATAACAGCTAGAATAAAAATATAAACATGAAAGTTGTTCAGTAGACATTAATCTTTTCAATAGTGTGCATTTAAGCCATTGATAGTGTGTATTTAAGTCATTATTAAATATTTGCTGAGGAATCTTATCTCCCAAAGACTGCCCATACTCTGGAATAAGCTTCCCATTCATATAAGATGAAATGACCAAGGATAACCAGCAGAACTCGTACACAGGAAAAATAAAAATAAAAACTGTTTATTCCAATCAGAGTTTAGCGCTTTCAACTAGATATACTAGTCTTCATCAGAACCATAGAACAGAATGCTGAACAGATTTAAATAGCAGAAATAGTTCAAAAAGGCGCCAAAACTTTTAAAGGTATAATACACAAACATTCACAAAAAATAATAATTTGACTCACTAATCCATACTAAGCAACACGTACCTCATATATATATATATATCAAACTTTGTCATTTAAAATACATATAAATCTTATAAAAACCATAAAAAATATATATATATATATATATATATTGCATTGGGTTGTATATAAATGTACTTATAAAGATAAATTTGTATATAATAATAATGTTAATAATAATAATGATAGTTTTAATAGTTATAGTTATAATTACTAATTAACCCATGTGTAGTAAAATGGTGAAAAACTAGACCCACCTCATACAATATCACATGGAGAATGTGACTTCGACTTTACTGGGACAATATTAAAAATGGTTTTATACTAATAGACTCGTTAAGTCCAGGTGCCCTAGTGGCATCCAGCAAAATCTGCCACTTGCTCTCTAATGCTGATAACTGCACTTTCCAGTTGCCACCAAAAACAGAGTTTTGCAAATGATCTATAATGGCAAAACAGAATGTATGTTCCTCGCCAAATTCAAGCATATGCCTATATAAGGCATTCTTGCTGTCTTTTTTCTGAATGCGATAATAATGTTCGTAAATACGTTTCTTAAGATTCCTTTCCGTTTTGCCCACATAATATGCAGAACATATCATACACGTGGCCAGATAAACCACTTTGGTGGTGTTGCAATTCCCTGTCCTAAATTTAATAAATGTGCTATTAGTATCCCTTAAACAGATATGCTTAGCCTCATTAATGTGCCTACACTGTTTGCAAGTGCCACACTTGGTGGTACCCCTAAAGATATCTTTTTTATCACCTCTCTTATTGTTATTTTCCAAAATTCTCTTTAAATTGGCTCCTGTCTTGTAAACAACTCTGGGCAAGGACCCCACTATATGTTCAAGCTTGGAAGCTAGAATAATATCCCAATGTTCCCTTAGTATGTCCAAAATAAAATGTGTGTGAGGGGTATAGGTTAATACACACACTCTCCCGAAAGTATGATCATCCTTTTCTTCTTTTTCTAAAGCAACAGTGTAATTTCCCAGCAAAGGGGGGTATTTCTTCCCCCACTCTCTTTGCACGTATTCAATAACATTTCTCACCAGGTGGACTGGATAGCCTCTGTTCAAAAACAAATTTTTGATGTTATCAATTTCAGATCTCATAACACTTTCAGTAGATGACATCCTCGCAGCTCGGATGCATTGTCCCTTAACTATATTTTTAAAGATATGTGGGGGATGATTGCTTGAATAATACAAATAATCATTAGAAAATGTGGGTTTTCGGTAAAGCTGAGATGTAAATCCACTAGGGCCCAAACCAATAACAACATCCAGGTAAGGAATGTGGATATCACTGATGTTATGGGTGAATTTTAAAAATACAGATGAGTTGTTTAGAAAGGACATAAATTCATCCAATTTCTCAGCTGAAGCTTGCCACAAAATAAAGATGTCATCCAGATATCTACCATAAAATTTAATATCCGCATAGTAAGGGCTTTTGAATAATATCTCCTCCTCCCACTCAACCATCACCAGATTAGCAAAAATCGGAGCACATGAGGAGCCCATGGCTACCCCCTTGATTTGTTTGAAAAATTCCCCTTGAAACGTGATGTAATTATGTTCCAAGACCAATCCCATCATGTCACATAACAAACAAATCCTGTCCCAACTAATCCCTGAATATTTACGTAAGCTGTTAGAAAAGTATCCCAGTCCTAGGTTGTTGGGAATACAGGAAAAAAGATCCACGACGTCTATGGTCACAAGGGTAAGGTTGGTTTGCCAATGGTCGTGTGTTAACTTCCCTAGAAAGCTCCATGAATCCTTCAAAATTTGAGGGATAACTGCATAAATGTGCTTAAGCTGGTGGTCAATCCATTTGCCCAACTTAAATGTTTTGGATCTGGACCCTGAAATGATCGGTCTAAAAGGCGGATTGTCCACTGATTTATGGATCTTGGGAATCCCCACTATTTTAGCAAGTACTGGATGGTCATTTTTCAGGTATGTGTATGTCTCATTGGTAATCCTGCTATCAATGAGATATTCCTCTATAGCTAAATCGATTCGATGATGCCCTATGTTGATCTGATTAAGAGAAACCGTCTCATATATCTCTGTCTGATGTAGAATATCATAAATCCTAGAGACATACACTTCAGTTGGAAAAAGGACAATCCCTCCACCCTTGTCCGGTTTCATTATCCGGACTTCCTGGTTCATTGACATTTGCTCTAAACAATTTCTCTCAACCCGCGTAAGATTTGTCTGAAAGTCATTGTATAAAGCCTGGCGATTTCTAATATCCCTATGTAATCTATACAAGTCTTTACAAACCAGTTTTTCAAAATTAGCAATACTGGGGTGAGTGGCAGGTATAAATGCACTTTTCTTCTTAAGTGACTTGTCTACTCTCTTGTCCAACTGTGGGTCCTGATCGCTGAACGCAAGAGCTAGGTTTAGGTTGCGACAAAATAACTTGACCTGTTTAATATTGTCCACTAGGTTACTGTGAACAGTAGGGATAAATTTCATACCCTTGCACATAACATTGATGAAATGTACATTTACCTCCATGTCAGTGTAGTTATATACACTGAATCCTTCGTAGGAGTTAAAAATACAAGAAGGCCCTTGTAAGTTGACTGTAGTGTCCACCGTGGTGTTTACTATCATTCCACTCCCACTATTAGAAGGATTCAATGCATCCGGAAGGTCAGAAATTGCTCCCTCATCCTTAACACTGACATTGGTTAGAAATACCAAAGCTACCTCCTGTATTGGTTGTTCTGCCTGTCTGGATACTTGTAGGTGGGAAGTCTGTCCCTCTGAAAATCCCTAGGGTGAAATCTGGGATTTGGTCTATTCTGATCTTGCTCGTTGTAGCTCGACTTGTCCTTGTTTTTAGGCCAAATATAAACCCTATTGGTGTTATATAAATTAACATCCCTGGTTAACTTTTTACATTTTCTCTCATAAATATTCTTAGCTTTACCATCAACCAATACAAACTGTTTTTTAAAAAATTCCCTCCATGAATCATAATCAACATCACCAGTGATACTCTCATACATATTTTCAAGTTGTTCAACTAGCAAAATACACTTCTCCTTGTGATGTTTAATAAGTAATTGCATGAATGAGTACCCAAAACTATCAAAAAGCTCATTAAATTCACATATCACATCATTATTATAAATTATCCCCAATGGAAGCTTAAAAAAGCGTATGCCTTTAGGGACAACTTTTTTCTCTAAACAACTGTTCAAATAATCCACATCCATTTTACAATTCCTATATGCAAGTAGTTTTTTCCCAAATTCAGATATCATATCCTTGATAGAACTATAACCATTTACTTTATTACTAATATTACATGGAGCTTCATTTCGTATATCAAAGTCATTGTTTTTATCATTGAAGAACCGCTCCATTAATTCTCTTTCAGTAACTTTATCTGTAGAAACCACAGTATTGTGACCCTTAGGAACAACTGGATCAAAATTGAGAAATAACCTAGAGTCCTGATTCGGACTGGAATTGTTGTAAATAACAGTACCTTTTTTGCCTCGAATGCACTTCTGAATGTTGTTCTCTTGTTGCTTAACAGTTAATGTAGTTTTCGGTCTGGCCCCATTACGTTCCGCCTCCCTCCGTGCCCTAGTGATGCTGAAGTCAAAGGTAAAATCTTGGGCCGGGGTAAGCCGCGTGGGATCAAAATAATTCCTGGCTTCCTCCAATATAGTCCATTGCCCCTGCTCTTTGGGAGACACCTCACTAGTGTCAGGTAAATCAATGGCTCCATAGGCAACAGAACCAGCTGCAGCGGTATTGCAAAGAACCGCCGGAAAGCCTCTTTCCGGCATAAATGACTGCCTTTTACACCGCTCCCTTTTGTCCAGTAAATCAATAGCTCCATGAGCTGCTGAATCAGCAACAACGGTATCACGTAAAACCGCCGGGAAACCTCTTTCCGGCGTCGGTAACTGTTTTCTGCAACGCTCCTTTTGGCGAGCCTCCTCTGAAGTGTACGACATCCTCCGTGTACTGCTACCAACCTCGCTTTGGTTAACATCCTGTTCTCTAAGCATATGCACATCATCACAACCCTGAAGGGGGCTGTTAGAGACTAAAGATTTGTTCTGAGCAGCATAATTAGTTACCAAGCCAGTAACCAAATCAATAAGCTTTTTGAGTTCACTTTGAACAGCAGTTACCTCGGCTCGTAGCCCAAGATATTCCTCCCGTGACAATAAAGATCCGATGGTATCCCCCTGATCCTGCATAACAACCAACAATTAATTCAAAACGAACAGCAACTTATAAGATGAAATGACCAAGGATAACCAGCAGAACTCGTACACAGGAAAAATAAAAATAAAAACTGTTTATTCCAATCAGAGTTTAGCGCTTTCAACTAGATATACTAGTCTTCATCAGAACCATAGAACAGAATGCTGAACAGATTTAAATAGCAGAAATAGTTCAAAAAGGCGCCAAAACTTTTAAAGGTATAATACACAAACATTCACAAAAAATAATAATTTGACTCACTAATCCATACTAAGCAACACGTACCTCATATATATATATATATCAAACTTTGTCATTTAAAATACATATAAATCTTATAAAAACCATAAAAAATATATATATATATATATATTGCATTGGGTTGTATATAAATGTACTTATAAAGATAAATTTGTATATAATAATAATGTTAATAATAATAATGATAGTTTTAATAGTTGTAGTTATAATTACTAATTAACCCATGTGTAGTAAAATGGTGAAAAACTAGACCCACCTCATACATTCAAGCATATGCATTGGGTTGTATATAAATGTACTTATAAAGATAAATTTGTATATAATAATAATGTTAATAATAATAATGATAGTTTGTGGTGGTTTATCTGGCCACGTGTATGATATGTTCTGCATATTATGTGGGCAAAACGGAAAGGAATCTTAAGAAACGTATTTACGAACATTATTATCGCATTCAGAAAAAAGACAGCAAGAATGCCTTATATAGGCATATGCTTGAATTTGGCGAGGAACATACATTCCGTTTTGCCATTATAGATCATTTGCAAAACTCTGTTTTTGGTGGCAACTGGAAAGTGCAGTTATCAGTATTAGAGAGCAAGTGGCAGATTTTGCTGGATGCCACTAGGGCACCTGGACTTAACGAGTCTATTAGTATAAAACCATTTTTAATATTGTCCCAGTAAAGTCGAAGTCACATTCTCCATGTGATATTGTATGAGGTGGGTCTAGTTTTTCACCATTTTACTACACATGGGTTAATTAGTAATTATAACTATAACTATTAAAACTATCATTATTATTATTAACATTATTATTATATACAAATTTATCTTTATAAGTACATTTATATACAACCCAATGCAATATATATATATATATATATATATATATATATATTTTTATGGTTTTTATAAGATTTATATGTATTTTAAATGACAAAGTTTGATATATATATATATATATGAGGTACGTGTTGCTTAGTATGGATTAGTGAGTCAAATTATTATTTTTTGTGAATGTTTGTGTATTATACCTTTAAAAGTTTTGGCGCCTTTTTGAACTATTTCTGCTATTTAAATCTGTTCAGCATTCTGTTCTATGGTTCTGATGAAGACTAGTATATCTAGTTGAAAGCGCTAAACTCTGATTGGAATAAACAGTTTTTATTTTTATTTTTCCTGTGTACGAGTTCTGCTGGTTATCCTTGGTCATTTCATCTTATAAGCTTCCCATTCATGTCAAGCAGAGTACCCCACTGGCTCTCTTCAGGAGAAATCTTGACGAGTGGATGGGTAACAAAGTTCACTCCAGGGATCATTCCAGTTGCACTACTGGATATGGGCACTGCGAACTAACATTGGGTGGCAATGTGCCTGGGCAATTCTTTTTGGGCTAGACTTGTAAAGGCTCCAGGGCCATTAGCCTAGTACGCACCTATGAACCTATGAATGCTGATGTTATGCATATTTTCTACCTTTTTGGTAAAACAAATCACAATATCTTGGTGAATGGACCATGCACACTCATGCAATTTGTAATTAATTTGTGTGAATGTCAGCTTTAAAATTATAATTTAACCATTACTGTGTGATGGTTCTTTACTGAGGAATTCACAGAAACATGATTAATATTATATTTCTCATAATCTGGCAATTAAAAAAGCGTAATATATCATCACCTGTAAAAGACAGAGACTACATATCAATGTAGAAGTTGTGGGTTCAGTGTCAGCGTCAAAATGATCCACCATGTGTGTCATCACCATGCTGCCTTGGAAAGAAATAGGCACAATAACGAGAAATATCCTAATTTCCATAATGCAACAATAAGCCGAGTATTTGATTTCTGCCAAAGATGAGCATTAAATTTTTGCAGAAATTGCTAGTTTGTTCTGCTGTGAATATCACACTTCACCCATGATGTTGCCTTACATCCTTACACAGATATTCACAGAAATATGGCATATATATTAATTGTCATAATCCTACATGCAAACTATGACATCTGTCCATGTATGATACTCAGAATTCATATTATTACATAAAGTTGTACATTTTGGTAATGGCTTCAAAAGGATACTTCACTCTTCACCTTGACATCTTTCCTAGCAGAGTTATTTACCAAAATTTGAAAAAAGTATCATAAATGTCATAACCTAAGTCACAAACTGTGATATCTGTACATCTGTACAGCATAAATATACAGTTCCTTTACTATTTTGTAAGTACTAATACTATATTCAAAATGAGGTCTTACTCAATATGTTGGCATGTTCCCTACCACAGTTATTTGCCAAAATATGAAAAATATATAATGCGTTTTCATAACCTAAGTCAAAAACTATATCTGTATGTGTACAGCATACAGATACAAGTCTTTTACTATCTTATATGTACTAATACAGTCTTCAAATGAGGTTTTACTTAGCATGTTAAAATGTCCCTACCACAGTTATTTACCAGATTATGAAAAACATAATAAATGTCATAGTCTCAGTCATAAACTGTGATATCTGTACATGTGTACAGCATACAAATAGTTCTTTTACCATCTTAAAATGAGGTTTTACTCAGTATATTGACAAGTTCCCTAGCAGTTCCATTACTGTGTTGTAAGTAGTGAAATGGTTTTCATCAAAAGTAATAGACTTTTGCTTACCATACTGTTCCTACTTGGTCATGGTTGTTTTCCATCCTTTGTCACTAGGTGCATGCTGCTAATATATCATGCATTGCTGCCATTATGCAGATCAAGTCAAAAAAAGGTCAGTGCCATCTTCATTTAGGTGAACTCCATCACTTCTGAAAAGGAGACATCTTCTGCAGTGATGCTGTTATAGCTGATTGTTGATCCACAGACCCTGTGCATCAAGTTATTCTGTAACTGTCTGGCCTTGTCCACTGCCCATTGGCTGTTGCAGTGGTGCAGCAGGTGCATTGTCAACTCACAGCAAGAGGTTCTCTGGTTCGATTCTCAGCTGGGGTGCCTTCTGTGCGGAGTCTGTATGTCCTATCTGTGTTCCTGTGGGTTTTTTCTGGGTGCTCTGGTTTCCTCTCATGTTAAAAGACATGCATCTGGTGTGTTTCTCCCCAGGCCTCTGCTGAAAATTGGCTTTATTCCAAGTCGGACTTTCCTGGTAAACATATCTTAAATAATAATAAATAATAATGTTTGGATTTCTCCAGTCCTGGTGATGAATTATGTCAGACCACACAAAATGACAATGTGGCCACCGTGACTGCACTTGTTCAAAAATCACCTTGATTTGTAACCGCAGTGCTCCAAGTGGATGAGTGATGGCATTGTTCCCTCCAATATGCAACACAAGAATGTCAGGCTCAAGGTAGATGGACCACTTTTGTTCCAACAACCTCATGAGTCCACTCCAATGTGTATCTCTTCTTGCAACTCAGTGTACCTTCATCCTAGATGTGGGGAAGCTCAAGTTGTAGTATTTATCACTTCTGGAGGCATGGCTAGCAGCCCAGTGAATGTCGGAATGGCCACACACCCATACTCACTTCTTGTTCCCCTGTTGTTGAAGCCATGTGACTGTCACAAGGTAGAAGCATCTGTACATGGAAGAAATGCAAATAGGTGATGTTTGAGAGGTGTATTGAATTACTACATATATACATGTATAATATGCATTACCTTGTTTGCCAGTTTGAAGCTTCACTCCTGTCTACAGTGGCATTATTCTTTTGATAAGGTTCATTACTTGCAATGATGATGTAGAGGTAAATACTTACCAACCAAACCCCCCCAACTGAGACTATTAGAATGGCAGTAGGCACAAATCACTGTAAACAGACACATTCCTGCCCTAGCCAAAATACTGCATGAATGGATACTGCTATGGGGCTACAGAAAGGACACATGTAAAGAGAAAAAGCAGGGTCAAGATCACCTTTCCACTAATGAACCCAGTACAGGCATGGGGCTTCAGTGGCACTTGGCATCAGAACTGTCCCATATCTGTGCTGACTACCCATTCAGAGTGCTAAGACCGACATTGTCTCATGACTTCCTTCAGAGTCAGCAATCCACCTTGCCTCTGCTTTTTTCATTTCCATATGTCATTTCAGCAATGGATATAAGGAATCAAAGGTGGAAACTGACCTAATGTGTCTTGCACTGACCTAAATACTTTTATTTTACCAGAAGGGAGGGAGAGTTCTTTCAAAACTTGAGCGTACAGCTGAAAAATACAACAATAAAGAACAATATGATGTTACCTGCACAGAGCCAGTTGGCAAACAACACACCAGAACATTATGTAGTGAGTGTGTGCAGTAATTCCCCAAAATATGAACCACATAACCACAATGGATACCTTCACTGGTGTCATACAACAGAAACAATGGGGGAAAAGAAAAGAATTTTGGGGGAAAGAAACTTCTGCATGACTCCGCATTGACAGAAACCAAAACCTAGCATGTGCATTCATCAGTGTAATAACTTTTAGTAATGTGAATAACAGTGGCAGCTGATGGAGGTTTTACCTGACAAATGGTAATAATTCAGTGTTATACTGTAACTGCGCATACTGTAAATTAATAATGTGATAATGATGTGCATTTCATTACTGCAAGGTTCTGCATGTTCAGACAAAGGTGATAATTGCTGCACCCTGTTGAGCAGAGACATTCATTGCATTCCTGGTGCAGGTGTGGTGCAAGTGTAAAGTAAGACTGAGTCATAATCATCTCTCAGTAGAAGTAGTATAACATATTACTGAGACATTCCTCTCATCTAAATTCTATATAAGCCAGAAATATTGTCCAAAATATATGGTTGCTCCATGCAAGAATTAATGTACAAGTAATAACATTTATCTCTCTGACCCATCCCACTGGTTTCAATGAGGTACACAAATAGCAAAGTCAGAAATATCGAAACTATCTGGTTGATTCGTGTAAGAATTAGTGCAAAAGTAATAATACCATTTATCTCACTGAACCATCCCTCTGATTTGAATCAGACGCATAAGTGACAAAGCAAGAAATATTGTCCAAAATATCTGGTTGATTGATGATGCAATTAGTGTAAAATCAGTAATACCATATGTCTCATTTAACCCTTCCTCTTACCCAAACTGCACATATGAATCAGACACACAAATAACAGTCAGAAATATCTAAACTATCTGATATATCCATGCCTTCCTCTCACCCACACTGTCACAAATGATAAAGCTGGAAATATTGTCCAAAACATATGATTGATCCGTGTTAGAATTAATGTACAAGTAATATAGATGCCATAGCTTTGCTTATAAGTTGTGCCACACCAAAAGATTACCTCATCACTGTGAACACATGGTGGTCAAAGTTCAGGCTACTATCTGTGCACATAGATCTCTCACCTCTCAATAACTATTCAAACACTTCCTGGAGCAATCTACACAATGATCAAGAAATTAAAATCATCTTAAGTGCTCCATATGCTGAGAGACTTGTTTGTGTAAAAAAACATAACTAACACACACACACACAGCATTCTGTGAACATCCCATCGTGTACCCAACAAGTGTCAACAAAACAAATGTTTGGAAACCCACAAAGGAGCCTACACTGGAAAGGCGCAATGCTAAACTGATCGTAAACACATTTGCCCAACAATGACAATCAGAAAGTAACAAAGTGGAGAATCCCTTTCAAACAACAACAAAGTCAGAACGTACCCTGCATTTCTTCAGAAACAGTTTAAAATCACACCCTAAATAAATAAATATACTCTGCTGTACCTGCAGTATGGAGCGTCTGTACTTCTTTGACTTTAGGGGTATCTCTCCTCTTCTGTTTTCTCAGAGACTGTGATAGTATATCCAGTCTTGCAAACCGATTGGCATACAGAACCGTTCTGACGAAATAAATAGAAGGATCCAATAGCAACGTAGATAAATTCTGTAAATGTCAGAAAATAGAAAGGGAATTTGTACTTCAGGATCCTCTATTTATTTTGACAGGAACAAAGAAAACTTGCATCTGGGGGTGGAGGTGTTATGTAAGTGGTGGCTTAGATTGCAATAATCCTGTTGGCTTCCACCACTTGCTTCATCTTTGTATGCAGGAAATTTGCAGTGGCATTGATCTGCCAGATGCTACTGACACTGGTGGATGACTTACAGGTTGCAATACCACTTTTTGTCCACCATTTTTAAACTGCAAGATGCATTTTTCACAGTTTTCAAAAGTCATATCAGCTAATTTCCAAGGGGACCTCCTCTAGATCTGAAGAAGTCTTAATTTCCCTTTACTCAGCTGTCTTCAAATCCATTATTGAACATAATGCCCCTTTTGGCATTTATTTAACTAAATGCATCACTTGACTTGAGAAACTTCAAAGATTCCTGACTAAAAAGATCAATGGCTACAAGAGCCTGTTATCTGGTCAGACTGACATCCCTGTTATTGTACCTGGTTTGTTATAGAATCTTCCATGTTGACCAATGTATAGCCTTCAAGCCATGAAATATTCAACCCTCCCTGACCTCCTATTCTTCACAGAAAAAATGGTTAATGAAATATGCAGTTAAAGAAACTAAACCTTCATCAGCAGATAAGTAAGTCACATTTGTGTGATGGATTCATATCCCAGCTTATACCTCTCCTCTGGAACAAGTGTCCACTATATATATCAAGTAGAATATCTTTCTTGTCACCTTCAAGGCAAACCTAGACAATTAGATGGGCAGCCACAAATTCTTCTGCAGGGTACCTTGTGTTGCCATCCTTGGGGCTGGAGGGAACTTTTAAATATAGTTTATTTGATAGACTTGTAATGGTCAGTAGACTAATTGCCAAGTACTTACCTACATACCTCTCAAGTGGACCTTATTAGGAAGAACCTTTCTCATTTCTAATCTTAAAAAGTCCTCACAGTGCCCCATTAAAGGAGTATGTCATGCATTCAGTGTTAGCAACTTTTTTAAACTGATATCCATGACATATAATACTGAAACATATTAAGTCATCAAAAGAACTTTTTATAAATATAAAGTAACACATTTCAGCCATCCTGTGAGCTTCCTAGTTGAAACTAAAATTACAGAACCAGCTGATATTACCAACATCCTGGCAGATAAGTTCAGTGCTAACTTTACTCCCCCCTCACTCCCTAGAGGGCCCATATCTATACAGGAAGAATGCAGAGTCCCTGTAATCACAACTACGCAGGTAAAAGCTGCACTCTCTAAAGCCAAAAACACAGCATCCATGGGACCGGACAACATCCCAGGCTGTGTTTTACATGAACATCAGAACGAACTGGCTCCCCACTTAAGCACCATGTTTAATAATAGCCTCGCATTAGGCTTTGTGCCCACTGAATGATGCACAGCAACAGTTATCCCACTCCACAAAGGGGGAGCTACCACTGATCCTGGGAACTATCGACCTACTAGCCTGACAAGCCTGGTCTGTAAGGCCATGGAATGTATCATCATGGAACTCATAAACAAAGACATTGGTAACCTCCAATCTCTGGATCCCACCCAGTTCTGGTTTGTGAAAGGCAGATCATGCCTCATGAACCTGATCGACTTCTTTGAGGCAGTCACCAAAGCCATAGATGAGGGTAAGGTGGTTCACACAGCCTATCTTGACCTCAGCAAGGCTTTCGACACCATCCCCTATTCTAGAATTATAGCTAAACTCACTAAACTAGGTATAAATCCTTACGTCACAAGATGGGTTGCCAACTGGCTCACTGACAGAACCCACACTGTAAAAGTCGCAGACTCCAAATTTGACCTCAAAGCAGTGACAAGTGGAGTACCACAGGGTTTCTTCCTGGGACCTCTCCTGTTTGGTATCTACTTCTCTGAAGTACAGGCTAACACAGAAGGCCTCTGGCTAATGAAGTTCGCAGATGACTGCAAACTAGGAGCCATAGTCAAGTCCCCAAATGATGTGGACATCGTACAGGAGGGCCTTGCTGAGACAGATGCCTGGTGTCAGAGCCATGGCCTCAAGCTCAATGCCAAAAAGTGCAGTGTCATCCCCTTTGGTAAAAACTCTGTACCCATGAACTACCACATAGGTAGAAATCTACTTAACACTTAATGTGTGATGAGACCTTGTGACCCAGGTGGACAGTAGTCTCTCCTTTGATAGTCACATCGTCACAGTAGTCTGGAAGTCCTTCTACGTGGCACACCTTATCATAAAAGGGAAAAAAGAGGTCATTGTTCCCCTCTACTCGACACTCATTAGACCCATTATAGAATACAGTGCCCCTTTTGGAATGTACCTCACAAGACATCTGCAGCAGCTGGAAAGGCCACAGAAGTACCTCACAAAGAGGATTACTGGCCTCAAACAAATGCCCTACACTGACTGCCTCAAAAAACTCCAGCTTTATCCGTAGCATATCGCCTACTCCGAGGTGATCTCTGCCTAACATATAAAGCTATGTCAAACCCAGAGCTGTTGGACATGCTACACCTAATGAAATCCCAATCCCTCCGAGCTACATGCTCTAGGGACCTAAACCTTGTCACCACAATAAACAGGACATGCTGGAGGGATTGATTCCTGTCCCAGAGACTTCCCATACTCTGGAACAGGCTACCCATCTATGTCAAGCAAAGTTCTTCATTAGCACTCCAAGAAAAATCTTGATGAGTGGATGGGAAATAGGAAATACACCCCGGGGATCACTTCTGTGTCTCTGCTCGACAGTAGCACAGGAAAATAACTTTCTTGGGTGGCGTAAGCCAGTGAAGCTCGTTGTCTAGGCTTACATAGGCCCTTGGGCCGATTGCCTAGTACCTACCTATGAACTGTCAGTAAGTTGTTAGTAAGTGTTCCACAGTTTGCCCATTTGTTCCACATTATTTATTTTATTTTACATTTGTTAACCGGTGGTGTCTGACTGAGCCGAAAAGGCCCTTTTTCAGCAGAGGCCCGGGGAGAAAAGCTCCACATAGAAAAATTACAGATACATTTAGTTATTTAGACATGATCAGTATATACACAAATTACAAAAGACATGTTTTTACAGTGGTATGCAGCACATCAACAGTTACAGTGGAGAGAACAAACAAGAACATGTTAATTTAAAAATAAAGGTAATTAATAGATTTGTGGTGTATAGCTGACATTTGGAACATAGGTAGAATACATACATAGTACACAGGTGTACAGTACGTACATTGTAGATTAGCCAGTGTTTGTGAGTAAGATTGAAAACTATTATCAAGTACTCCAGGTTTAGTATGTGTACCTTATCCGCTTTCACTAGCCTGGGGAGCAATCATGGCACTGCCAACTTTGCTTGAGATGTTGCCTGATGAGGTCTTTAAAGGACACTTTGGATGATGTGTTTTGAATGCTAGTGGGGAAAGAGTTCCATTTTTTAGCCACTGAACCACTAAGCGCACCAAGACAAGAGTAAAAAGTAAGTATAACTTTACAAAACTGAACACTTTAAACAAATTTCTGAGGTTTAATGGCTTACCAGCAAGCAGAATGCAATTGCTGAAGAGCACTTGTGCCCTGGTGGGGACTAGAAATTTAATGATGGCTCCATGCTCAGCAGGATTCTAATATAGACTTAGTATTGGGGGAGGGAGATAGCACAAGGGGTGTAAACCAGGTAGAATGCAAAGAAACCAGAGAGGCAAAAAGGTGGAAAACTATCAGTGAAGGCCTCAGAGGGGGTAAGTAAGAATTCAAACTACCTGTAAAGTGAAGGAGAGAAGAGACAGCAAACTTTATTAAGGTTGGGAGTGTGTCTTCACATTGACTTGCTGATTAGTAACCAGTTTGTGCACAGATTATTGTAGGGAGATACATTAGCAATGAAGGGGAATGTATAGAGATGCAAATAAACAGGTGGGCCTCCAATTGATATAAATTAAGGCAGAAAGCACTGAGAGGGCTGCTTGATGGTTAATTTAGTCACAGGTATCTGAATTAAATGTATACTGTCTATTGCACAGTTAGGATTACTGCACTAGCAGGGGTGGGAGGACACAAGGCTACAACAGTCAGTTTTATTAGCACACTGAGAACTACTAAGAAATACTGCTACTGTAATAGCTTCACTCTCATAAACATACAAGTAGAATGCCTGACTGGACTGACCCTGCTCTTGAGGCTCAAAATGTATATCCTTGTGTAGTTTTGCAGTACTGATTCCTTCTTATACTGTATGGGTGGAGTGGTAGTCACAGACTACAGATTTGCTTGCGTGTGCTCCTGAGGCTCAAAATGTATATCCTTGTGTAGTTTTGCAGTACTGATTCCTTCTTATACTGTATGGGTGGAGTGGTAGCCGCAGACTACAGATTTGCTCAACAAGCGGAATACAATTGCTGAAGAGCACTTGTGTCCTGGTGGGAGACTAGAAATTAAAAATTATGAGAGGAAGTCTTCCTCATTTTGGAGATGGAAGGTTGACAGCAGTGCTTACCTACGTATGAACACCTTAGTCCAGGCAGCAACAAACGATGCGAATGCCCATTTAATTTTCATTTTAGATTATATAACATTATTGCCATAAGCTAAAGAAATGGTGATGTAAAATTCTGCATGTTTTGTAGACTTAGTTTTCACTTTATCTTTCTTAGAAATAGAACATGACCATCATAGTCCAGTTCATGTTCAGAATTAACTGCATGCAGATAAACTAAGGATCCAAGAGAAAACCATGCATGTGTATAAAATCACTGTGGATTAATTCTAAAAAAAAAAAAACTAAAAGATGTACGAATCTATACATCTGTGTGCTTAGAGCACATAGCCATAAAATGTGGATATCGGATAGAAATAATATGATGCAACATAAGTTGGCACTGTTCACATACTCAAGAAGCACTAAAAATAAATAAAATAAAGTAAAATAAATATGGCACTTTAGATAAGCTTCACATTCTGCCTCAGTGTTTCTATATTAGTCCTAAGACAATTATACATTTGTGTTTATATATATATATATATATATATATATATATATATATATATATATATAAATACAATTAATGACATACGATGACTAGAGAAGTGAAACATAAACAGTAATTGTGGCAAAATATGTTACCACATGCTATCTTTTCTTTGTCAAAGCTGTGCAAAATGTAGACTATTTTCCTGACTTCGTATGGAATTTTTTTCTGCAAAGTACATACAACCTATTATAATCAATAGCAAGAGTGGGATTCATAATCAGCATGTTATGCGCATTGCACTTGCTTAAATCTACAAATACAGATGTTTTTTGGGTTTCATTGTTGCAGTCATTACATTTGGGTTATCTGCTTGCAGTAGCCCTCAGTCGGCCTGATTAACAAAGTCTTGGGTCCTACGTCAGTTGCTGTCTCTTCTTCTGTGACGTCAGGTCGTCAGGGGTATAAAACATGCAGCCGACGTCATTACACCAGTCTTTCTTGCTGTGCGGTGCCCGAAGCAGAAGCAGTTCGCAAGTGCCGGTCGGTCTACTCCTGAAATTTTCGTTTTCAAGTTTCAGAACCGAAGTCTTCAACTAAAAGCTAAGTACCCCATTGGGGAAACTTTTTCTTGCTCTAAACCAATGTCAGTAAAAATAAATAATTGCATTTCTTGTGGAAAGCAAATACCTCATAAAGATTTTCATTCGTACTGTATTCCTTGTCTAGGCCCTGACCACGACGTACCTCGCTGTCGGTTTTGTGCCTTATTTAAACCATGAACTATCCGTCAACGGTATATTTGCCATCCGACTACCGACATTCTGAAAAAAACGCAAAGCTAAAGACAGAGACAGGCTGCCCAGTTCGCCGGTACTCAGTAAGGTGCTTTTGCAGCCCCTGATACCCGCTACTTCAGATTCGCAGGCCTCTACTGAGAGCCATTCGGAGTCTGATATGCCATGAGATACTTCAGTTGTGGAACCTGTGGATGTCTCTACCTTGGATGGGTCTGGAGCCGCTGTGCAGGCACTGGCTTCTGAGGGTGTATTCAGACCTACTGACTTGCATATTAAACCAACGCCATCTTCTTCTTCAAGGCCTAAAACTCGAACTATGCCTAGAAAACTGACGCCCACACCACATGGTCAGGCCTCTATGCCTAAAAAACAAATGATAAGAATGACTGAAGACCTTATTACTTTAATCAGGGGAAGCCAACCTTCCCCCTCTACGAGACCTAGGACTGAGTTTGCTTATGATACGTCTGACCAGGATTCTGAAATTTGTTTCCTCTGATGACCAGGATTTACCCTTACCCTTATCTACTTAGGAACATTCTGATGCTGAGGACTCTATTCCCTCTGATCCCCCCAGAGGATTTCTCTTTTGGTGAAACCTTGCATACTCTCAGGGAGTTTTTTTTTTTTTTTTTTGGGAAAGTCAGGATTTCTCTGTTTCTAAAAAGAGGCCTACGGATTTCTTACTCATGCCCCAGTACAGGTCTTTAGCTAAACCTCCTGTACTGGACATTGTTGATGATGCCTTTTTGGAATCTAACATGGCCCCTGACTCTCTACCTCCTGCTTCCAGTAAACCTGATAGATATTACAGGGTTCCTGACTCTCACAAGTTCCTTTTCAAAAATCCTACTGCAGATCCTGAAACCATTTCACAGGGACCCAAGGGCATTAAAGCTACTACTGCCACAAATCCTATCCCCTCTGATAAAGACTCCAGGGCACTGGATAGATGGGGTAAGAAGGTGTACAGTTCTGCAACTTCTTTGGCCATCAGGGCCTTGAATTGCCAGTTTCATATGTTAAAGTAACAGCTGCATATTATTGGATTGCTTAAACAGAAAATTATGTTGATTCTTGACTGTGCTGAAAATAAGGATTTACAGGATTTTATGCATTCTGCTGAACAAGTTGGTAAACATACATTGCAATGTGGTTTTGATTCACTAGAGGCATCTTGCAGGGCTGCGGTAACTGGGTCTGTACTTAGAAGGCATGCTTGGCTTAAGGAGCAATCCTTGCTAGATCATGTAAATTACTGGATGCTCCTTTAAATCAGGACCACCTGTTTGGCAACAAGGCAGAAGAAGTTCTTAAAAAGATGGAGGAAAAAGCTAAATCTATGCAAACTGTTAAAAGATTTTTTACAAATACAACCTCCAAGATTTAGTAGGCATTGGCCTTCAAAGAATTGGTCCTTTCCTGCCTCTCTCAGGCCTTCTCAGTCCAAACCCAGATCCAGCAGAGCACCCAGGCTTCATTCCCAGGGGACGCACAGGACTAAGCAATTGGGGGCCTCCACTTCCAAATTTGGGATTAATAAAACTCCCCCATATGGTAATCTGCCTCAATGACTTCTTTTTAAAACTTCCAAGCCCTTCTCAACTGACTGCCCCTTTGGGGGGAAACATTGCACTTCATGCAAAGAACTGGGGACTCATTACCCAGGACAAATGGGTTTTAAATATAGTGTCCCAAGGATACAGATTTCACTTCCACACGTTACCAACTCCAAGCAGTTGGCCGGATCTACCTCCAAATCAGTGGGCAGAGGCCCAAAAGCAAGTACTCTCTCTCTTAAGCATAGGGGCTATTCAATTGGTACCAGAAGAGGAAAAGGGACAAGACTTCTACTCAAGATTTTTCCTGGTACCCAGAAAAGACAATTCATGGCGTCCTGTCCTGGACCTGCCTACTCTAAACACCTTTTTGGTGATTCCAAAATTCTAGATGCTGACTCTTCACCAGTTGCTTCCTGTGCTAAGCAAAGATGCCTGGTTGGCAACACTACATTTAAAGGAAACATACCTGCACATCCCAATCAGGGAATCTTGCAGAAGAGACCTACATTTCAAAGCAGGCTACACACACTATTAGTTCTCTGCACTGCCCTTTGGCTTATCTGTTGCACTCAGGGTATTCACAAAGTGCCTAGCTCCAGTCATTGCATTTTGCAGGCAAAGAAATATTCAAATATACCAATACCTGGACAATTGTCTAATTCAGGCAGAAAACCAGGACATACTTTTGAATCATCTGGCTTTTGTACAAAGGGTGCTAACTTGTCTGGGGTACACCATAAATGAAAAGAAATCACACCTGGTACCCTGTCAACAAATTATATTCCTAGGAGCAAGCTGGAATACAACTTCCCAGATGGTTTTCCTCATGCCAGAGAAACAAATTCACTTGACAACCTACTTCAAACAAGTGGCCACAAAAACCCTGCTATCTGCAAGGCAAATACTACAAGCCTTGGTGTTCATGGCCTTCTGCATTCTTCTACTTCCATATGCAAGACTGCATATAGGGAAACTACAATGGTATCTAAAAAGCCTATGGTGTCAACATCCTCAGGATCTAGAAGCAATGATTCCTATCATTCCTTTGGTGGGCAGAGGCCTACCACCAAAACAAGGGACTACCATTCACACTACCCCCTGCCACCCAAACCCTTACAACAGATGCATCAGACTATGCATGGGGGGGGCGCACTTGGCAGGGAAGTGCATTCAGGGCAAATGGAACCCAATTCAAATGCATTGTCACATCAGTCATAAAGAAATGTTAGCTATACAGAATGCTCTAACAGCCTTCAAGGACCACATTCTTCCAGGACAATTAATGATAAAGACGGACAACACCACTGTTATGTGGAACATAAACAAGCAGGGGGTATACATTCTTACCCCCTCTGCAGACTAGCCATGGCATTGTGGAACCTTAACTTTGTATTGGAGAAACTCACCCTTCCTCCTTTCGAGCCAGCTGCTACTGCAGATTTAAAATTATTTTCTTGGAAAACAGCTTCCCTTTTAACCATCACTTCAGCAAGAAGGGTATCTGAATTACAGGCCCTTATGGCAGTGGAGCCTTTCATCATTTTTCATGTGGATAGGGTGTCCCTCAGGACCAATCCCTCTTTCATGCCAAAGTTGGTATCCAGTGTGGCCTTTAATCAGTCCATTCATTTGCCTACCTTCTTTCCTAATCCACAGAACAAAGGAGAATGGATACTGCACTCCTTAGATGTGCACAGACAACTTAGATTCTACTTGGACAGGTCTAAACCTCAAAGGAAATCTGAACAACTGCTGGTGGCATTTGCTGCAGGGACAGAGGGCAAGGCTATTTCAAAGTGAACCATCTCCAAATGGATAGGCCATTGCATTAATTTCTGCTATAAGCACCATAGAAAACCTATCCCACAGGGGATCAGACCCCACTCAACCGGGGCTGCATCTACCTCTACAGCCTTTCTCAGAGGCGTACCTACTAGGGACATCCTAGAAGATGCTACCTTGAGTTCTGTACATACTTTCTCCAAGCATTACCATTTGCCAATTTTCTCTAAATCCAGAGGCTGGCTTTGCCACTGCAGTTTTGCAGGGCCTTATAGATGGTCCTAATGCTATCTAAATTCCTCCTCCCATCCTTAGCTTTGGGAATCTACCCAAATGTAATGACTACAACAGTGAAACACGAAGAACATAGTACAGCTGTGTACACTTACCATAAATGTAGATGTTTGAGTGTATTCACTGCTGCAGTTCTGGTTACCCTCCCTCCAGCCCCCTGACTTCTTTTGGCTATACCTCTTCTCTCCTTTTCAATGCTTAAAAGCTTTTTGGTGTATTTGCTTTTTTGTTTGAGGTATAACCTTGTATATTTATAGATTTAATTGCTTCCCATTAGGGGGGCACCTGACATCTGGCGCAAGAAAAACTGATGTAATGATGTTGGCTGCATGTTTTATACCCCGATGACCTGACATCATGGAAGAAGAGACAGCAACTGACGTAGGACCCAAGACTTTGTTAATCAGGCCAACTGAGGGCTACTGCAAGCAGATAACCCAAATGTAATGACTGCAACAGTGAATACACTTGAACATCTACATTTATGGTAGGTGTACACAACTGTACTTTCTTTGTACCTCATGAAAGTTTTAAATATGGCCTCACAATCCCACTTATAGCTTGTGCCACCTTCCGCAACTTCAGGAATGCATGACAGTATGGAAAAAAAGTTGTGTTTCTATGTTAGGATGTAGTCCTGGAGTGGTGGAGTGATTTTTGACTGCTGCCAGGGGATCGCTCATTCTCACTCTTCACTGACTCTTACACACAGTCTCTTCTACTTTCATACACACATTCACTCACACACAATGTCCCATTGGCATAGTGTCCCTTCACAATATCAAATCAACAACAATACTCTAAGTACCCATGAAGTGGTAAGGGACCTGGGATCACAAGTTAACTGTAACCTTAACTTCGACCACCATGTGTCTACTGTAGTAAGGAAGGCGTTGTAAGTAGCGCACTTGATTAGTAAAGGCATCACCTCTAGACCAAAAGAGGTTATAACCCCTCTATATTTAACACTAATCCAGTCCATAATTGAGTATAACACCCTGTTTGGCATGTAACATACAAAGCACCTGCAGCAACTGGAGAGACTTCAGAGGTTTCTAATAAAGAAGGTCAAGGGGCTCCAGCATGTTCCTTACATGGACTGACTAAAGTCCTGTCACTATACTCCGTATTGTATAGACTTCCTAGGGAAGACTTATGCCTGACCTATAGAGCAATCCAAGACCCAAACCTAATGAACTTACTGCATATCAATAAATCAAATGGGACTAGGGCTACCCATTCCAGGGACCTAAATATGACCTGCATTTTAAATAGGATATGTTGGAGGGACAGATTTATCTCCCAGAAACTGCTGTGTCTTTGGAACAGGATACTACCAATTCATGTGAAACAGAACACCTCTATGACACTGTTTAAGAGGAACTTGGATAAGTGGATGTGGCACTGTAGATTCCTACCAGGGATAGCACTTACAACCCTCCTGGACATGGGCAGTCATTACTAAATGCAATATTGGGTATTGACTACCATTTCCATTCTATTACATTAAGATGAAACAGCTAGGCTTAAAATAATTACTGGGTTGATAGCTTAATACTCTCATACAGGCATACACTCACACACTCAGGGTCCTAGTGCTACCACCTTTTCCAAAGAAGAAGTGTAGTAGAGAATTACATTATAAAAATGGAACTGCATTCAGTTATTTTAATATTTGTGCATGTGTTATGCTGACGGGGAGGCAGCCGTGTTGTTGACTGAGGGAAAAGGGGATCTTTTTTTTTTGTCTAATGAAGAAGGCATCAAGAAGACAAATCATACAGCTGGGTAGGAGTAAATGACAGAATAAAATGCATACAGAATCAGCTTGCCATAATTGCGCATAGCAAGCCAGTTTTCTAAAAAAATTCAAATATGACCACCTAGCAGCTGCATGATTTACAATAAGTTGAGAAAGTAACTGACAAAGTTCAAGTACTTTTTCAACTTATTTTTTAACAGTGGAGCTGAAATACAAATGTAAAGTAACTTGCACTTGTGGAAGGCACTCAGATGTAATAGCATACAATTTGTATCGTCTCAGAGAGCACTCAGGTTCAAGCACAGAGACGCCATGTGACAGTACTCAGCGTTAATGAGATAAAAACATGAGCAAACAGTGCAAAATGCTAAATATACTAAATCAGTACTTTGGTGCATAGTTAATGCCAGTATCAGGATGAACAAAATAATTCAGAGAAGATCTCTGTCGGTTGGTCTCGTTCTTTTACTTTGGGTTGTTTGTTTCTTGTACTGACCTGACTTTATCCATGGTATTGCTGTTCATATCTCTCTATTCTGATATTGGCCATGATTGTGCTTGCTTGTTTTAATGATGACCCTGAGCCATTACAGAGTCCCACTAGCTGGAGACCTCTGCTGAGATTACACTCATATTCAGGCAGATCAGCTTGCACAGCTGCACTATATGCACCCTATCCCAATTGTATATAACATCCCTAATAGACGTCCTCTGAATTGTTCATGTAATGATGCTTATCCCACACAGACATCTTCCCCATTGTTATGTCACCTTATGTGTCAGTCACGTAATACACATTTTCACTGTGCATCCCATACTGTACCATATTGATATGTGATTGGTGGTGCTGCTACAAATGTCTTCCATTGATATGCCCTCATCTGCTGTACATTAGGTGGTTTCACCCATCCTGTTTCCCTGTGTTCATTCCTACAATTCATATGTGTGCCCCTATTCATTACACACACTTCCCATGAGTTTATTTTACATGGCAGTCCATGTACCCTTACAGATCATTTGCACAACTTCAGTACAGAATGACAGGAATGGGATTTCACAACACTCTGTACTGTGTTTGGACCATATGCATAACTTCATACCTCTCAACTGCCCAGATTTTTGGAGAATGTCCAGATATTTTCCTTATATCTTTTGGTCTATTCCTTATAAAATTGGTGGTTTTCTGCCATATCACTGGGATGATCTCAGGACTGATGTCACTAAATAAGTATATACATTTGAGTTTCAGAGTTCATATCCTTCAGAAAATGTATCTCAACACAAAACTTGATATTCTATCGCATTTCTAAGTTTAAAAGAGGAAATATGTAAACTCTGTCCATATTTTTAGGTAATTTCCTCTCATTATGCTGGGCTTTGTCCAGATTTCTCACACTAAGAGGTTGAGAGGTATGAGAACAATATGTTAGGCCCTGGGGATCATTGTGGCATTCCATGCATACATGCTAACTGACTGTGCTCTTATGTAAACAGGTTTCCTTTCCATGTTGCTTTACACAGTTTTCCTGACCAGCAACACTGTTGCCAGCCATAAAAATATACTTATTTATGTTTAAACTCGTGCACAACATGAATGTGTAATTAGCACTGGTGCACACCCCGCACACATGTAAACTCTATGTAGGCTTTATGCAAAGCCTACATGTAGTTTACTGAATCCCAGGGATTGTCTTTTACTTGTATTCTGCTCATACCTCTCAACTGTCTAAATTTTGGCAAAATGTCCAGATTTTTGCCCCATATTTTTGGTCTGTACCTCTTAAAATTTTTGTTTTTCTGGCAAGTCATTGATGACTGAAGTTGTGATGACCCACCACTGGACCAGTAATCAAGGAGCCTCAATTCTCACCACTGGCAACAGTGGGGGACGTACACTGGAGGATAACAAGTACACACACAGTATTTCCAGATGCAGCTCTCTGCATCAAGTTCAATTTCCCTTCAGAGCACACAGAGACCACAGTCAATCAGGGGATGGCTTCTCCCTTGTTCTCCAGATCCCCAGTAAGACTCCCCAGTAGCACAGTATAGAGTTGAGATCTCCGCTGACTGACTAAATCAAAACCTCCTGCACCCTCTATGTCCAACCAGTGCTTTGTGTCCTTGCCCAGGTAGCTGACACGCACACACTTTGGGGTTTGATTTACACACACACACACATACACACACACACACACACACACACACACACACACACACACACACACACACACACACACACACACACACACACGCACACACACACACGCACACACACACACACACACACACACACACACACACACACACACACATACACACCATTCAGGAAGGCTGCCCCCTTCTGCCCAGACTATAAAGTAGTTTTCACTGCCACCAGTCACTCCTGCCATGTACCTTAAGGCTCTTCCAAGGGTACCCAATATACTGAGTGATATTAATATTAATGCAAATGGTAGTTTGACCAATAGCAAGGCTATTAGGAGTGTCTCACATGGTGTCACCAACTACATATGCAAGTAATATCAAAACTTAAATATCTCTACACAGATCAGCCACAATGAAAGGTTTAAATTAATTTAATAATAAAATAAAAAGACAATACTAATTATATATTCACAGTGACATCAGAGTTCAAAACCACAGGAAATAGTTAAAACAAATTTGCAGGGCAGTCTCAAATAAATAAGAAAAATATCTAAACTAAGCTTCACTATTTTCCTGACTGTAAGAGAATTACTATAACCTAAGAATTTACTAATAGAGCAAGCCAGATGTGGTGAATGGATCTTCTAGTTGTCAGGTCCAAGACAGAATGCAGAATGCCCCGTCTCACTAAGAGACTTCTCAAAATAATATCTGAAATATTAGTGCTAGATAGCTTGCAGAGAGACATCACTTCTTGTAATCTGATTTCTAGTTCCCAGGCAAAAACACCCATTGATGGTAGCTGGTAGCATTTAGCATTTACCTGTAAAAATACATAGGTAAGGACTTTTACTCAGATCTTTGTCAGATATTGGATGTCATAAAACAATTGCATTCCTTCATGCTTTCAAGACTAGTAATTAGTTCGCCCTAAAGATACTAGTGAAAGCTTCCTAGTACAGACATTGTGTCTCTTGCTGCATTGAAAACTGAAATATACCATTGTTTATGGCCTAGCCATAAAGTAATTTAATTTCAGTTATTTTTCTAAAGTTTGCTGGACAGAAGTTAACCTCCTGTATTCCAGTTTCTACTGTTAAAATATATACATTTAAACAGTTACAATAGTGCATGTACATTTCTGTTCTCTTCCAGTAGGGCACACTGTAGATCCATTTCAAACACAAACACTTTATAAAATACCTTTTCATACATTACTGTACAAACCAGTTTGATATACACATAACATACAGTTGTAATACATTTGTAACACAAGCATCTTATATAAATCATTTAGATATTCACCAATAGCATATAATTATTTACAAAATTCCAGCTAGCTGTGCTGGCAGTATCTCCTTTCGACACAGAAGTCACTAAATAATGATGTACATTTGACTGTCAGACTTTATATTCAGAATATGCATGATAATACAAAGCATTGTATTCTACTAATGCTGTAAGTTTATAACAGCAATATTTAAAATCTGTCTCTATTTTTGGTCATTTGTTTTCCCATTATTTTAGTCTTTGTCCAGATTTCTTGCTGTAAGAGATTGAGAGGTAATTGTATATTTAAACTAAGAAAGAGACCACAGTGTGTCTGTTGTCAGTAAAATTAGAACAGGTCAAATAAAGTTAATTACCTGTAAACTGAAGGTGGAGCTAAGAACTAAACCTTCTATTTAAGGGGTAAAATAAAACATTTCAAGTCTTTATTGGAAAAGCTCACTCAGACTCTGCCATAGATTGCTGTGAGGAAAAGGTTTGTTTGTTTTTGCTTCCTTGCATTTTGTATTGCTTCATTGCCTTCTTCTGTTTTTGGATATTGTGGTTGATTTCCTTTACAGTGTGTTTTACTTGTATTCTGCTTTTAATTGCATATTTAAACAAAAATATAAAAATAAAAGAGACTACAGCTGTGTATCTTGTAAGTGGCATATAGTGCAATAGTGTAGCGGTTAGAGCATACCCCTGGCATGCAGTCATTCATGGTTCGAGCCTCACCAATGCAATTTCCATTTGGGTGGGAGGTTGGCATAATAGTTAAGGTGTTTACCTTGCAGACACAAGGTGCAGGGTTTGATTCTCACATGGGGAAATTGGCTAGGCTTAAAATGACCCACAAGGGCAGTTAGCCTAGTACTAATCTATGAACACAGATATTAAATTTTCCTGCATCCTCCCACTCTGGCAATATTGCGTTTTTAAAGTCAGCTATCTTTTGAATTGTCTTATGTTAATTTGACCACATATTCTTCTCTTTACCTCTCCTCTTTCATTGGCTATAGTCAGTAATCACAAAATTATCCTTTTGTGAAATCACCCCTTATGGTTTTTTAAATTTATTGGCCATCCCACTGTATTCCATACAGCCAGAATGCAAAGTGCCTATGCCTTTCTAGTCTATCTTGTTCTTTTAAATTTAGTGTCTCTCCACTTAGATTGCTAAAGCTTAAGTTGCCCCCTATTTCATATATAACTGCTTAATGTACACTGGAACTCTTAGGATAGCAACACGTTTTTCATCTTACCTTTAAAACCTGCAACATCTAGTCCAAGGCCACCAATTATTAGAGAGCCCACATTCTGCCTCTTAGTAGTCATCTTCAGATTAATGTTTCTGTTTTGCCCTTGGTGAGAAATGGAGACTAGTGACATTATTTCCTGGAGACTGCTAACCACCGGAAAGCTTAATAACTGCTTCACAGGTTCCAGCTTGGAACTGCTTCTGACTGAGCAGTCGGTGTCTGTGTTATACCTTCCTGATTGGTCTGGATGCTTTTCAAGGCATCTACCAAAGAGAGGCTTCAATTAGCCTACAGACCCTTACATCATCTGGGACAGACTCTTGATCACAAAAGCGCTGGTTGCCTGTTTCTCATCTTGGGACTGGTGCTACTGTTTTGCTTCTGGTGAGAAAAGAAGCAAAGGAGCATTATATATCAGCAGCATGAAGCTCTGGTGAGACCACAACTAGTAGTAGTCAGGCAGAACCATTCAGACAACTCCCCTCTTTTCATCATTCTTGACAATGCTAATTCTTTCTTTCTTTTCAGTGAATACTGCTTGATTAGCTGCTGTCTAACCTAACTTCACAATATCTCCCCAAATAGCTCATCCATAAATCATCAGGGTCTGCTTATTAGTAACCCCTCAAGTGTTTGGCAGTGCCCTGTGATGCAGACACCTTAAGTTGACATTTATCCAGTAAAGGTACACTTGAAATGTCACCAGTACCTAGTTGCACACAGGGCATCTAGTTTGCAGTGACAGGCACTGCCCCTATAGTCGCAAACCAGCTAGATACTCCCGACATTACTTTATAGTTTTACTGCAACCATCTAATCAATACAAAAGAGCCTGTTGCCATGGATATGAACTTTTCTACTATCTTTGTTACCAACTTGGTGGATATGGACATCTTGAGGCAATGTAGAAATTGCTTCATGCTTACTGACAACCTGATAATTCTCAAATAAACTGATATGGTATGTGAGAGATGTATTTACACAATACCACTGCAGATGATTGCAAATTACTGACAGAAATATTCATCAGGAAGGGCTGACACAGACAAATAACTGGTGCCAAAGCCATAGACTAAAACTAAATGCCAAGAAATGCATAATAGTATCTTCTGGGAAATCATCCACCCTGGATAACTATCATATTGACAACACACTTCTAAGAGTTGATCCAGTAGTCAAGGACTTGGGGACACACATAGACAATGATCTAGTCTTTGACCATCATACTGTAGTGAGGAAATCATTCTATATTGTGTAACTTATAAACAAGGGTATGGAATCTAGGTCAAGGACTTCATTGTTCCACTGTATTTGGCATTTGTTAGACCTGTCACTGAGTACAGCACCCCCTTTGGTATATATCTAACCAGTCACATCCTACAATTGGAATTTCCACAGAGGTTTCTCACTAAAAGAATACAGGGCATAAGTAACATGTCCTAAAAAGACTGCCTCAAGGCCCTATCCCTGTATTTTGTCTCCTAAAGGCTGTTGAGGGGAGATCTATGCCTGGCGTACAAGGCATTGTCAAACCTCACCCTGATGGACCTCCTACATATCTGCAAAACAAATAGCACCAGAATTATCCATTCTAAAAACTTAAACCTTGCCTGTGATATAAATAGGATTTATAAATAGGAATTTCTGGTTTGACAGGTTTGTATCCCAGAGAATACCCCTTCTCTGGAACAGGCTCCTGATCTATGTGAAGCAGAGTCCTTCCCTAATCCAGTTCAAGTGTAACTTGGACAATTGAATGGGGAATGGGAAATTCATCCCTGGATTGGTACCTATGTCATTAATGGATACAAGCAGCTTGTAAATGCTTTTACTCACAGGCCCCTGCTTGTAAATGTTTCATTTCACAAGGCCCTGCTGGCACTTATCTAGGGTACCAGAATATGTCAGAGATTTGGGATGCATGGCTAGGTATAAAAAGGCCCCTGTGATCATTATCTTAGAACATACCTATAAAACTATCGGAATAAGAACAGCCATGCCTGTGCCATGTGTGGGTTTCTAAAATACTATAAAAAAATAATTAAATTTATTAGATGGTCAAGAAGCTGGCAATGGGTATATTTTTCAAGAATTTTTGAAGGGGATAAAAATTGGAAAATACTTATTTAAGGCCACTGAAGAACTGCCCTGATGAAGAGATACAGTGATTACTTTTCTTCCACCATAATCGGGCATGGCCATCTCGGATACAACTATCAACAAGAACTTTTTAAGGGGAAGCAATAGAGAAGCTGAAATCTGACATGGTCATCTTTTCCAGATCTATTAATGAAGACGACTTCTTCATGAGACTATCAGAAAGCATTTTACATAATGATGATAATAACAATAAAAAATAACAATGGTACCTTTCATTAAAAACCTTGTTGACAGTGCAGGATTTCATTCTCACCTTTATGGGTGGGTTTGGCATAATGGTTAAGGTCTTTACCTCAAAAACACAAGGTGCAGGGTTTGATTCTAACCCCAAGTTATTAGCTAAGCTTAAAATGGTCCTTCAGGGCAGTTAGCCTAGTATTCACCTATGAACATAAACTCTAAGATGAAGATGTGGAAACCTTGGACATGTTGTACAGGAAGAACAAGATGAATGAGTGATAAAGAACCCTAGGCACAAATAAACAGACATTAGGAAATATATCCGGTAAACAGCATGCTGGAAAAATATTTGGGGACTTTAACTGCAAAAAATGGATTAGAGACCTCACTTCTGTATCATTCTGAAATGGAGACTATTAGTGACACACACAGAATGAATTGGTGATAATATGGGTTCCAGGTGATCCCAAAATCAACTCTATAACTGCAAATCCTAAATATAACTGTACTTCTTGCCCAAACAGTGCATTTGAGTAATGTATCATCCAAAAGGAATAATTTATTAGTGATTAAATAGAGGACTAAAGCAATAATGAAGACAATGCAAGGTATACATGGGATTCTAATCCTGATAGCAAAAATAATTAGTATGAGTAATCTTATATTAAATAATGTGAGTATTTCACAAGTATCATTTCATCACTCTCACTTCAATAAAACTGGTGCTAGAGGTTTTGTGGGAGCAGTAGTGTTGATTGCAATCTGCAGAAATAATGGAGTATATGCATTTTGCCTTCATAAATGTGTGAAGCTTAAACTGCTATTGTGGATGAGATGAGACTCAGTCTTCTGAGTGTGACATACTTGCACATCAGCAACCATTCCTTTATGGTGTACATTATTTGGATGTAAGCTTTATGTTTCCTAAGTCTACTGATGCCTTTGCATACATTTATTAAGCAATGAGGAGAGACTGCTACATTATGAGTGGCAGGAGGGGTTGTGTTCACTCTGTAAATAGGAAATCTTCAGGGATGTATCTGAACCGTGTATGGCGTATGTCCCTAGTAAATGCAATGAAATGGCAAACTGTCCTAAAACAACCATTTCTTCATGAGTTTGTGAGTGCAAATTAAGAGGTCACAGGGATGAAGAACTTCACAGACTCATAACCATGCAGGGTTATCATACTTCTTGGGCTGTATGTTTTGTTGTATACTTCAGTGCATGCAGAAATCAAAAAAATATCAACAGATGCTGGCACTGTCATGCAGATGATACAAACTGGTCTGGGAGGGTTTTACGGAGAGGCCAGTACTTGCTTGTCCAGCCTGGGATGGGATGAAGCTCAATCTATTGCAGTGGTGGCACCTGATGGAGGTGAGTGTAATGGCTCTCTATTGAAATGTTGAGTGCCGACAAGCTGAAAAAAAGCATTGAAAATGCTGGAGAAGAACAAATATCAAACATTTCTCGTCATTTAAATTTCTTTTTTTGCAGGGGGTAAGGCCATCTGCACTTCCCCACCAGGCATGGAGTCTTTTGTCTGGGGCTTGAACAAAGGACCTCCAGCATTCTATGCTGTTGCCACTGCCTTTCATATAATAAGGAGCCTCTGAGCACCAAGTACTAACCATTTTCTTTGTTAGTCCAGAGCTATTGTTAGTCCAGAGCTAGTGACAACAGAGCCCAGTGTTTGGAGGTCCAGAGTTCAAGTCCCAGAAAACAGACTAGATTTTCCTTTCATATTCCACAATTCAAAAGATGCCAAAGTAGGATCTTTCTACTTCATGCATGTGCATGTATGTATGAGTGATTCAAGTTTAAAACCCCCATGCTAGAGGTTTCCTTGCAGAAAGGAAAAGGGCTTTTAATGGATGCTCAGTACCTAAGTGCTGAGATACTCCTTGCTAGTTCAGGAATAGTAACAGCATCACTGAATTTTGGAGGTCCTGTGTTCAAGTCGTGGGCATTGGCACGGGTTTTTCTTTCATATTCCTTGATTCCAAACAATGTGTTACAATGGGAATTCCACAAGAACCTTTAATCACCACCAATAAAACGGGGCCAGGGAAGCTTGGTTTTGCAATCCCAAAATTAAAAAAGCACCTCAGTGAAAAAACGGGCTTTTGGTGGAAAGATCCCAAAACCTTCGAGTGGGAATACTCAATAAGCAAAAAAACCAATGGTTACATATTTGGAAAAAAAATTTTTTCCCTAAGTCTTAACTGTGCCTTTTGGGCTTTTACATTTAAAGCAAAATAAAGAAAAAAAATTATGGGAGTGCAAAATAAAATTTTGGGGGGTGACCCCTAACCGGGGTATTCCCAAAATGCAAGGAAAACCAACACCAAAACAAACCCAACATGGGGTTTATCAAATGAAAAAACAATAAAAAAAAACTTCCCCACAAAAATTTTAACCACAACCAACGGGCCCTTAAAAGGGAAAAAAACCCCCCAAAACATAGAAATCAAAAATATAAAAAGGGGTGGAAAACGTAAAGGCCAAAAGGAAAAAACGGGCCTGATTTAAAAAGGGGCCCAAGTAACCCTTGTTTGCCCCAACCCGGGGAGGGAAAAGGGAAATCATTAACCCTGTAGGTGAAGGCCCTTTGAAAGTTGAACCACTGAAAAAAATTGAAAATGCTGGGGAAAAAACCCAAATTCCAAATTTTCTGAAAAACGAGGAAATTTTTATTACCAGGCTTAGCCCCCCTTTGCGCTTCCCCCAAAAAAAACCCTCCAAAAGAATATGCTGCGGGGCCATTTCCTTTCATTCCAAGGGGATCCCAATGTTTTCCTGTTGGGAGCTGTTGCCAACCCATGCCCCCGGGGAGGCCCTTTTTCCCCGGCGCCCAAAAAGGGTTTTGACCCCAAAACCACAACAAAAGATGAAAAAACCCCCCAGCATGGGGAAAAAAATGGGAAAGGGTAAAATTCCAAGTTTAAAAACCCCCATGTTTGAGGCCCCCCCAAAGTTGGGGAAAAATGTCGGAAAAGTGAAAAAACCCTTTGCTGAAAGGTTAACAGCACCCCGAATAAGGTTTCCAATCAGGCAGGCCCCAAAAACCTTTAAACCAAAAAAAAAAGGAAGGGAAATTCCATGCAAGAAAATTTTCCCGGGAAACTAAGTGGGTACCCCCCAACTTTTAGGAAACTCTTCTTCGTGAAATGAAGACCAATCTAACCTCCCCCCCCAAACCGCCAAAACCCACCAGTAAAAGGGTCCCACCAAACCCCGGTTACCAAAAACCCACTGGTTTAAACCCTTTAATGAAAGGGAAGGGATAATGGGGATTTAAAAAATTTGGACGTAATGTTTTTAAAATTAAAATTTAAAAAGGGGTCTATTTACACACAAAAACCTTTGGAAACAGGGTACTGTTAAAAACCTGAATTCAAACCCAAAATTAGAAACCCATTTGGGATTCCCCTTTACCACACCTAAGAGTTGAAAGCCCAAAAAGGTACCTTTCAAAAAGGGGAAAAAGGGGCCCAAAAATTTGTAAGCCCCCTGGCTTTTAACCCCCCACTTGCAGTAAAATCCCAAAGGGGGATTGCATCCAAAGGAAGAAAAAACACAGGAGAAATGGAAATGTACCCCAAAAACCAAACCTTGGAGTTTTTAAAATGGAGATGTAAACCCAAAAAATAAAAAGGGTGCGGGGGGGAAGCTTTGGGCCCAATGGCCAAATACCCATTTGGCAAGCCCCCCAATGCAAAAATTTAAAATATGTTTGGATTTTAAACCCACCAGCCCAGAAAAGGGGGCCCAAAAAAAAAATAAAATAAGGGGGTTTAAAACCACAAATTGGTTTTAAAAAATAGGGGGAAATGCCAAGGGAACCAGCCAGAAAAAACAGGCCACTGGAAAATGGTTCACCAAGTTAAAGGAAATGTTAACACAAATTTTTTAAATAACAAAAACCACCACACACAAATACAAACCCTGAAGGTGATTTCAAACCCCCAATGGAGAATACACCCCAAAAAGGCAAAAAGGGTGCATTGAGGTGGGGAAACAGAAAAATTTCCCCAAAAGAAAACAAAGGAAGGAGGGGGGCCTCCAAGTAAAACATGGAAAGGGGGGAAGGGAATGAAAAACCCCAAATTTTTTGCTAATGTCACCCCCAACAGAAAGACCCAAAGGCATGTAAACCCGGGCCCAACAAAGGGTTGGGAAGGGTTTAAAAAACACCCCAGTCCAAACCCACAAGCAAAAATTCGAACCCAAGAAGGGTGGGGGCCCAAAGGCCCTTTACCCATTTTGTGGTTTGCGGGTCCCCCTAAACAGGGAAAAAAAGCAAAGGGTTTTGTGGGGGAAGTTCCAAATTACTGGATTTGAAAAGGTTTTAAAAAAATTTAATGCGGGAAAGGGAAAAAAGGCCACCACCCTTAAAAATTAAACCCCACATGCAGGGGGGGGTTTCCCAAAAGGACAGAAAGACAGGGAGTGTTTTTCAAAATAAAACCCGAAAACGGGAACCCAAAGGCGGGGGTACCCCCCTGCGGGTATAATGAAGGAAAAGGAAAACGGGAAGGGGGGTTTTGAAAAATTTGCAGAGGGCCAAAACCCCCCATAAGACCAAAAGTGAACAGGCCCACAAAAACCAAAAAGGGTTTCCATACCCGGGAGAAGTAATTCAAAAGGGGAAGAACCCCTGGAAATAAGTGTGCCCACCAAACCCAATAGGGGGAACCCTTTAGTGGAAACCCAAGGTAAAGGCCTGGGAAATAAAAGGGTACCTTTCCAGGCCCAAACTGTTTGTGGGGTTTACGGGCATACCTTCCCAAAACTGAACCAGCCCTGATGGGAGGTAAATTGTGGTTGATCATTTTTAAATTCAAATCCCCCGGGGGATTCCCAGCCCCCCATCCTTTCCCCCAAAGCCCAAATAAAAACCCTGAGGTTTTCCGGGGTTTTGGCAACTGCGCACATAGACAAACAAGGCGGGTGAGCTTCCCACATAAACCGAACCCCCATCAACTGGAAAAGGTTTTGTGTGATCCCATAAAAAGAAGGCCCTCCACCCATGATTCCCCTCGGCAACAGGTCCCCAAGACATTTCCAACCCCCAAAAGGGAACCTGTGGGGATGGGAGATGGGGGCCCGGGGTATCACCCATCAGAACGAACAACCTGAAACAGGAAACCCATTAAATGGGAAGGACAAACATAATGTTAATTTAGGGCCTTTTTTGGGTTTCAAGTCCCCTTTGTTTGGAAACATCTTTTGGAAAACCCCTTTGGAAGTACAACCAACCCAAATGCCCAAATTTGGTCAGGTAAAAAGGGCCCCAAATTTGCCCCACTTAAAATAAAAGCAGGAAGCAAAAACCCCAAACGCCCCCCCCAGAAAAGGCCCAACCAACGGGCACATGATCAGGGAAAGGAAAAACCCTGACCCGCCCCATGGAAACCTGCAGGCCCCTGGGTTTCAAAAAGGCAACGAATTCACAACAGGGCCAAAAACCGGGGAAAATTTTTAATTCCCACACACCAAAAATTTGGGGGGGTAAAAAGGAAATCCCTAAGGGGCACAACCTCCTCCAAACAACAGGGGAAAGGGCTCCTTTGGGCCCCCCACACCACCACATGGGGTTGGTCGCAAGCCCAACCAAGGAAAAATCACATGGGAGGGTAACATTTCAACACCGGGGGTCCATGCCACAACAGCCAAATTTTTTAATACAACATACATAGGGACCCAAACCCCACTTAAAAGGTTGGGGTGACACTTAAAACTACAAGACATGGAAATTAGGGACCCTATTTTGAAAAATTTCCCCCAAGGGTTTTTAATAAAACAAATGTTGGAAAAAGGGGAAAATTTCTATCGAACAAATAACTTTTGGCAATTAAACAAAGGGGTTAACCAAAAAGGCTTTTTTGGGCCCCCACTTTAAAATTTTGGCGGTTTTTTGCCTCCCCAGGATCTTCCCTTTTAAAAACAAAGTATTCCAGACCCTATAAGTACAAGGAGGCCCCCCAGTTAAAGGAATGTTGCCAATGTATCAAATTTATTAAAAATCCAAAATGCGGGGGGCCGTTAATTTGTTTAAAAAACCCCTTTAAAAATAAACCCCAACAGGACACACCCTTTAAACAGGTGATTTTAAGCCCCCTTTAAATCCACAAAAGGGAAATCCCAAAAGGGAATGTTTCAATGGGGGGCTAAATAACAAATTTGCCTGGGAAGGCAAGGGGTTGTTTCCCAATTAGTTTTAAAGGAAAATTCCCAAATTGGTGGCTCAGGTAAACATTTTTAAACACCATATGCACACCCTTTGACAAAAAGGAAAATAAAATAATGTCCCTGTCCAAAATTTTGGAGGGGAAAACAATGTTGTGTTTGGGGGGTTAATTTGGGGGAAAGCCCCTTTGCCCGGGGGAACGGGACTACAGGTGCAATTTCCCCCCATATGCACATTTAACGGGAGAAGGAAACCCCCCAGAAATGCAATTTTTGCAAACGCCCTTAAACCCCCCCATAACATTTGGAAAATTTAAACCTTAATGGAAGGGTTGTGTTTGTCTGGGGGGGAGTGTGTGGGTGTTTTTAAACTGGGAAAAGGACTAAAACCCCCCTTTCTAAACAGATGATGTCAGCCCCCTATAAGTAAGCAGGAGAAGGAAACCTCCCAGAAATTTAATAGCCCCGCTAAGGGCCCTCTCAACAAAAATAGTTAGGTGGGGTTTAAATTTCCTGGGGCGTGTGTGTGTTTGTCTGAGGGGGCGTAGTGTGTGAGGGAAATGCCCCTTTTGGAAACTGGGGAACCTACAGGATCCCTTTCCCCTTTCTAAACACTGATGATGTCAGCACCCTATAAGTAAGCAGGAAAAAGGAAACCTCCCAGTAAGGGAATAGCCCCCTCTGCTAATGGCCCTTCAAGTGTCATAACATATTTAGGTGGGGGGTTTGAATCCGGGAATGGCAAGTGTGTTTTTTTGGCTGAGGGGGTTAGTGTGTGTGGGGAAATGCCCCTTTTTGGCAACTAGGTGAACAGACTACAGGATGCCCTTTCCCCTTTTTCTAAACACTGATGATGTCAGCACTCTATAAGTATAGAAAGAAAGGAAAAAACCCCCAGTAATGAAAATAGCCCTCTGCTAATGTGCCCGCCCAAGTGTCATAAAAAGTCAGATAGGGGTTTGAATCCTGCAATTGGCAAGTGTGTGTTTTGGCTGAGGGGGTTAGTGTGGGGAGGACAATGCCCCTTTTTGGAAACCCAAAAATGGGCCCCCCTTTGGAAAACCAAAAGTTGTCTGTTGCTATGATGCCCCTTTGGAAGATGCTTTTTCAGCTGGAGAGTCGATTATGGTGGCCATTTTGCAGTCATCTGCATATTTGGCAGCCACATTTCATCCGTGTTGGCCTGTACCTCCAATAAATATATACCAAACAAGAGGGTCCCAGGACTGAGCCTTGTGGGACACAACCTGTAACTGGTTTGGGGGCTGGCATGGGTCCAGAAATTTCTAACCATGTGGGTTCTGCCCTTGAGCCACTGTGCAATCCATCTAGTGACATAGGGGCTTATATTTAAGCTGGTGAGCTTTTTAGAATGCCCAAGTGGGGTTTGGGTTTTGCAAGGTCCAGGTAGGCTGTGTGAACCCCCTTTCCCCCGGCAATGGCCTTGGTGACTTTTTAAAAGAAATCAACCAGGTTAAACCTGGTAGTGCTGGTGTGCTCTCAGTAGCCCTGAACCAGGCATCTGTTACTGCACAGATATCATTTTTCCCCCATGCCAAGGAGTTTTTTGGGTGCATGCATCTGGAGGTTTAGACTTCTGGCGGGGTAGCATTACTCTTAGTTTCTTATCCCTTGTGATACCTATGAAGGTGGGTTTGTCTTTTGACCCCTTGCCTAACATAGGCACTATGGGGTAGAAAGGGTTTGCCAATAGCTGAAACCCCGGGGGTGACGGGTGCAGGCTGTCCCTAGCAAAGCAGGTAGTTCAACAGAAGATAAATTTGTGAAGGTGTAGTGCCTGTGATTAGTTAGCAGTAGCATATATGACTGCTCAGGGGAAATGCCAGGAAGGTCATATGCACTGTGTCACAGGCAATGTACATGTGAACAGGACAAACAGTGACATCCTGTCAAGTGGGACATGGACATACATATAGAAAGGCTATGCAGATGGCACTAGGAGTCCACAAAATCTCTATAACTATGCATTGCAGGTGTGATCAGTATTCCAGGGTAATTGCAAGCAAACATGCATGCAAACAAAGCTACAGTAAACAGGGCTGCATGTAGTCCATTGTACAACAAACAAGCTGTACCAGTTCCAGTAGGTAACACTGCAAATATGCAGGCACTATGCACATGTACATGGAAATACATGGTCAGATGGCTAGGGTCCAGTCTCAGTGCACACAAGTGTACAGACCATGTACTGTCAGGATGTACAATAACTGGATGGAAACCCATGTGCTCATACCTGCAGTAATACACATGTCAAATAACAGACACTGACCCTTCACTCAGTGGTTCCATACTTAGTAGGATGTATGCTACCTGGCCTGCCACCACAGTATCCCTGACATTTTGGGGACTCTCCCTCCTGTGACAGTTAGTTATGTGTTTGGGGCTGTCTAGCATGGTATGAGATGTGAGCATGCAGTGCTAGGGTGCTCCTGTGTGTCCTGTACCAGTTGTGTAGTACTGCACACATATCAACATCCTCAAATATCTGCATTGCAGAGTCCAGTGTGGGGTGGACAACATGCCACTTGCAATTTACATGTCCATCATTGTGTATTACTACATTCATTACCTTATCCCCTGTGCTATTGTAGGCCTTCTGTTGACATCATTACCATCAGTATGCCAACATGTGCAGATGATACACTATGGTACTTACCATGGGTGTAGACAACATGACATGACAATCACCCCTTACTGCATCAGGCATGCTGCGATATACCCACAATTAATTCAGCACACAGTACTGTTAACAACATGATACTATTACTACACATCTATGTGGTCACCCTGTGCATCAGCAACATGTTAACCTGTACCTGCACAGTTGTTACAGTTTGCAGGAGGTGGCACAGTTTCATCATATGCACAGGGTGTGAACTTGGTATGCCTGAGTCAGCCAGCAATACACCAAATTGACATGTATGTGTATGTGTGTTGGTGAGGGACAGCAGTAGAAGGTGGGGCAATGTTGATGCAGTGTGGTGGCGGTAGCCCTAGGTGTTGTAAATTTTTGCATGTGTGTATGGATGCACACAGTTCCACCTCATGGCTGCCATATACTGGTGTTTGTGGACAGCCACAGACTGTACCTGCCAGGTCATACAGATCAGTGTCTCTGGCCACGGACACGGTACCTGTGCCTTGCAGGGTGCTACGGACCGTACCAAACCAACCCAGACTGGGTACTGTCATCAGAAGCAGGTTTTCCCTTGACTGGACACAGATCCCTGTCGGGCCTGGCCAGAGCCAGTCCCGTGGTCTCCGGGGGCGGTCTGATGACAGCACAGACCCAGCATTGCTGGGGCTGCTGCTGGCACTACGGGCGGCCCTGTTTGTCGAGGGAACTGCCAGCTGCTGCTGTTGCTGGAAACGGCCACGCCCCTCAACCGCCCACCATCACCCTGGCTCATGGACATGTAGTTGTGGAACCGGTCTAATATGTCCCCACAACGCCTGTCTAAAAACGGTGAAATCACGGATGGCGGCCGCAATGTCACGCATCCCGGTCAGTCATGGCTGTGCGACATGCTGCCAGCTCCCTCAGACCCTGTCTGGTGTACCGTTCCATACGTGACTGTGCCTGCATGACAGCCGAAACATAGCTGAGGTTGTAAGACCTCTGTGGGCACGCCTGACGGGGGCAGTACGCCCATGGATGCTCCCACGAAAACCCCCTGGACATCTGTCTGTGTGGTACCATCTCTGGGCCATGCCCATGGCTGCTGTGTGGGGAGGCATGTGCCACAGATACCACATTACCCTGGTCAATGCCCACTGTATGCTGTCCATCACCTAGGTACATTGGTGAAAAAGGGTGTATTGGCAGGATAACTGTGCGATTGATGGGGTCGAAGCTGTGTACTGTAAATTTGGCTGACCAATGGGGGACCCTGGCATACCCCTTCCCAACCAATGTCATCATTATCAGTACCCACGGCCCCTTTTCAGGTTCCCTGCTACATGACACCAGAGCAGAAACAGAACCTGTGGGAAAACAGGAAACACAGTTTACAATGTCTACACTTTACCAGTGATGCAAAATGCACCAAAAATGCACATGCACAGGTGCACACATGAAATACACATGCACAGGTGCACACATGAAAATGCACGGCAAAAATGCACATGCACACATGCACACGCATGCACATGCAGGGGGCACATGCAAAATGCACACATGCATTGCACATGCACAGGTGAAAATGCACACATGCACAAAATGCACACATGCACAGGTGCACACATGCACACATGCACAGGTGCACACATGCAAAATGCACACACACATGCACAGGTGCACACATGCAAAATGCAAAATGCACGGGTTTCAAAATGCACACATGCACACACATGCACACACCCTGCACACATGCACGGGTTTGCACACATGCACACATGCAAAAGGTTTCACAAATTGTACATTTAATATTGATATCACACAGACACAGACACACCTACATGCATACAAAGAGCACTACTAAGGGGCCAAATGGGTACTATTACTATCAACAACTATTACAGGTTTTTTAAAATAACACTCACCAGCATGGATAGGCTGCTTTGCTGATACCAGAGGGTCCTGCAGACATGAAGAAACTAATGGGGGCACAACTGTGCCTTTGTTACTGAGTATGATACAGGTCAGTAGTACAACAGTCACCTTTAAAGGCCCTGCAGCAAATTTGAGGATATCACACTTGCACATTAAATACTATGGTGACAGCTAAAAAAAGGACACACCTCACACATGCATTAACTACCAGTGTACACAACAGTCAACTAACATAGGGCATATTACCTGCACGTTCATGCCCTTTGCTGTGTGGCTCCAGCCTCCATCATGCCATGTCTGCTGCTGTTTTTGGGCAGGTGGACTGGAGCCACTACACTCAGGAGTAGTCCCTCCAGTCTGGTGAGTGGGGATGTGTAGCCCCCCCACCACCTGTGGCGACCTGTTGCCTGTGGATATCTGAGCGCTGACGGACATGTCTGATTAAATCACTGCAGTGATGCCCTGCTCATATGTCCTATTATGGGTGCCCTTTCCCCACGGGACAGTGCAGCCCTCTCCTGCTGATTCTGGCTGGTGCGGGGGAAAAAAGTATTGCATAACCCCCCACCAGGCTCTGGTGTATCTCCTCATCCTCAGCTTTGGGGTAGGTTGGGGTGTCTTGGGGGGGCCATGTACCTGGGGGAAAAAATAACCTGGTATCCCGCAATATATGTTGGGAGAATTTTGGGACACATACTACACATGCTACTTGACTGTTATGATACACATATCCACATATGTAGCATCTGTCTGTCTATTGGTGGATACACATGTAGATGGCCAGGTATCAGTGCTCGGCCCGCAACTGTTTCAACAGTACCTCCCCTCCAAGACATACTCCCAAAACCAGCAGTCAGAACACTGATTCAGGTCAGGGCACCTCCTCACTCTGGGGGTTTGTATCTAGGTACTGTATGGCCTACATCCAACTACTGTGGGCTGACCCACACTGTTGCCCTGGATATACATATCCCACCTCCACCACCAGCACAGACTATAGTGCAAAACATTACAGATACAAACTTTACACTTTGTAACAGTGATATGGTATCCTTTCAGCCCACTGGGCCAGTGGCAGATACAACCCACAATGCTGACCCCTACACAATTGCTTTCTACAGACATCTCCAAAAATGCATGGATCATGCAATCCCATATATGACCAAGACACCCCCACAAAGGGACAGCATCCTGTCTGGTGGACCCCAGCCATAACAGATTGTATTACAAAAATTGGGAAACTACTGCAAGACAGAGCATAATTCCAAAGGGGGGGCATGTCTGAGCAGCACTGGTAAGGATCTATTTCCCCTCACACTGATCCCTGGGCAACTTTGAGGGGAAATCGGGAAAACAGATGGGGGCCTTCTTCAGTTATGTTAGCAACCTGGTCAGGAGCCATCCTCTATGCCCATGGGGGGTACAAAACAAATATTTCACTGACACCACAGTAGACAACATTGTGGGGCAGGGGTTTAGTGCAGGTGTCACCCGCCCCCCCGTAAAAAAAGGCATAGTTATCCCAGCTGACTGTAACCTCCCCGTCATCACAGATGTCCAGGTGGGGACACCCCAAACAGAATACACAACATGGAAAGGGACCTGATGGTATCCCCAGTTGCATGCTACATAACCCTGACAGGGCTAAACACACATATAGAAGTGCTATGTAACACTAGCCTGACTACAGGATATGTACCTGTACACTGGGCACAGCAGCAGTGGTTCCACTCCGAAGGAGGCACCTCACCATACCAATACAATACAACACAATACATTACATTACAATACAATACTATACAATATGCTAATTTCCCCGGGGCTACAGCAGCATACTGTTCTGCTCCCTGACCATTGTGACACATGTGGGTGATGGTACCCTGCTGTCACACAGTTACACAGGGTGACTCATATGGCATATTACCTATCTGACTAACATTCAGCAGGGGTATGTGTGACATGTACCATGGGGGGTCTTGCTTTTTAACACTGTGTGGTTTATTGCAGGGTTTTCCTTTGGTTGGGAACCCCTACACATGTGCACTATTGCAGTGGCACAGACGACACACAGCAGATTTAGGTTGTGGATGGTGGGTGTTACTATGGTTGTTGGACATCTGTCATGGGTGTGACCTCCATATTTCATCTGGGGTGGTAACCTCTATGGGGCATATGTGTACTCTGTGGTGTTGTCAGTCACTGTGCATTGCTAATGTGTTTGGGTGCATTGTGGCAGTGTTGTCCATGTCACTGTGTCCTTCTCCATATCTGTTGCTGTCATGTGAGGTCCATACCATGGCATCCATTATTGGGGTGGGGGTACACCGACCTACATGTCCATGCCCGACACACCATTTTCGGGCACATACCATGTGCAGGTATTCCAGGGATAGTGTGCCACTGTGAATATCATTGGGGCCACTATTGTACAAAAATTATGACCCTGACCACCCCTGACACATGCAGTGGTGGGCACCCAAACATATCTGGTGGTTACTGGTGTAGGTGATCTGGAATGTGGTATGGTACTCCGGATTTTACACTGGTGTTCACTCCATGTTTTTTCACCAGGCACCTGTTGCAATACATCTGTACACATGTGCCTCACCCAGCTCTATATACATTTTCTCTCTCTCTCTATATATATATATATGTTTTATAGATATGTCTATATGTTTTATATATATATATATATATATATATGAAAATTTTTTCAATATATATATATTGATGTACATATTTGCTGTAGATGTGGGGGGACAGAGGGGGTGGGGGACAGGGGGAGGCTGTGTTGGGGATCATATACAATCATACCTGTAGGTGGGCAGATCAGTCTGTCTATGTATATGTATCTACATATATCTATATCTGTATGTGTGCATTACATAGATATGTTTGTTTCAATATTCTATCTACATCTGTCTATGTATTCCTACATTTTCTCTCTCTATGTATGTATACATATATGCATATCATATATATATATATATATATATATATATAAATACATATGTTGACATAACCCTACAAACCAAAATGTTGGACAGGTATATCAACATTTTTTCTACCATACTGTATACACACACTAACATACTGCTAAAAATACTGCTTAAACCTAACTTTGACAATGGACACCCAAACCCACCCCTAAAAAACAATTTAATTGCACATAAAGGTTCACATACTTTGTACAGCCTTCACTGTGTTGCCCGTTGGTTTTTCCCCTGCCCCTTCACTTTCAATTTCTTTGGAAAAACAGGCCCCTTTTCCTTTTTTCCGTTGTTTGCCTTTATAAGTAAATTTTTTCATTACCCGGGGTACAGCTTCTTTTGTTGGTTCTCTTTTCCCTGTGTCCCTTCACCCTTGTTAGCCAGGATTTGCTAATTTTTTCTGCGGCCCGTTGTTCTGTTTGGGTTTTCCTTTTTCCTCTTCTTTGTTCTGCCCTTTCTTTCAGGGTGCTTTTTTGGTGTGGACTGGGAGGGAAAGGGCCTTTCCTTTTTAGGGTAAATTTCATTCCCCATTATTTCCCTTTTTGACCAATTTTTAGCCACAAACCAATTCATCGAGTTGTGTTGGTTTGCTTTCCTTTATTTCGAAAAGTTTCTTAAAAAGGTTTAATAGGGGGCCCTTTCAGATTTTAAAGGCAGGGCCTTTCTGTTTGCTGTGGCCCCTTTTCCTGTAATTAAATTGGAAACTTCTAATTTTCCAGGGTGTTTAAAATTCATTTCCCCCATTTCCTTTCTTTAAGGGGTTTTGATAACTGTGAGACCCCAAAACTTTTTTATTGTTATGTGTTGGTGGGGTTTGTGGGGGGCCCCTTTTCCCTTTGCTTTCATTTTTTGCTTGGGGGGGCAAAAGTTGTTTACACACTTTTTTGCCTGCAAGGGGGTCTTTGGGCTTAGTTTTGCTGTGTTAACCTTTTCCTATTTTTGTACATTTTACATTGGGGTCTTGGGGATTCCCCGTAAGGGGGTTTACGTTTCAGTTGGTCTTCCAAAAGGTGGGGCCGACCCCTCTTTAAGGGGGTTTGAGGGTTTTCCACAGGGCCCCCAAGGAATTTCAGGCCCCCTTTTTTTCCTCTGGGGTCAATCAGTTGGGGGGACAAACCCCTTAAAAATTTAGCTGCATTTTCCCCTTTTAAAAAAAACAAAAAGAACCCTTTTTTCTGCCTGCAGTTGGGGAAATTTTTTTAAGGTCCCTGGTTTTCCTTTTTCCCCTTTTTAACCCTTTTCCAATTTTTTGTAAATTTTGGGGTTGGGGGCATCCCTGTAAATATTTTGGTTGCAAGGGGCTAGGCTTTTAACTATTCAAATAAAGGTGGTTTTTTCAACCCATTATGGTACAGGAATAATTTTGGGAGGTTTTTTCCACATTTTTCCCTTTTATTATTTTTTCAATATTTTATTTTCACAATTTTTTTTAAAAATCACTTGGGTAAGTCAGAATATGGTTTCCCAAACCATTTAAGGGGTTTTTTTTGCCCGCATACCCTTCCAAAACAACCCCCAAAGTTTTAACCCGGGGTTTCCTTTTCGGGGCTGCTGCATTTGGGGTTGTAAAAAGAAGTTCCCGGTTTTCCTTTTTCCCAACCTATTTTTTTTGGAAAAAAATGGGGCCGGAAAGGGTTTTGGGGGGGAAAAAGGGCAGTGGGGAAAAAACCTTGGGGGTGAGGAGGGTGTGGTTAAGGGCCCCCAGTGCCCCTTTTTACCAAAAGCTTCAAATTTTGAATTTTGGTGTTTTGTTCCCCCCCTAATTAGGAAACCAAAAAATTTTGAAGAATTTAAAAGGATGGTTTGTTATAACATTAATTCCCTTTACAAATTTTTTTTACAATGTTTTTTTTTTTAGGGAAATGGTTTTGTATAAGGAGGGGCATGGGGGTTTGGTTGGGGAAGGGCAGCAAAACAAAAAATGCCAAGGGGGGGGGGGTTGGGGGACCAAAGGGGGATTTTATTTGGGCCCCGAACGAGGAAAAGGGGCCCGTAAACCCCCCAAAGGCAAAGGCCCCTTTTTAAGCCCCGGAAAGGGGTTGGCTGGGGGCGTGGGGCCAGGCCCCTGGCCCCTTAGTTCCCCCACCCCCCCACCGGGGGTTAAAAAACCCCCTTAAACTTCCACCTTTTCAGGGGGGGTTTTCTTTGGAAAAGAAAAGGGGGCAGGGTGGTTAAAAGGGGCACAAAGGGGGGTAAGGACAGTAGGGAAACCCCCCTTTGGGTGGGGAAAGGGCGTGTGGAACCCCCTTCCCCGCCCATTTTTCATTAGCAACAGGGGGTGCATATTAAATTAAATTTTGGTGTTGACCCCTTTAAAAACCCTTTTCCCCCCCTTTAAAGGTGCAAACAACAAAAATTTGGTAAAAGCCAAAAATTTAGGGTTATTTTCCCGGCCCCATGTGGAATGGGGGAGATGTAAAGGGGGGAAAAATTTTTTTTTAAAAAAAAGTGCCCTTTTTTCAATAATTTTCAGGGAAGGGGTTTTAAAATGGGGGGTAAAAATTTATTAACAACCCCAAAACAAACAAGTGCATTTTTAAAACCGTTATTAAAACCTTGGGGGGTTAAAACAATTGAAAAAGGGAAGGAGGGTTTGGAAATCCAAAACCCCTTTTTTGCCCAAAAATTCAACAGTTTTTTAACTAAAATCCCCACCCAAAAGGCAAATTGGATGTTTTATTCCCCGGAACCCTTCTGGGGTTTTAGGCGGGGCAACAATCCCGTTTTGGGAAAACCCCTTCCCGAGCAGGGGGCCCCGGGAAAAGAGGGGGAATCTCCCCCCGCACCCCGTCCGGGCGCCCCGGAATTTTTTTGGGGTTTTACACTTTGCGAGGGGGGGCCCCCCCTCACGCTTTTACCCAGGTGGCCAGGGGAGGGGGAAGGGTTTCCGGATTCCCTTTCCAGGTTCCCCTTTTGCCCGCGATTTGGGAATTTTCCCTGGAAACCCACCTTTTTCCCCGTCGGGGCTATTTTTTGGGGGATTTTTTTTCAGAAAGTTTGGGTTTATGAAAATTTTTCCAATTCACAATTGTTGTAACAGGCAATATTCCCCTTTAAACCCCAAAAACCCAGATTTAACCTTCCTGCTAAAACTGCATTTTTGGAAAAGTAAAACAATTTTTTAAAAACTGGAGGGTTTGATTGGTGGGCAACCCCCCGGGCCATCCCAAAGGTTGGGTTGAAAGGGCAATGCATTAAAAAATGAATAATATTGGGAAACAACCCCAAAATTTTTGGGGTTTAATTTTTACATACCCTTTTAAATGGATTATATGTGGGGGTTGGGGTTTGGGGTTGGGAAAATTATTTCCCTTCTCCTTTTTTATGGTGGGGACATTTTCCCAAAAACCCTTACGGGGGAAAATACCAACTGGTTTTAAAACCCGCCTTATGAAAACCCCCCTTAACCTTGGGTGGGTAGGACCGGTTACCCGGAAAATCCTAACAATTGTTGGGTTTATACACCTTCATTCTGCTTTGTTCACAATCATCCCGTTAAATTTGCCCTTTCTTTTATAGCCTTTTGACAATTTTGGGTTGGTTTGGTTTATCAACTTTATTAAAATGCATTTCAGCTGGGACAAATATTCCAAGATTTTGGGTACCTTCCCCATGGCGAAAACCTTTTAAAAGGTTTTTGTTTGGGTTTTTTGGGCCACTGCTTTTTTTTTTCCTGACTGCAGAATTTATTTCGGGGTTTTTACACTTTTAGCCCCCGGATTTTTTTTCCCTCAAACCTTCCAAAACCTTTTATTTTCTATTCAGGAAAGGTACTTTAGGGGCCTTTATTTACTGGTTTTTCCCCGTAGTTATTTTACCCGTTCCCCCTTTCCGGGGAATCTCACTTTTGTTAAAAGTTTCAGTATTTCCCAGGGATATTATTTTTCCACATTTATTTTAAAATTTGGGCTATTTTTTCTTTTTCCTTTTGTGGGTTTTTTGTACTATTTTTTCAGGGAGGGCATTTTATTTTAAAAAAAAAAGTGTTGGGGGTCCCATGAAATTGTTTCCCCAAAATTCACTGCTTTTGTTCCGGCAATATTTGCATAACCCTTTTCCCACTGACTTTCAATTTAATTCCCCCCGGGAAAAACGCACTCTTTTCTTTTAAAAATTTTAAAAAAACATTTATTTTTATTTTTTACAAATTTCTGGTTTGGTTTTGGATTAACCTGGGCCTGGTTTTTGGGCCGGGGACCAGCCCTTTTGGGGGTGGCTTCGGGTTTGCCAAAAGGGCACCCCCACTGTTTAAATGGGGGTTTAATTTTTGGAAAACACATCTCCATAATTTCAGGAGTTTTTAATTTTTTACTACCTTTAAATTATAACCCTTTCCAGGGGGTTGGGGTGATTTTTTTTGGGTTTGGTTTCCAAAATTCAAAACCCCCTTAGCCCCTTTAAATTCCCAAAGGGGGGCCCCCTCCCCCCCTTCCCTTAAAAATTCCCTTCCCCCCGGGGGAGGAAAAACCAAAAGGCCCAGGTTTAGGTTTTCCCCCAAAAAACCTTAAGATTTGGGTCTGGTTTAAGGAACCAAAAAACCCGTAAAACCTAAAAATCTCAAACAAAATCTGTTTTTAAAAATTTTAAACCTCCCACAAACCCGGTCTGTTCACAATCCAAAACTGGATTCCCCCTGGGGCTTATTTTTTCCTTTTTTGGGGCTACTTTTTTTTGGAATTTACAAATTGAAACCCGGACTTAATTTTAATTTTTAAAAAATAAATTTTAATTTTTAAAATTTTTCCTTTGGTTTTTTTTTTTTTTTTTTTTTGGTTTTTTTTTTTTTTTTTTTTTTTTTTGTTTTTTTTTTTTTTTTTTTTTTTTTTTTTTTTTTTTTTTTTTTTTTTTTATTTTTTTTTTTATTTTTTTTTTTTTTTTTTTTTTTTTTTTTTTTTTTTTTTTTTTTTTTTTTTTTTTTTTTTTTTTTTTTTTTCTTCTTTTTTTTTTTTTTTTTTTTTTTTTGGGGGGGGGGGGGGGGGGTGGGGGGGGGGGGGGGGGGGAGGGGGGGGGGGGGGGGGGGGGGGGGGGGGGGGGGGGGGGGGGGGGGGGGGGGGGGGGGGGGGGGGGGGGGGGGGGGGGGGGGGGGGGGGGGGGGTTTTTTAAGGGAAGGGGGAAAATTCACAAACAAAAAAAAAAATTTTTTTATTTGGGCCCAAAGGGGCCCCCAAGCCCCCCCTACAAAAAACCCCCTTAACTTTTAAAAATATACCAAAACCTTTTGGGAAAAAAAAAAAAAAAAAAAATCAAAAACTTTTAAACAAGGTTTTTAAAGGAAAGGGATATTCACATTTCCGTGGACTCTGTTGTGGGTGTGTACTTTGGGCACTTTTAGACTTCTGGGGCGTGTCCGCTTGCAGGGCTCAGCCTACGGACACGCCCCTACTGTCTTACACGTGTTGACTTAGGTGTGATTCAGCATGCTCTCATGAATATGCAGAGCATGCTGACATCACTCAGTTTAACTGCAGCCTCCGTGTAAGAGTTATAACTCTTACACAGAGGCTTCGTGAATCCTGGGGAGTGATTTTTTTTTCCCTGGGAAAAAAATCGCTGTTCCAGTACAAAAAAACCCCAAAACAAAACACTTAGACTTTAAACTTAAACTAATGTGGGGGGCTTTGCCCCCCCCTCCACCCCCCTACTTAAATATACCAACTCCGAAATCACACCACAGTGGAGGAAATACCAAAAGCCCGAGGTTCAGAATATCGAATCCAGAACCTTAAGATCTTGGAATCTGGAAATTAAGAACACCCCCCCCGCCAAAAAAAAGCAGTCAACACATCACAAAACATCTCACCACCACAAAAGGAAAGAAGTCAGTGATTATGTTTATATTTTATTAAAATTATTGTCCAGTCCAGTAGTAGATCCACAATGTAGTCCCACAAAACAGGTAAAAAAAAACGCATGCTGGATACACTAATCCAATACTGGATCCAGTGTGTGCTTATTTTACCTGTTTTGTGGGACTACTTTGTGGATCTACTACTGAACTGGACTATAATTTTAATAAAATATAAATGTAATCACTGGCTTCTTTCCTTGTATGGTGGTGAGGAGAACATCACAAAACATATTTTTGCAGGGGGGCAAGCCCCCTACACCCCCCGCTACTTAAATATACCAACTTTGAGATCACACTACAGTAAGGAAAAGGGAAATCTCCCATTCTGCGCTGTATGCCGATCTCCGTTCAGGAGTTCGAAGTTTTAAAACTTCGATCATATGATCTTCAAACTTTTCAGCTTCGAAATTCTGTAGGGGACCCATATATATATATATATATATATATATATATATATATATATATATATATAGTGCATAATCATTTATACTTTATTCTGTATTATGCAAAGTCTGTAAGTTTTGACTTTTTATGAGGTATATATGCCTTTTGTACTTTGTATTGTAGTCATTTATTTGCTTTTAGCCATATACAAAACATTTACTCACATTTGAAAACTTTAATTTTCAACTTCATACAAACTCTTCTGGTTTTGCGAGGCCATCAGTAGCTGATACTAGTCTTTTTGTTATTAGCTTAATACCCTGGTTGTCAAACAAAACATAGATGTCTCCCTTTCTCTGTGCTATTCTGAACTATGTTATTATTAGTAGTAGCAGTATTAGGGGTATTAATATTGGTTAGGAGAAGTCTGTGTATTATTGCTACATCTGGTCTCTTGTGCTATCCTGTAGTACATATCTTTGATTATCCAATGTCTGAAAAAACTTTTTTTCTGAGGCTATGTATTTGCAAATTGGCCAATGTATTGTATTTAATAATAGGTTCATAGGTTGGTACTAGGTTATTGGCCCTAAGGCCTATACAAGCCTAGCCATAACAATTCCCTGGCTATTTCTTCCCACAGTATTTACTTCCCTGGACCCCTGTCCGGCAGGGCGACTGACATGATCCCCATGGTGAATTTCCTATCTCCTATCCAATTGTCAAAGTTCCTTTTGAAGAGGGCCAAAGAGGCACTCTGCATTACATGTATGGGCAGTCTATTCTAGAGTCTGGGGAGTCTCTGGGTCAGGAACTTGTCCCTCTAGAATGTTTTGTTCATTGTGATGACAAGGTTTAGATCCCTGGAGTGTTTGGCTCTGAGGGATTGGGATTTCTTTAAGTGTAGCATGTCCAACAGCTCTGGGTTTGACATGGCCTTGTTATGTTGAGCAGAGATCACCTCTGAGTAGACGATATACGACAGAGTATAGCTGGAGTTTTTTTAGACGGCCAACATAAGGCATCTGCTTTAGGCCTGTGATTCTTTTAGTGAGGTATTTCTGCTGCCTTTCCAGTTGTTGCAGATGTCTTGAGAGGTACATACCAAATGGGGCATTGTATTCTATAATGGATCTAATGAGGGATGAGTACAGTGGGACAACAACCTTTTTTTCTGGATGAAAATCCCTTAGTGATGAGGTGTGCCACATAGAAGGATTTCCTGATTGTTGTGGCAGTGTGGTTATCGAAGGTGAGACCACTGTCCACCTGTGTCCCTAAGTCTCTTATCACACTTTTGGTGTTTAGTGTACTGCCACCTATGTGGTAATTCATGGGTACATGTTTTTTTCCAAAGGGGATACCTATACATTTCTTGGCATTGAGCTTGAGCCCATGGCTCTGGCACCAAGCATCTGTTTCTGTAAGGCCCTTTTGTAGAATATCTACATCATTTGGGAATTCAGTAATGGCTCCCAGTTTGCAGTCATCTGTGAACTTTGTTAGCCAGAGTCCCTTAGTGTTGGCCTGTATTTCAGAGAAGTAGATGCAAAACAAGAGCAGTCCCAGGACTGAACCCTGAGGTACTCCACTTGTCACTTGTCTGGAGCTGGATTTGGAGTCTGCTATTTTTACAGTGTGGGTTCTGTCAGTAAGCCAGTTGGCAACCCATCGAGTGACATAGGGATTAATGCCCAGCTTAGTAAGTTTATCTATGATTCCAGAGTGGGGGATGGTGTTGAAAGCCTTGGTGAGGTCCAGATAGGCTGTCTGGACCACCTTACCCTCATCCACAGCTCTGGAGACTGATTCAAAGAAGTCAGTCAGGTTCAGGAGACAAGATCGGCCCTTCACGAACCCAGACTGGGTGGGGTCCAGTGTTTGAAGGTTGCCAATGTCTTTGTTTATAAGTTCCATGATAATACATTCCATGGCCTTGCAGATGAGGCTCATCAGACTGATGGGGCGGTAGTTCCCAGGATCCAAGGTGGATCCCCCCTTGTGGAGTCGGATAAATGTAGCTGTGCGCCACTCAGTGGGCATGAAGCCTGAGGTGAGGCTATGATTAAACATGACACTTAAGTGATGTGCCAGTTAATTTTGTAGTTCATGTAGTACACTGTCAGGGATGTCATCTGGTCCTATTTATGCTGTATTTTTAGCTTTGGAGAGTGTGTTTTTTACCTGTGTGGGCATTATTACTGGAATTTGGCAATCCTTCGGTATTGAGATGGGCCCCTTTACGGGGTGAAGTTGGCACTGAATCTATCTGCCAGGATATTAGCAATATCCTTGGGATCAGTATATTTAATACCATTCTGTTGTAGCTCAGAGCAGATCTGAGCATTGCCATTTAGATTCTTGTCATAGCTATAGAATGCCTTGTAGTTGTCTCTGGAATCTTTGGCAATTTTGTTTTCGTAACTAGCTTTGGAGGATTTTATGAGGGATCTCAGTTTCTTACTGAGGCTGGTAAGGGAGTTTTTTACATCCTGCCATTTTCCTCTTTTCTGCAACAGTTTCTTCCTTTTGTTGTAAAGTTTGTTTATGGCAGGGAACCACCATATTGGCTTCCTTTTTTTGGAGGAGAGCATCTTGGTTCTATTTGGGATGGCATGATTCATGCACGAGTGGATATGCTCATACAGTGCCTTAGTGTAGGATTCAGCAGTCAAACTTTCAGTTCCCATTTGCATGGGTGTCAAGAAGTTTGTCACTTCTGACTTGAGTAGCATGAAGTTGGCTTTGGAGAAGTTTTTTACAGAGGTTTCCTTACTGGGGGTGAGGGAGGGATGTAGATGTCAAGGGTGATTAGCTTATGGTCAGACCTGACCAATGAGGGGGTAACTATAGGTGTGGAGCATCGATTTCCCATGTTGGTAATGACCAGGTCTAGGATATTGGAGCCCCTGGTGGGACTATGGATTAGTTGATTCAGGGCATTTGAATTTTCCAAGAACCATTGGGCAAAGGTGTTGGCACACGAGTAGTTTTCCCAGTTAATGGCAGAGTAGTTGAAATCACCCAGTATTAGGGTGTTTGGTTGTATCTTAATATTTTGCAGTATGTTTAGGAAGGTGTAGTGAGAATCTTGGGGCATGGTGGGGGATCTGTAGCAAGCTACAATTTGGATTGCAGTCTTACCTAGTGGTAGTTGCACCTGGATAATTTCAGATGCATTGTGTTGGGCAACTAGCCTGGTGGTGTGAATCCACATAGAAAATTAAGTTTGGCTGTCTTGCATATTATAAAATACCTACATTTTATAAGTAAAATGTTATTGTAGGCTGTATAACTGAGCAGTGGTCCAGTGATAATTCCAAAATTTATGAACTGTAGAGAAGTGCTTTTGAGCAACTCTGAAAACATTGCAGCAAGTTGAGTACCATCCTCTGTTGTTTGTTCTATATTTGTAAGGGCTTTCTATTCCTTTCTCTGTTCCATTACATTAATCCATTCCCATGTTTCTTAAAGGGCTTGATATCAGTTTGGCATATTTATAGCTTTTTCTGGAGTCATTTTCTGATAATTATTTTAGTTGAATTGGATTAGTCTTTTTCTCTGGGTCTTTATGGATGTAATGTTTTGTTTACATTAACACATAATTCCATGATCTGTTATTACTTGGTGATTATAGAAAATAGTGTCAGCTTATGATTTGGATAAATCATTTAAATCATTATTTTCCAAAAGGATCATCCTTTGTGATGAGAAATAAGTGCGTTTCTCTGGCTTTTGACCAAATTCTCAGTCAGCACAAAATAATGCAAATGATACCTTGGGTCATCTCCATTAAGGCCCATAAGTTCATTAGCAGGATATACTCAAGCAGCAAACAGAAAATGTAAAAAATAAAACTTGCCTTTGTTCCTATTATACTGTGATTGCAGTCCATCATGGCAGTAGAAGTCACGGAATTCTGATCTGATAATATTTAAAAAATAACGTATTGATAAAATTAAATGATAAGAAAATTTTATAATTAAATAAACAAATTCCTATATTTTCTATAATCACCAGTCAGAAAATCCTTCTATGTGGCACACTTCATCACTAAGGGCTTTTTATCCAGAAAAAAGAAGGTCATTGTCCCACTGCACTCATCCCTCATTAGACCCATTATAGAATATAATGCCCCATTTGGTATGTACCTCTCAAAACATCTGCAACAAGTGAAAAGGCCACAGAAATACCTCACTAAAAGAATCACAGGCCTAAAGCAGATGCCTTATGCTGACCGTCTGAAAAAAACTCCACCTTTACTCTGTTGCATATCATCTACTCAGAGGCGATCTCTGCTTAACATACAAGGCCATATCAAACCCAGAGCTGTTGGACATGCTACCCTTAAAGAAATCCCAATCCCTCAGAGCCACACTCTCCAAGGATCTAAACCTTGTCATCACAATGAACAAAACATGCTGGAGGGATGGATTCCTGACCTGGAGACTACCCAGACTCTAGAATAGACTTGCCCATACATGTTAGAGTGCCTCTTTGGCCCTCTTCAAGAGGAACCTTGATGATTGGATGGGAGATAGGAAATGCACTCCGGGGATCACATCAGTTGCCCTGCTAGATAGGCGTCCAGGGAAGTAAATACTGTGGGAAGAAATAGCCAGGGAATTGTTATGGCTAGTCTTGTATAGGCCCTAGGGCCGATAGCCTAGTACCAACCTATGAACCTATGAAATTAATGAGGCTGTTGATAAATGTAAAAATATGAAAGCATCTGGAATGCATGGGTTAAATTATGAAATTTATAAACTTTTCTCTCCTAATATAATATCATTAATAAATTAAGCTTTTTTTGCTTAGTCAGAAAGCTTGTATTATTTCTTCTCCTTGTAGTTTTTCCTTAATCTCTCTTATTTTAAAGCCTGGTAAAGAGAATAATGTAATTTCTTCTTGTAGACATAAAATGTCAATTATAAAAGTTTGACATCAGTTTTGGCTAAAAGGTTATGTTACTTTTTAGATGTTATTATAAAGATCAAACAGGTTTTATTAATAACAGATTAACTCATGATGATATTAAAGTAGTATTTTTATCATAGATTTTGCAAATAAGAAAAAAATGAGTTTCTTGTTATTTATATATAAAGAGAGTTATTCTGTTGAATTATTTGTTCAAAACAGTAAAAACTTATTTTCTAGAGGAATTTTATAATTTTAATAAAAAATTAAATATTTCTAAAGCATGTGTTGAGAGGTCCCTTTTTGCCCCATTTTTAATGTATGTGTAGGAACTAATCAAGGTTGCCGACCTTCACCATTTTTGTTTGCTATTTTAATTGAATCTTTTGTAAATAGTATTAGAGCAAATTAATTAATAGAAGGTTTTGAAATGTCTTCAAATTATCAATCAAAACTGTAACTTTTTGCTGATATTTTATTAACTATAGATGATACTAACTCTTTTATTTCTGAAATCTGTAAGGAAATAAGTTCATTTCAAACAATGTCTTCTTTAAAGGTTAATTATCTGTGAACAGAGGGGGTGGAACTAGAAACTAAACCTATTTAAGGGGCAAAATAAAGCATTTCTAAGCTTTACTGGAAAAGCTCACACAGACTCTGCCACAACTTGCTGTGAGGGAAAGGTTAGTTTGGTTTTGCTTTCTTGTATTTTGTATTACTTTATTGCCTTTTTCTGTTTTGTATACAGTGATTTGTTTTCTTTACACTGTATTTTACTTGTATTCTGCTTTTAACTACATATTAAAACTAGGAAATAGACCACAATTGTGCCTCTTGTGAGTCACACAGAAATTTGAAAATTTTCCCACCCTCCCAGGCTATTGCTGTTGTGTACTTAAACACAACTGTCTTTCTAGTTACCTGCCCCTTGTATAAATTTGACCACATATCTCCTTCCCTTCCCAATGGCTGTTGTAAGTACTAAATTTTCATTATGTGAAATCACTCCCCTACAACTATTTAAAATGTATTTGCCATCCCACTGTATTCCATAGAACAAGAATGCCCACCCCCTTTCAATCTGTCTTGCTCTTTTACATTTAGTGGCTGTCCACTTAGCTAAAGTTTCAGCTACCCCCCCCCCCTTTTCATATCTAACTGCTTAGTGCACACTGCTGTGCTTAGGATATTAACTCATTTTTTCAATCTTACCTTTAAACATCTATTGCAAGACCACCAGTTATTGGAGAGCCCACATTCTGCCTCTCAGTAGTCATCTTGGGATTAGTGCTTCTGTTTTCTCCTGGCAAGAGTAGGAACACAGGGACATTATTTCCTGGACACTGTTGATCATCGGAAAGCCTAATAACTGCTTCATAAGTGACAGCTTGGAATTTGTGTTTATATTCTACTCCTGGTGAGAGAAGGAGCAGGTTACATTGATTCCTGACTGTTTCTGGTTGAGCAGCGAGTGTCTGTGCTTGATGTTCCTGATTGATCTGGTTGCTGTTCAAGCCATCTACTAAGAAAAGGCTATAACAAGCCTACAGACCTTTGCATCATCTGGGACAAGACTGTAGATCACCAAACAGGCTGTGGCCTGCTTCCCATCTTGGGATTGGTGAAAGAAGAAGCAAAGGAACATTGAATCCTAGCAGAGTGAAGCTGTGGTGAGACAAGCACTAGTAGTATCCAGGCACTAGCCATTCACATGACTCCCTTGTTTTCATCATTCTTGACAAGTTAATTCTTTGTTTTCAGTAAGTACTCCTTGATTTGTTTCTAACTTCAAAATATCTGCCTAAATGCTTCATTCTTAAATTTTCAGGGTCTGCATATTAGTTTATCCTCAAGTGTGTGACAGTGCCCTGTATAGACAGACACCTTGATTGTCATTTTTCCTGTAAAAGCACAATTGAAATTTCACCAATACCCAGTTGCACACAGGACAACTAGTTTGCAGCAACAAGCACTGTCCCCAGAGTTGTTCCTGACATTGCTTTATATTCTCACACTAGCTGCCTAATCAATAAAGAAAGAGTCTGTTGCCATGGATATGAACTTTGCCACTATCCGTTACCAGCTTGGTGGATATGGGCATTCTGAGGTAATGTAGAAATTGCCTCATTTTTACAGACAACCAGTTAATTCTCAAACTGATATGGTATGTGAGAGATGTATTTACACAATGTCACTGGAGGCAAAGCTCTCACATAAAAGTAATCCTAATGTCGATAAGGCTGTCAGTGGTACACACATGACACCCATCACATAGAATTCAAAGCAGACATATAGACCCACATATGCTGAGGCATTTAAATGTAACCTTCCTAAACCCCAAAGACCTCCTAGATGAAGTATACATAACAAATACCTTCAGCAGCCCCAAATGCACTCTTTCAAAGCAACACACACATCAACATATAGAGCTATATCTAATGGAGCCTCTACTTCTAAATCCATAACAAGCCACCACACAATCCAACATTGTGGTCATTGGAGACTACATTGTGAGACATACTGATGTCCCTCTCACCAAGCTGAGTAAGGAGATAGTCATGGTCAATTGGTTAGCAGCAGCTAGGATTCCCCAGCTTATGCATGCACTCAGGTAATTGGACCACAAGTACCAGTATGACTCAGTCATAGTCTGTCATGGATCTCTCAGAATATGTCTGTCAGGCTGGTATGAGTCTAGCACTGAGCAGCATTTTCCTTCTCCAATGATGATGCCACAATATGAACAAAAAATAAATGACTTTAATAATTTGCTTAGTTTATGTTGTCATTCTAAGGGTGCAATATTTTTCATCTTGCAAGGAGATGGTCAACAGACCATGCTGCTTTTCCAGGGATGGTCTGCACCTCTCCTATCTAGGCTTTTGAATATTAACTAAAATATTGTCTTCCTACATAGTTTCTTTTTTAGGCAATGCCAAACTGAAAGTACGTCCGACATAGCAAATAAAAACAAAAAAAAAATGTAAAGGTATTATTGCTCACTGCTAGGAGTCTAAACAAAAAATCCATTCCCTAGAATCTCTCTTCACTAAGAGAATGCTGATGTTTGTGTGGTCATTGAGACATGGTTTAAAGCCATGGAGAGCACACTGACAGTGCAAGGTTATAACACCTCCCACACATTTACACCAGCTGCTACACAGACGAGGACTAAAGGTGGAGGTGTCTCGATTTACATCAAGAATAAATATACCTCAAGGCTGGTCAAACAGGACAATGTACTTCAGCAGCTTCTCCATGTTCAAGTCACCCTAGACAAAATCCAATAGCTCTTCCTTGCAAGCTATAGGTCCCCCTCAATGACCAAGGAATCCCGTATGTATTTACACTTATTGTAAACACTCAACATCCAACCCAATACCACATTCATGGGTGATTTTAATTACCTCACTGTTAACAGGGTATCCTAGATGACACCAAACATACAGGCACAGAGATTCCTGGATTTTGTACATGTAAACTCCCTGGACCAGATTGTCAATATGCCAACCAGGAGTGCAACCATACTGGATCTGGTCCTCATTAATATGTGAGAGTGCTGCACAACCCCTACTGTAATGTTTTCTCTGGCAAGGTCAGACCACAAAATGGTATCCTTTTAAGTAAAAATAAAAGCTGGATGCCCAGCTAAACCTGGAATATTCAGGAACTACTCTAAGGCTAACATCCTGCTATTAAGTGATAACCTGGCAAAATGTCAAGCCCCCATAAACCCTGAGAACACTGCTGCCTATGCAGAACTGTTCACATAAACCCCACACAAGCATGTTAATTGCATAGAGGCAGCTGTACCCACCAGGAAAAATTACAGAACTAAATCAAAAAACAAATCACCCTGGTGGAATCACAAAATCAATACACTGTATAACAAAAGGAAGAAAATCATGAAAAAAATTAGGAGGAGCAGCACTCAGCAGGATAAAAATCACTCTCATCAAATTAAACAAGCAACTCAGAGGAAAAATAAGTCTACCAAAGTGAAATTTGAGGTAAATGTGGCCTCCCAGGCCAAGGACAACCACAAGGCATCCTTTCTTTAACTATGTCCACAACCTCAAAGACGATACATAATTGTATGCAGAGTTCATTGTAAATAGAACCGCCTAACCTACTGGCCAATAAATTCAGCTCTAACTTCACCTGTTTCTCCCCCTCAATTTTCCTTCAGGAATTACCATCAAATATAACTCCCCTTGCTGTCACTAGGCAATATCCCCTTAATGTTCTCTCTAAGGCCAAGAACACTGCATTAGTGGACCCAGACAACATCTCCGGATGCCTTCAACAAGACCTTTCAGGCCTTCTGGAATTGCTATTTAACTGTAGCCTCCAAATAGGCTTTGTACTTCATGAATGGAGAACAGCAACGTTCATCCCTCTGCACAAAGGTAGGGCATCTACAGACCCATAAGTCCCACTAGTCTTATATGTAAAGTCATAGAATTATCATGAAAATGATCACTAGTGATGTAGTAAACCTCCAGACACTGGACCCAATCCAGTTTGGTTTCGTCAAGGGCAGGTCATGCCTACTCAAACTGGTGGGCTTCTTAGAGAAAATTATCAAAGCAATGGATGAGGGCAAAATGGTTTATGCTGCCTACCTTGACCTGGCCAAGGCATTTGACACAATACCCCACTCGGGCACTGTTGACAAACTCAAGAGGCTAGGTACAAACCTGTATGTCATCCAGTGGATAGCCAAATGGCTCACAGACAGGACTTGGGAAGTTAGAATTGGGGAGTCTACCTCTACAAAGAGGCCAGTCACAAGTGGAGTCCCTCCGGATCAGTTCTTGGACTGCTCCTTTTTGGCATTTGCTGTTATTGCTTTCAACATTTTTATTTCAGTCACCTCTGAACCACTTCATGAAAACAGTACTTGCAGCCACATACTCCAAACAAGCATCTGTGACCTCACAGAAACTCAGGCAAGAAGGAGAACCACCTGAAAATAGTATAGGTCAGCTGTTTATGGAGTTTTATTTTAACTAAACTAGAGAAATGTCTAAAAGGCTTAAAGTGTATATTGTGAAAACATTGCTTGGCATGGCAGCTCAAACAGGTTTTCTTGTCCACTACCTAACCTAATAAACCTATATTTAGCCATAAATACAATTAACACATAGAAAATATCACACTCATGTATTAAATCTACTGAAAAGGATATAGAAACTGAGTATACGCTCATAAACCTGGCTAAGCAGTAATTACTTTGTACATTTTTTTATTAAAGGCTGTAATCACCAGCAAGTGAAATTATCCTTACTTTTTAAATAAAGTGCTTCTTAATTGGAAAATGAGTTAACTGGGTTAAAACAAGCTGATCATTTTTCTTTTAGTGCATACCACCGTATGTCTCTTCCCATTCAGTTTGCTCCCACTGCACTCGGGCTCAGTCTACTCCCCTACCCTAACCCCACTATGCCTAAATTTATTTTAAACTAACCACACCAATAAGTCCTGTTACCCAACCCAGCTAACCAACTAAATTATATCACTTTTACATAGTACTAGTCTCCCCATAATAAGATAGCAATACTTACAACTAATATAACTCTCCCAACTATTACAATACAACAATACATTTACAAAAAAATTATTACTCTCACTAACATTTAAATAAATCAACATGATACCTATCCATGTTACTGCAATAATAGTCCTAACAATAGCAGCAAACCTCACCTCATACCACATTATTCTCATTGTGTTAACAGCTCCCTATAATACTCCATTTCCATATCCACCACAAATAAAACCTTTAATATTAAAATATCACCCTCAATCTACAATATTACTTATATTGATCAGATTACCTATACTTTAATACCACAACAAAACAATCCCAATGTCTCATTGAAATATAACACAATCATAGTAAAACTCTTCAAGACCATAACACATACAACCACACAGTTACCTCTTAGCAGAGATATCCATCCAAACCCTGTCCCCAACACTAATCCATTCTAACAAACACCCCAATATGACAGCCATAGTTTACTAAACCTCTATTGGCAGGATCTGACCTCCTATTAATAAATATGCACTTTAGAAGTATCATTAACAAAACCCAACAACTCCACGCCACTCTCACCCACTGCTCTCCTGACATCATTCTGATTACTGAAACCTGGTTAAAATCAATAATTAACAGTAATGAAATTCTACCTTCAAGTTAGAGTATGTATAGGGTAGATAGAGCAAAAAATGAGGGGGAATAACCATTCTATTTAAAAGTAACCTTATTCTAGAGGTCCTACAACAAAATACTCCTGACTTTGATAATGTAGAAGTAATCTTTACAAAACTTAAGATCAACTCCAAAAAATACTTAAACATAGTTGGACCCTATATACCTCCAGCTAACAACATCTCCACCCTAACAAACATCCTGTACTGGTCCTCAAACTCTTTTCCCTAGGAAACCGTTATTATGGGGGACTTCACTATAGATTCAAATACTTGTAACTCACAAAACCCTTCAAATCACATAAACCTCCATGGCTTCACCCAAATCATACAAACGCCCACTAGACTTGATAAACCATCAAATAGGTAATCCATCCTTGATTGGATATTAACAAACAGATGTTTTCTGTCTTTACATGCTGATTGTCTTCCGGATAGTCTCAGTGATCATCTTCCAACCTTTCTACTTGGGCAGCAAATAAATACAGTGAAACTCACCAGCTATTGTGAAATTAGGTACCAAAAACCTTTAACACTCAAAATTTCATATCCACCCTTAAACTCTGTAAACATCTCCCCCTAGAGGAAGCTATAGAATACTTCAACTTAACTTTCCTGAGCATTCTGAATAGAATAACTCCCTCAAGAGCAATAAGAATAAAGGCCAACTATGCTCCATGGTTAACAAAAGAAACCAGATCACTATTAACGGAGAGTGATAAAGATTCAAATCTGTGGCAAAAAAAAAAAATCAACATGCAAGTGAATTAACAGGCATATCAAGAACTTAGAAATAAAGCTAATAAACAAATCAAACATGACAAGATTAATCACTAGCAAGACATTCAAACTAAACATCAAAACAACCGTCAGAAGTTTTGGTCTACTATTAATAAAATCCTGCAACCTGGAAACACCAGTATTCCCACCCCTATAACCACTAATAACTCAGGCTCTATAGCTATGCAGTTTACTAAGTATTTCAGAGTCCATACTAGCCCTCATAAATAACTGCTCCACCATCTTCACAGAAATTCCCACAGCAAGCCCAGATAGCAGCACCTTTGATTTCCAAGCTGTACAGACAGACACTATAAAACAAACCTCTGAAAAAACTTAAACTAACAACCTTAGCAGCTGATAATCTACCATCTCAACTTGGCTGCCGATGCCATCTTCTACCTAGTATCCATTTTAAAATACAATCCATTTCTAAACAAAACAAAAGGTACCAGCAATAAATTTCACACAACATTCCACTACACAAAGGGGGAAATCATTAGAACTGATCAATTACAGACCAATAGCTAAATTTTCAACCCTGTCTAAAGTTCTAGGAAGATGCATTCACTCATAAATTATGCAGTATCCCCTTGGTAACAACTTGATATCCAAAACCCAACATGGATTTCGGCCCTACTACAGCTATACTTCCACCCCAATGAGTTTCACAAACATCATTAATCAACATAGGAACAATGGTAAAATACTATCCTCCATCTTTCTAGATCTGTTAAAAGCATTCAGTACTCTCTTATAACAAACTTATACAAGTACTCTTACAACTAAACCTTAGTCAGTGCACAATTATTTGGTTCAAAGACTACTTAACATGGTGCCAGTAAGCTGTAAAATGGCAACAAGATATATCTCCTCTAATGCTTGTTACTCTAGGTGTACCACAAGGTTCCATTCTAGGTCCCCTCCTTTTCACTAATAATTTACACCTGCATATCTCCCTAGTCCAATATATCGACAATTCTACATTAATATGCACTGCAGCTTCGCTGCAACAGTTAGTTAATGCAGCAGTCCTTCTCTGCAGTTGAAACTTGATTTTCTGAAGCTCAACTTATTTTAGACCCCAACAAGACCAAACTCATGATATTCCAAACCACTAGAGCTATAGATCCCCTCTGTTTAAGATTACATCTGCAAACAATACCACCATCTCTCCTGTTTCCCAGACTAAACGTCTTGGTGTTGTTATTGAGAACACTATGAAACTCAACTTACACACAGTGCAGACAGTCAAGAAAGTAAATAAAATACTTGGTACGCTTTACAGAAATAAAAACTGCTATATACCTCACTCATTCTGAGAAATGTAAAACAATCAGACCTAGCAAAATTAGATACCTGCTACAATAAGACTGCAAAGTTTGCAACAGACTCCAATTTTAGAACACACCATTGCCTTGCACTCAAACTCAACCGGCTAGAACTAACCTAGCTCTTGAATTATAACCAACTTACTTTGGTCCATACACTTTTAAATCAACCTGAAAAAAAACCCTGCTCTGCAAAATAGTCTACTCCCCTACACTAGCAGAAAGTATTTATGTTCAAATAATATATAATTCTTAAAAGTTAGCAAATCCAGCAATGCCACTGGAGATTCCCTCTATTTTACATGCATAGCCAAAATCTGAGACTCATTGCTGGCAGATATACAGACAACTTCAAACGCTCTGTAGTTTAAAAAATAGACTCTGATCCAATTTATTGAACACAAAGCTATGCTTGGGCACCAACCCTGGATAACTTATTAGTGACTTCTTGCTACTCCCCCCTGATACCCTAGTTTTATCTTCTCCACACCATCCTTTCCTTCACAGTAATTAGTCTGACTCTGTCTCTGCCCCCAAAACTTCTAGCAACTTTTCTCAATTAGTAACTGGTCTATTTTCTCTTTACTATTATCTCTCCCTGATAATATAGCATTATTTACCTGTGTTATCTCTCCATAGTTATACACATACATATAGTATTTGGTAGTTAGACATACTGGTATCCTCTATTATTAGAAATGTGTATAAACCTTAGTCTATATATGTAAAAGTGATGCATTAAAAACTCTGTATGTATTGCACTGTATTCATGTGTTACTTCTCTGTTGTAATGTTTTGATGGTTTGTACAGTTGTCCTGTTGTAAATGTGGAGCTTTGGTCCCAAGCCTCCACTGAAAAAGGAACTGTATCCAGTCAGACTTTCCTGGTAAACAAATGTTAAATAAATAATACATAAATTTACTTCTATGAAGTCAAGGCCAATGTCAAGAGTTTCTGGCTGATTAAATTTGTAGATAATTGCAAATTAGGAGCTGTCATTGAATTCCACACTGGCACAAATATTCTCCAGGAAGGACTGACACAGACAAACAACTGGTGTCATAGCCATGGACTAAAACTGAATGCCAAGAAGTGCATAATAGTGTCCTTCAGGAAGTCACCTACCCCTGGTAACTATCATATTGACAGGCACACCCCTTAGAGTTGACTCAATAGTCAGGGACTTGGGGCACATATAGACAATAATCTAGCCTTTGACCATCATGTGGCTACAGTACTGAGGAAATAATTCTATGCTGCACAACCTATAAACAAAGGTATGGCATCTAGGTCCAAGGAAGTCATTGTTGCACTGTATTCAGCATTCATCAACTCTATTATTGAGTACAATGCTCCCTTTGGTATGTACCTAGCCAGGCATATCCAACAATTGGAACATCCACAGAGATGCAAGTAAAATGAATACAGGGTGCAAGTAAAATGTCCTATGCAGACTGCCTCAAGGCCCTATCCCCGTATTCTGTCTCCTACATGCTTTTGAAGGGAGATATGTGCCTGCAGTACAGGGCATTGTCATATACACTGGAAATTAATATAAATATAGCTGCTTGGCTTAATCCCTTTTATGTAAGTAAGTGGAAATGTATGCATTAACAAATAATAAAACTAATGTATAATTTTAGATTTTGCTAAATTAACCATAAAAAGGGTTATTAATATAATGTAATTGGTTCCTCTTGGAAAGGAACTTTATGGCTGAGTTAAAATTGTAATATCTGTAATCAATATTATTACAGTTTAGAAATTATTTTTATAAGATTCCATTAATTAAAAAGTAGGCAGTTTTGATTTTTCCAATAGCTTATTCTCCTGATTTTATTGAAGGTTTGAGTAACACATTCTTAGAAACTTTGAGAAGCAATATTTTTTTTTATTTTTTAATCAATAACAAATGTTATCTGTGATTTAAACTCTGCTAATTGTATAGGAGAAACAATAATTAGAAAATGTAAAGATTTCTTATAAGTTTTGAAATGTGATAAACTTATTTTATTTCATAAAATATATAATTACATAATTAATGTTATTAAAGGAGATGGAGTAAGTAAAATAATGTATCTGTTTTTATAAAATATAAACAAAATAATTTTGGTAAAAGTTATTGGATTTTTTAAATTTTCTAACTTTACATAGGTTAATTGATGAAAAGAATAGGAATTTACTCTTAAAATGTAAAGGCTGTGCTTTGATTAGTTTATACACCTAGTACTTATAACACCTCATAAATTAGATAAATTAAAAAAACTGATGGTTCAGCATATTGGAGATTGGGTACATATTTTTGATTTTGATAAATTGAATGTATATTGGAATTGCATTTCAGATTTTTTTTAAATGTTTATGGTCAGATAAATGTATTTTGAAAAGCAAAACTATATTATTGAATGTTCCTGCTCCTATGATTATTGAAAAAAGAACATAATTATTTTTGTTTTGGAGTCTCAACTATTGCCAGAAAAATGATAACAAAAATGGAATTCTAAATGTTGTTCCTTTATTTAGTTTTTAGGTCTTGTTGCTGTCATATGTAAAAAAAACTGATTCTTTGAAATTGAAATCTATAAATAAGAATTCAAATAATAGCTGGATGAAACTTGATAATTTACTATCTAAATATATATAATATAAGTAAGAATTATTTTATGTTATGTTTAAAAATTATAATCTTGTTTTAATTTATCACTATGAAATCTTTCTTTGTAAATATTATATATCTATATCTATGCATCTATTTATATATGATAACATTTTCAATAAAAATTTTTAAAAAGAAAAATAAGTCACACAATTTTTAATTCATGTATTCCACTTTACTTTCTCTGTGATATATAGTATTCTATGACCAGGAACAAATGCAGATAAGCAAACAAAGTAGAACTAAACTAAAAAAGTAATAATAATAGTTAAGAAAAATGTGGGCACTATTTTACAAAAATACAGGAAGTCTGGAATTTGTACCTGTATTGGCTAATTCTGGCTGAACTCTTTTTCATTTAGTTCTCTTCCCCGCATCTATACCCAGAACCATAACAGAGACGATCCTTTTAAACATTCCTAATTATGTCCCATTTACTGTTTTCTTAGCTGTTTAATTGCATGTGCAATAACTGAAATGGCCACTAGATCACACAAACTGTACATAAAACCTAAATCGTAAAGCTATCCTTTACCATTAGCCCTTAACTTCCTCTCCTTAAATGTAAGTCAACATATTAGCACAAGTTTAGCTTTCTTAATATGCTAAATTCGTAATTGCAGAAGGTGTTCTGCTAATTTACAATTTCCAGTTTTGACAACACTGACATTAGTAAATATCAGGCTTAAAACCTATGACGGTATTAATCCTTTTGGTGTTTTCTGTTTGCTCTTAACTACCATGTGACCTCAAAGATACTAAAGAATGTTCACTGTGTGCATGGTGCAACCCTGTAGAATAACATTTCTTTCTTCTGCGATTGTGCAACACTGTTGAATCAGTTTCATTCCTTCTGCATTTGCTAACTCTGTTTTTTAATTAATTACTTAGAGTTGTTAGATTATAATAATGTAAACTGTATGCACCAAGTTTTTTTATCAATAATTGTTAAATATGATATTCATCCCATTTAAGGGCACAGACAGACTCTATTAACAGAACCTACCTATTAACACATACTCTTGTCCACTCCTAATAGGAACTGCCACAGTAACTGAGATCTTCTCACCTCACAGTTGTGACACTGAGTCCCAAACCAAAGCCAATCCAAGGGGAAAGCCATTCTCTATCTGTGGAAGCCTGTACCACCTACAATTGAGCCTTGCCACTATCAGGGAATGTATGTGTATAAATATTGGTCATAATAATTTTTTTGTTTCTGTCCTGTGGTCTCTGACTACTCGGTTCCCATCGTACATCACCCCTCAACTTCCCCCAGGCACTCTTTACTCCACACTGGTCTCCTATCCCTTGTTCTTAAACCTAGCTCCTCCTACAGCCTAGTAGGCACCCTCTGTAAACACTTCTTATACTGTCCTTCACTTTACTATCCTCCTAACTCTATCTATATTACCTTTCTATATTTGGTAAAACTTTCACTTAAAGGTTCCCTCCCTACTCCTTTTTAATCTTCTCTATTGGCTCAGCCACTGTTTGCTCTACCCAAAGGCAACTCTTTCCCTAGCAAATATCTCTGACTAACCCTCTCCATACTCTCTTCCCCTTCCCTTCCACTACCTTAGCAAATATTTCTAACTAACCTCTTCCATACTCTTCCCCACTATTTAATATCCACTCCTACTTTTACTTACCTTACTGATTGTTTTTTTGCACAGAGCTGCTCAAGGGGCTAGGGCCTGTAAGTTTGACTTATAGGCAGATTTTTCTTTTCACAGTCCTAAAAGCACCCCTACAGTCATTTTTTATTTGTTTTCTCACTCTATTGCTCAACTTACAGATTTTTTTGTAGTCACTTGTTGCAGTCACTTATCTGCACTGCTTGGTGCAACCCCACTCCGTTCACCCTTGCTAAAGCTCAGGCTCACTCCTCTCCTGCCTCTCATTACCTACCCTGCCCCCATTTTCCACTCACCCCCACTATTCACAGATTTATCCCTGCTCCATATCACCTGACCCTAGTACCGCATCCATCATCCTATCCAATAACTCACAAAATAAACCCACTACCTAAGGTATACTCTAGGCCACACCACACCATCATTAGGTAACCACTCCCTGTTCCTCTACCCACTCTTATCTTAAGCACCTCCTACTGGTCCTCTAACATACTCCATCTCACATTCTGGTATACCCATGCCATCCTCAAGGACACAAATCTCCCTTCTTGGAACTAAACCAGTACCACTATGTCTCATACTCCCCACTCCCAATACTACAATACTCCCCAAGTACTAATCTCCTTACTTATATGTCTCTCCATAGCCTCTATCTGTACCTCCTATCAATACTCACTCACCACATGCAATGACCTCAGATCCCCCACCCTACCCCTTACCACTACTAACCCCTCCAGACACACACTCACATCCCCAGCCATCTATAACCAACTCCTCATCCAATTCACCTCACCTATTTATTACATCTCACAATCCAAAAAACAACCAAGTCTCAGATTCCACTCCCTAATAATTCTGTACCTTAAAACTATTACTAACATAGCAGCCCAGTTACTACTAGGAGGTGATATTCACCAAAACCCTGGCCCAGCAATAATCTCAAATAACACATGTCCCTCAAACATGTCCATTTAAACATAAACCCACTGACTTACTAATACTCAACCTGAATATTCGCAGTATTATGAACAACGTAGAAGAATTGCATTCCACTATCTCTTTATATAACCCTGACATAATGATTATTACAGAGACATGGCTTAAACCTCATATCAAGGATAACTCCATAACCCCAATCGGATAAAACATTCAAAGAGTAGATAGAGTACACAAAAGAGGTGGTGGCATTGCCCTGTTTTACAAAACTAACTTAAAACTCCAGCTCCTATGAAAAGAATCCCCAGACTTCACAAATGCAGAAACTATATCTGCAAAACTCCTCTTAAACCAGCACAAGCATCTAAACTTACTCAGGATTTATATACCCCCAGGTGACAACCTGACCAACCTAGAGTCAATACTTCACTGGGCCTCCCACTCCCTTCCCCAAGAAATTATACTGTTAGGTGATGTCAACATTGACTGGAACTCTATCCACTGTCCAACAACCAACAACCATATTAACCTGTATAACTTCACCCAACTCATACAATTACCCACACGGATTGATAAGTCCACAAAAAGGGAATCCATATTGCACTGGATCCTCACAAACCAGCCCAACACTGCCCATCAGTGTCGAACACTGCCCAACTCTCTGTGACCACAATCCCACTTTTATCATTAAATCCAATAACCCCCTTCCTGCTTCAAACCTGGTCCCACAAACATTTCCCCACAGATCAATACTTGGAAGCTTTAAAATCCTGTAACTGGTCCCCCATCAAAATCCTCCCTCTAGAGAAGGCAGTTGAATGCTTTAACTCCACATTTCTAAACATCCTCAACCACTTAGCCCAATCAGAACAATTAGGATACATAGTAACACTGCCCCCTGGCTACAGAAAACCACAAGGCCCTTACTTAAAGATAGGGATAAAGCTTGGAAAAGCTGGTGCCAATATAAAACAGAAACAACAGTTGGTGTTACTGCTATAATTCAACTAAACCACGATACCACACCAAGAACTTTATTAGATAGCTGGTCTACCTTCATCAGTATGAATCATTACAATAAATCAGCATTTAAATAGGAGAATATAAAATCACATGCTTCAGCCATCCACCTCTAATTAACAATCAAGCCTAAAAGTAATATATAGCTCATAGAGGTCTATATAAAAAAAATATACTAAAAGGAAGACAAAATCTTACTTTACATAAAACTCTTCCATTTAGAATAAAATATAAAAATTAAAATAAAAATAAAATTAATAACTTATACAAACAGTATATAAATATTTAACATATCTACACACAAAAAAGGAGTCACTGGTAACATCTAACAGCCTATGATGTACTACATCAGGTGGTAACAACAGTAGGCTATCACACGTTACCACTTGATGTAGTACATCATAGGCTGTTAGATGTTACCAGTGACTCCTTTTTTGTGTGTAGATATGTTAAATATTTATATACTGTTTGTATAAGTTATTAATTTTATTATTATTTTTATTTTAATTTTTATATTTTATTCTAAATGGAAGAGTTTTATGTAAAGTAAGATTTTTTTCTTCCTTTTAGTATATTTTTTTTATATAGACCTCTATGAGCTATATATTACTTTTAGGCTTGATTGTTAATTAGGAGGTGGGATGGGCTGAAGCATGTGATTTTATATTCTCCTATTTAAATGCTGATTTATTGTAATGATTCATACTGATGAAGGGTGTAGACCCGAAAGCTTTATCTAATAAAGTTCTTGGTGCCAATATAAAACACCCACAACTAGGCAACCCTTTTTCAAACTTAGAAATAAGGCAAAAAAACAAATTAAGATTGACAAACAGAATCACTACATTTCCATACAAAGAAAACGCAGTACCGACTGACAAAAATTCTGGGCAGCAGTTTACAGCATCCTCCAGCCCGGAAACCCCACTACACGCCCACCCAATAAAGAAGGTACAAACTCAGACATAGGCTCCAGTTTCAACAACTATTTTACCTCCTCTATACTTAAACTCATAAATAATACAAGTCACACCAACCTCCCACAATCCCCCAAGGCCCCAAAAAACACTATCCCTTTCTCACTCAAGCCAGTACCAGTATCAACCATCCCAAAACTCCTAGCTAAACTCAAACCAGCCACCCTCACTGCCGACAATCTTCCCGCCGATTACCTTCAGCTAGTATCCAGGGCCATAGCTTACTCCATTTCATTACTAAAAAATAGATCCATTCTGAACACACTATTCCATACTTGTGGAAAACCTTGTTCATCATTCCCCTTCACAAGGGTGGACCCTCTATTGACCTCTCAAACTACCTACCCATCGTGATCTTGTCACCTCTATCAAAGATTCTAGAAAGGTGCATTCATCACCAACTCCTCACCCACCTTCTCTCCAACAACCTACTATCCAAAACCCAACATGGCTTCCACCCATCCCATAGCACCACCACTGTCCTAATTAACTTTACCAACACTGTAAACTCATACAGGAATAAAAGCAAACTAGTCTCTGCCACCTTTCTAGTCCTATCCAAAGCATATGATACAGTTTCCCACAATAAACTCTTAACTTGCCTCTCTGAACTCAGCATCGACACCCCCACTCTGGTCTGGTTCAGTAGTTACCTAAACAACCACCAACAGTCTTTGACATGGCCTAACTCCCTATCCCCCCACTCCCTGTCACACTAGTGTAGCACAAGGTTCAAGTTTTGGCCCCCTTATTTTTGACATCCTTGCAAACCAACTTTCCTTAGCAACCACTAAAGCTGAAATAGTCCAGTATGCTGATGACACAACCCTGATCTGCTCTGCATCCGATATCCAACTTCTCCAACAAAAAGCCAAAAAAATCCTTCACAGAGATAGAAAATTGGCTATATAAATCACAATTGATACTAAACCCAAAGAAAACACGACTAATGATGTTCCACCCAACAAAGACTAATGACCTCTCCTTCATATTCTCATCCAACAATACCCTCATCACCCCAGTCCCAGAGGCCACATTACTAAGACTTACAATTGACCAGCAACTAAAATACAACAAAGCAGTCCAAAAAAGTAGAATGATGAGATGACACCAGACTCTCAGCATAAAACGAACAATCTTTTATTTTAAAACAACATAAGCACTTTCACAGCTCTTGCTGCTGCTTCAGATGTCAGTATAAAAATGCTGTCACACACACAGCAATTCTTACAGAAATTCAGCTAGCAAATCAACCAATTAAACAATTGTGTATTAAAAGGTTACAAATAATATACGTAATAGAAATTTAAAAATAAGAAAATTTAAAATCAACTAATGCACATAAGTGTATGCAAAGCTCATCTAAAACGTGAGCGTGTCTGTAACAAAGGTTTAAGGGGAACGTTATAATTTAGTCCTGAACCATAATCAGCCCTTAACCTAGCTATCCACTTGCTCTCTAAGCTTTCAGTAGCATTCCTAATATCACCCAGCCTCTTAGTAGCTGCTACCTGAGCTATAACTTGAAACGTAGAACAATGTGTGTATGAAGTGAGCTTCACATGTTTAGAAAGAGCACTGCACTCAGTACCATTATTTGTCTTAAGTGTTCTACTATACGTTTTATCAACTGTTTGTCAGTCTTGCCTACAAAAAACTTTATGCAGGCAGTGCAGCAAGCCAAATAAACCACATGAGAAGAAGTACAAGTAGTTTGAAAATCAGACACATACTGTTTACCCTGATCTGGATGTATAAACATACCAGTAGTATCAATATAACTGCAGCACTTACAAGTATGACATGGTCTAGTTCCTTTATAAGTAGAACACATTTTATTCCTAGTAGTTTTACCATCAGTAAACTGTTTTGGATAAAAAAATCATCTGTTTTAAAGATCGTTTCTTCTTAAAGATAAAGTTAGGTTGTTCACCCACTATAATTTTAAAATCATTATTCGTTGTTATAATGGGCCAATGCTTCCTTATAATATCCAAGACATACCCTGTAGAGTAAGAATAAGTCACAAGTACCCCGCATTTACCATCTCTCAGTCTCTTAGGGTGAATAGAAGATGCATTTGAAGAAAAGAAGGGTCTGCCTCTACCTTGTCTAACATCAGAGACTTTATAGGTTCATAGGTTCATAGGTTGGTACTAGGCTATCAGCCCTAGGGCCTATACAAGCCTAGCCATAACAATTCCCTGGCTATTTCTTCCCACATTATTTACTTTCCTGGACCCCTGTCTAGCAGGGCGACTGACGTGATCTCTGGGGTGAATTTCCTTTCTCCCATCCAATCGTCAAGGTTCTTCTTGAAGAGGTCCAAAGAGGCACTCTGCTTTACATGTATGGGCAATCTATTCCAGAGTCTGGGGAGTCTCTGGGTCAGGAACCTATCCCTCCAGCATGTTTTGTTTATTGTGATGACAAGGTTTAGATCCCTGGAGTGTGTAGCTCTGAGGGATTGGGATTTCTTTAAGTGTAGCATGTCCAACAGCTCTGGGTTTGACATGGCCTTGTAAGTTAAGCAGAGATCGCCTCTGAGTAAACGATATGCGACAGAGTATAGCTGGAGTTTTTTAAGGCGGTCAGCATAGGGCATCTGCTTTAGGCCTGTGATTCTTTTAGTGAGGTATTTCTGAGGCCTTTCCAGTTGTTGCAGATGTCTTGAGAGGTACATACCAAATTGGGCGTTGTATTCTATAATGGGTCTAATGAGGGATGAGTACAGTGTGACAATGACCTCCTTTTTTCTGGATGAAAAGCCCTTCGTGATGAGGTGTGCCACATAGAAGGATTTCCTGACTGTTGTGGCGATGTGGTTATCGAAGGTGAGACCACTGTCCACCTGTGTCCCTAAGTCTCTTATCACACTTTCTGTGTTTAGTGTACTGCCACCTATATGGTAATTCATGGATACATGTTTTTTCCCAAAGGGGATAACAATACATTTCTTGGCATTGAGCTTGAGCCCATGGCTCTGGCACCAAGCATCTGTATCTGTAAGGACCTTTTGTAGAGTATCCACATCATTTGGGGATTCAATAATGGCTCCCAGTTTGCAGTCATCTGCAAACTTTGTTAGCCAGAGTCCCTTAGTGTTGACCTGTACTTCAGAGAAGTAGATGCCAAACAAGAGCGGCCCCAGGACTGAACCCTGAGGTACTCCACTTGTCACTTGTCTGGAGCTGGATTTGGAGTTGGCTACTTTTACAGTGCGGGTTCTATCAGTAAGCCATTTAGCAACCCATTGGGTGACATAGGGATTAATGCCCAACTTAGTAAGTTTATCTATGATTCCAGAGTGGGGGATGGTGTCAAAGGCCTTGGCAAGGTCTAGATAGGTTATGTGGACCACCTTACCCTTGTCCATGGCTCTGGAGACTGATTCAAAGAAGTCAATCAGGTTCAGGAGACAAGATCGGCCCTTCACAAACCCAAACTGGGTGGGGTCCAGTGTTTGAAGGTTGCCAATGTCTTTGTTTATAAGTTCCATGATAATACGCTCCATGGCCTTGCAGATAAGGCTTGTCAGACTGATGGGACGGTAGTTTCCGGGATCCAAGGTGGATCCCCCCTTGTGGATTGGGATAACTGTAGCTCTGCGCCACTCAGTGGGCACGAAACCTGAGGTGAGGCTATGATTAAACATGACACTTAGGTGAGGTGCCAGTTCATATTGTAGTTCATGTAGTACACAGCCCGGGATGTCATCTAGTCCCATGGATGCTGTATTCTTGGCTTTAGAGAGTGCGTTTTGTACCTGTGTGGCCGTTATTACTGGAATTTGGCAATCTTCCGGTATTGAGATGGGCCATTTAGGGGGTGAGAGGGACTCAGGATATGTAATTTGGTATTGACAAGTGGTCTAAAATGCTTTTCTAGAAAGATAGACATAGACTCTGTACTCCATTTTCTACCAGAGACTATAGGTCTAAGCGGTGGATTTACAGGATCCTTGTGTAACTTGGGGAGGCCCTTGTACATTGTACCTCTTGTAGCCTCTATCCACAAACTTATTCTCCAGATCTTTCATTTCAGCCATAAAATTGCCATCACTGACATTCACCCTTGAGACTCTAAGTCCTTGCCCTTGTACTATGTTATCAAATACATATTTAGGGTGCATGCTTGTTCGGTGTAAAAAGTTGTTCCTGTAACAAGGTTTCCTGTATAGTGAAGTATCCATCTGTCCACTGCTTGAAACTCTGATAAGTACATCTAAGTAAATAATTTCTACCTTGGAATACTCAGCTGTAAATCTCAGAAATGTAGTACTAGCATTAATTTCATCTGTAAACTTAACCAACTCATCTCATGTACCCTTACAAATCAAAAATAAATCATCCACAAAACGTCTGTAAAATAAAATGTGTTCTACGTTTGTATCAACCAATATGTGATTAAGTTCCCAGATGAGTATAATGAGACTGGCGTAGCTGTTGGCACATGATGTGCCCATTGCTACACCATCTCTTTGCAAAAAATAATTGGCATCAAAAACAAATTCATTGTTATATAAGACCAAATCAAGTAAATAACGAAGTAATTCAACCTTACTGTCACTAAATATATGTTGTTCCATCAGATATTGTACCACCCATTCAATACCTAACATATCTGGTATAACTGTGAAGAGGGAACTCTCATCCTAGGTTACCAAGTACCATCCCTCTACATCAAATATAGCCTGTGTAAACTCATAAACATCAATCAAACATTGTCGAGAGTCACTCAGGATATGTAATTTGGTATTGACAAGTGGTCTAAAATGCTTTTCTAGAAAGATAGACATAGACTCTGTACTCCATTTTCTACCAGAGACTATAGGTCTAAGCGGTGGATTTACAGGATCCTTGTGTAACTTGGGGAGGCCCTGTATAAAGGGAATCAAGGGATGTTGCACAAAAAAATAATCAAACTTCTATCAGCCCAGATGATGACATGCAACTCAACTTGTCTTTAATATGAATTACCTTGTTAACGTCAAACAGTGTAATTTTACTATAAAAAGAATTGTCAGACAACATAACATTAATTTTGTCAGCATGCCATTAAGAATCTAGGATCACAGTGGGGCACCCCTTATCGGCAGGGCGTATAACAATGCTTTGGTCACATATTAAGTGTTCAAGTGCTTCTTTCTCTCTCAACAGTCATATTAAAAAAGTGTTTCCCCTTATTTGCTGAATCATAGCCCTTATAAATTTCATCTAAACATTTTTTCAAATGCCTCAGTAAGGGGATGTAAAACAGGTGTGCAAGTGCTTGGCTTCCTAAAAACTTATTCACTAGATGTAATTACATTGTCTCTATACATATACTTTAACATTAAATTTCTAGTGAAAGTTTTCACATCAAAAATCATCTCAGTAATATCAATACTCTGGGAGGGCACAAAAGAAAGACCCTTCTGTAACAATGATAATTCTTCAGTACTCAGTACTTTACTAGACAAGTTATAAATCAAGTCTTTTGCCAGTACCTCTTTATGCTTGACGTTTCTACAGAGTCCTGATTCAACCTGCGTTTGTACGTTGTCCAGCTCTGAGACCTCGGCCATCTCTCTGCAGTTTTCTGGTGTATAGGTAAAGGAAAATTCAAGCTATTAGCCTTGCACTGTTCACCAACAGTTTTATTCTGGTCATTGTGTACCTCAGCAGCTACAACAATAGTTTTTCTCCTTTCTCCCATGGCTAAACTGTTCACAGATACACTGGAAATGCCAATGACATCATCAGCAGTGTTGGTAGAAGCACAGTTGGTCAGTATATCACAGACAGAAGTGAATGCTGAATGCAGTGAATTCTGCTGAACAGAATCAGCATGGTTAACATTCACAGTTGACTGTTCCACAGTTTTCTCAACAACATTAACCCCTGCTGTCCTTGGCCAAGAAAACACGTCCTTTCAAAAAATAATTTCTATCTCTAGTTAGTTTCTTGATTTTATTGCGCAAAAATTTCTGTTCATAAAGACTAGCTGCATCCAAAACAGTGCTACCCAATCTATCAACCAGTTCAACAGAAAACTGCTCATGTAAATCAGATACACACTTTTCAGTCTGCATAATTAAGTCTAGTTCTTCCTTCAAGGCACAGTCAAATAGTAATTTAATATATTTGAAACTCAATTCCAGATTGAGTTTCTGCCACTCACCTAATAAAGTGGGATATGCAGTTCCTTGTGCTGGCATCTTCGACACACAAACCCCTAGGAACAACACTGAATTTAAGACACATTTCCAGATGATAGCGTTGACATTGTGTTCTCTTCACTTTATAAAGAACATTCTCTAGTTTAGAAATACCTTGTCTCAGTTGTAGAATATCAGTGTCAGTCTCAGTAGCATCATACTCCAAAGACATACCATCCAGGGGGTTCATGTCAGGATGTAAAAAGCTTTACAGCTTGTCCTTCAGAGAGACATTATTGTTTGTCAGTCATTGAGGCAGGCACATAATCCAGTTCAGTATTCCCTTCAGGCATGGCCACAGCACTGGGTCTATACAGCAAATAACCGACAGGAGAAAACGACCAACCTGTGCTGTGTAAACATCTCACCAAACAAATAAACCAGAGTAGAGTAGTCCAAACAAGTAGAATGATGAGATGACACCAGGCTCTCAGCATAAAACCAACAATCTTTTATTTTAAAACAACATAAGCGCTTTCACAGCTCTTGCTGCTTCTTCAGATGTCAGTATAAAAATGCAGTCACACACACAGGGCAATTTGTACAGAAATTCAACTAGCAAATCAACCAATTAAGCAATTGTGTATTAAAAGGATACAAACAATGTCATAAAAATAAGAAATAAACTTAAAATCAACTAATGTACATAAGTGTATGTAAAGCTCATTTAAAAAGTGTGTGTCTGTAACAAAGGTTTATGGGGGATTTCATTTCATTACTAATAAATAGATCCATTACTGAACACACCATTCCATCCTTGTGGAAAACCTCATTCATCATTCCCCTTCACAAGAGTGGCCCCTCTACTGACCTCTCAAACTACTTACCCATCGCAATCTTGTCACCTCTATCGCTCATTTAAAAAGTGTGTGTCTGTAACAAAGGTTTATGGGGGATTTCATTTCATTACTAATAAATAGATCCATTACTGAACACACCATTCCATCCTTGTGGAAAACCTCATTCATCATTCCCCTTCACAAGAGTGGCCCCTCTACTGACCTCTCAAACTACTTACCCATCGCAATCTTGTCACCTCTATCAAAGATTCTAGAAAGGTGCATTCATCACTAACTCCTCACCCAACTTCTCTCCAACAACCTACTATCCAAAACTCAACATGGCTTCCGCCCATCTCATAGCACCACCACTGCCCTAATTAACTTTACCAACAATGTAAACTCATACAGGAATCAAGGCAAACTAGTCTCTGCCACCTTTCTAGTCCTATCCAAAGCATTCGATACAGTTTCCTGCAATAAACTCTTAACTTGCCTCTCTGAACTCAACATTGACACCCCCACTCTTCTGTGGTTCAGTGGTACCTAAACAACCACCAACAGTCTCTCAAATCACTTAACTCCCTATCCTCCTGACTCTCTGTCACACTAGGTGTACCACAAGGTTCGATTCTTGGCCCCCTTCTTTTTAACATCTTTGCAAACCAACTTCCCTTAGCAACCACTAAAGCTGACGTAGTCCAATACGCTGATGACACAACCCTGATCTGCTCTGCATCCAATATCCAACTTCTCCAACAAAAAGCCCAAGAATCCTTCAGAGATAGAAAATTGACTATATAAATCACAATTGATACTAAACCCAAAGAAAACACGACTCATGCTGTTCCACCCAACAAAGACTAATGACCCCTTCTCCATATTCTCATCCAACAAAACCCTCATCACCCCAGTCCTAGAGCCCAAATTACTAGGACTTACAATTGACCAGCAACTAAAATAGAACAAACATATATCCCTAACTATCTCCAAAGACCACAAAAAGCTTGGGTCCCTCTACCGCTGCAAAAGGTGCCTAACTTCTGAGTCTAGAATTGCTATAGCAAGAACACCTCTCATCAACTTTACTTTATGCATCCCCAGTACTAACAAACATAAATAAAACTGACCTTAACAAACTCTCCACATGCTACAACAAAATCGCCAGGTTCGCAACCAGTACCAAATTGTGCTCCCACCACTGCCAATCCCTACATACATTACACTGGCTAGAATTCCGCAATCTATTATGATACCACCAACTCAACCTAGCACACCAAATACTTTACTGTCCTGCGAAAATTCCTGCCCTGATTGGCCTTCTAAACTTCTACAATTCAAATAGACAACTATGATCCAGGAACAAAGCTCTAATTGAAAATATCCCATGTAAAAACAGCTCTGGGGAATCTGTATTCCCTCATGAAGTCGCTAAAACATGGAACACCCTGACTTCAGATTACAAAATTGTACCTCCACTTTCAAAAATCTCCTTAAATCATACCTTTACACCAACCATTTATGTAACTGCAATGGACTTTCCTGAAGGCTCACCCTCCCGTAGGATTTTATTTCCTTATTCTTCTGGGGAACACTAATATTGTGCTCTACTGAGGCTCATTGTATATATTGGAAATATTGTACATATCTTTTTACTATGAAAATGCCTTGCACAAATATTGTACCCATACTTACTCCATGATAGTACTATGCTCACATATTGTACTTAAACATTGTACTTCTAACTTGTTAAACATTTTTATACCATGTTTTTAACTGTTATCTTTTACACTTTGTAACCTACAGTTGTTATCATGAATTACTCTTTATTCTTTAACCATATGGAGCGTTTCTCCCCAGGACTCCGCTGAAAATGGATACTAGCTGTCCAGTTGGACTATCCTGGTAAACAAATGTTAAATAATAAATATATAAGCTATGTTTCTGAAGTACATAAAAAGCCCTTTATGACCCAATGACCAGCACCAAACTCCAAGTAATCCATTCATTATAATTCTTTCCTGGTGTCTGAGGACACATACCATGGCAGACGAGAGTCAGAGAACATGGGCTATCACAAAGTTTTGACTTCTGTTCCTAATGCTTTTCTTTTTCAGCCAGCAAGTGCAGTGCTCTGTCTGTTACACATGGCCCCTATGTGGGTATGTACTTTGATTTACTTGCTATGCTGAGCTACACAGTAAGGTGCAGTTTGTCAGGTTTACACTTTCTATCTTCCATTTTCTCACATGGAGGATATGCCTATGGTGTAACCCACAGATGTAGCTCCTTATGTGGGCATTACTGTCTTCTCCATCAGGCTGAATGGGATAGTTTCTCTTACACAATCTCACTCCTGCCTGATCAGCTTCTTCATTGAGAAAGTTATTGACTGAACTAGGATCATATTGGCTGTAATCAGTGCTTTGTTCCTGTGTATTGAAGAGCCATCATTTGTGGGTATATTTATGTGCAGTCTGGAACATGACTCAAGAAATGAGTGTGATCACTTAACATTGACTGAAGCTCATAAGTTCATAGGAGGTTACTAGGTTAGCAGCCCTAGAGCCTTTACAAGCCTAGCCATGTTAATCCCAACTATTCTTATGTGTTCCTTTTGGGTAGTTCACACAAATTTATGAACTGAACAGGTCTGTGATAAACACTGGCTACCCTTGTGCATGAGGGACATGGGTGCCACCCCAGGGATGAATTTGCCATCTCCCATCCAATTATCTAGGTTGCATTTGAATAGGGCCAGAGAGGAACTCTGTTTTATATGAATAGGAAGTCTATTCCAGAGAAGCAGCAGCCTCTGGGAGACATATATCTTGCCAACATATTCTGTTAATGTGACAAGCTATGTTGAGATCCTAGAGCAAGTGACTCTTGTGCCATTTGACTTGCAGATATGCAGCATTTCCATTAGGGCAGTGTTGGGAGATTTCCCTAAAGACCAGGCACAAGTCACCTTTCAGCAGCATATAATATTCAGAGTAAAGTGACATGGCTTTCAGCCTGTCCATGTAGGTCATGGTTTGGAGTCCCTATATTTTCTTAGTGAGAAACATCTGAGGTTTCTGCAGCTGCTGCAGGTGTCTGGTGAGGTACATGTAAAAGGGTACAATATACTGGTTTAGAAGACATTTCAAGATTTCTGATTTTCTTGTTTAGGCTTAGGAATGAACTCTTCCTCTGGAGAGTGATTTTTGTATTGCTTTTGGACAACAGTTTCTTCCTCTTGTTATATAATCTGTTTATACTTGAAGTCCACCATGGCGGCTTGCTTTAATGGGAAGACCTGGTTTTGATCCAGTCAGGTACAGCAGAGTTTATGCAGTTTGTTTTTGTACAGGGAATTTGCATACACTTCTGCATAGTGATCATTGATATCTGTGATTGTGGGAGGTATGAAGCTTTTTACACTATTTCTTAGTAGGCTGTAGTTAGCTTTGGTAAAGGTTTTTATAATTTTTGTTCCTGTGAGGGAGTCAGTTCCAGTAGTTAGTTCAAATAAGACTGATTTGTGGTCTGAAATAATCACGCATGGGGAAGTACAGTGATCCCCCCCAATGTTGTTGAGTACTATGTCCAGAACATTAGAACCTCTAGTAGGGGTGCAAACTATTTGTTCCAGAGCATTTTTGTTAAAAAAAAAATCCAGTAACCTCTGGGTGAGTATGTTTTTTCTTGTGTATGTCCCCTAGTCTATGGAAGGATAGTTGAAATCTCCCATGATTAATGTATTGGGCTGTATATTGTGGGGTTTGAGTAAATGGAGGTAGGCAGTGTGCTTATCCTGTTCATAGTGAGGGATCTATAGCTAGCAATGGTGTGGTATGGTACTTTCCCAGTAGTTAATTGGACATGGAATAATTTGAGAGAGAGTCTTGCTGTTTGACCAGTCTCAAAGTGTATTTGGTTTTAATGAAGATCGATATGCCACCTTTGATTCCTTCATGCTCATTTTGAAGTCTGAACGTGTGGAAGGCATTGCAGCCTTTCATGGACAGGGTGCTCTCAGCAGCCTTGAACCATGTCTCACTAACTGCATAGATGTCAGCATCCTCCAAGGTGAGGAGTGCTTATAGGGAGCCCAGTTTCATGTTTAAACTCCTAACATTAAGCAGCATAAACCTGAGATTGCCTTGATTCAATGTTGTTACTTTGGAAAATTTGTTGTTTTGACATTGCCTAAAAAAGGCACTATGGGGGGCAAGGGCCCTTGCCAGTATCCGAAAGCCTGGAGGTGGCAGGTGCAGACCATCCCCAGCAAAGCAGCAATGATTGTCTACCATATCCTCCCAGGCTGACAGATATTGGATCCCCAGGAGCGACATCAGAAGCTAAGCCAATTATTGAAGTTAATCATCTATTGTTAATATTGTGGCATTATCCTGGGTGAGGGTAGGATACTGCTTAGGGCTAGGGACATACCTGTCTGGGACACATAATCAGAGAGTTCTGTCATGTCTCTCTCCATATAGTCCAGAGAGGTACATCTCAAGTCATTCACTCCAACACGGACTATGACAGAGTCATAACAGTACTTGTTTTTGAGTGACTCGTGTGATTTGTCACATCCTGGCACCTGATATACAGCTGACCATGACCATCTCCTTGGCCAGTCTGGTGAGGGGGACATCTGTGGGTCTTACTATGGAGTCTCCTATGATCAAGACATTTGATGTGTTTTGCCTTAGGGGATTATTTGTTGAGACATGGTTTTGTGTTTTGATATATATGTAGTGGTTGTTTTGCTTAGTGGTGAGTGTGGGTGGTGTGTGTTTGGAAGGTCTCTGGTCTTTTGGTAGACTTTTAGTGAATACCTTCACATATGTGGGTTTGTGTCATGATCTTATTTTGCGTGAGAGGTGAAGGGTGTGTGCTAACAACCTGTTTGATGTCTAGTTTGTTTTTACGTGAGAGAATTGACTCCAATTCTGCAATGTATTTGCATCTCTCACACAGGGCGTTAGTTTGATTTAGGAGTAAATGTTTGTCAGTATACATGAGGCAATTGCTACATTGCCTCAAGATGCCCATATCAATCAAGTTGGCAGAAGAAATGATGGGAAATTGCCAGTCCATTGTGACAGGGTTTTTCTGAATGTGGTATTTGGAAAGGAAGTGATGATCTTGGTGAAGCAGCACACAGGATTTAGCTAAGCTCTTGATAGATGGAAAGAATACTTTACTTTTTCAAGCACAGTCAAAAAGTGACTAAAATTGTCACAGACTTAAAGCTTACACAGAATGCTCTTGGTTACAAAAATAACATTAAATTCATAAGCGCTGTTAGAAGTACTGGCAAATTATTGACACTGATTTTGACTCAATTCAAAGATACTATTTGTAAATGATACTGGAAGTAAAAATGCCGTAGTAATAAAATTTCTGGCACTTTTGTGGATGCACCCTTGATACTGAGGACAAATTCCCCCTCTGAATTTCTGTCCCTGATCAGTTTCTCACTGTTGACTATTGAAACTACAACTTTTTAGACAGCTGCATGTTTTTTTTTTTGGGTGGGGGGTCTCTGATGATTTCGTCTCCTATATTGTGGTAAATTAATACACTGGTGTCTGCGTTGGTAGGAAATATAGACACATTAAGAAATGCTGTAATTCTAAACTGAAGTTATATTAAATACGGGAATGCTGTACAATCATTGATATGAATTCATTATAAAAATATTATTTGATATTATGTACATATTTTTATGTGTTTAAATTTTTACAGTAATTTCAATGAAAATAAGGGGACATGTTACTTTGTCTGTTAATAATACAGATTATAATACAATATAGAGCTTAATGTTAATCACTGATTCCCAAAAATCACTAATAGGATATGCCATGTTTAAATCCTAGACTAAATAACTATTTAAACATTTTCTTGATTTCTGTAATAAAGTGGTAGTATAATTTTGTGTGAAACAGACTTAGTGGAAGAGAATTTCTAAGTAAAGTCTGCTGCAGTACTGTAGAATCAAAAATGACAAATCCTTAATTTGGAAATAAAGTGAAAATGGCTCAAAAAGACACACAATCATATTTTCACTGAAAAAAGTGTTTACACAGGGAAGTCTCAGTATATGCTGGTGGATTTAGCAAAACATTACAAGACACAGAAAGTACAATAGTAAGAAGGATAAAGGGAAGTGACCTCATTACAGAGCGAGTCCAAGGGATCCTTCACTGCAGTCTCTTTCTACATTTCAGTATTAAGATTAGCTATGGCATCCCTTTTCCTTTGTACATTTTTAATATAAGCAATTTCTATCATTAAAGAAATAGTAAACGTGTTTTTGGTGCAATGCATGCTCCCATACCTCTCAACCTTTCAGAGCAAGAAATCTGGACAAAGCCATAAATAAAAGCAGGGTAAAGGCCTAAAAATATGGACAATTTTTAAATATTGCTCTTACAAACTTAGAAAGTTGATAGAATAACAGATTTTGCATTAGCATGCATTTTCTGAAGGTTATGAAGTTTGAAACTCAAATATCTGTCATTATTTCCTCACTTCAGTCTTTAATTATTTGCTATTAATTTGCCAAAACATCACAATTTTATGAAAAATGGACCAAAAATATAAGGCAAAAAAAAAATCTGAACATTCTGAAAAATCTGTACAGTTGAGAGCTATGTTAATGCTCATTTGTCCTGGTACAGTAACATCATCATAGCTTATTGATGCACATACCTCTCAACCAAGTAATCTGCAGAAAGCCTTACCTAATGGGGGGAAACAAAGGCCCAGAAATAGAGACAGATTTTAAAATATTGCTCTTACAAACATAGAAAGTAACTAGAACAGCAGGGTTTGAGTTAACATGGATTTTCTAGAGGATATGAAGTCTGAAACACAAATGTATGCCATTATTTAGTGACTTCATTCCTCACTTAATCCCAGTTATTTGCCAGAAAACCACAAATTTTATGAGGAACAGGTGGAAATTCTGAGGCAAAAATCTGGACATTCTGCAAAAATCTGGACAGTTGAGAGGTATGAATTGTATTATATTCAACAACATCATGTCTGTCTTTATTCTGTGAACTTCTGTGACTGAGTATATATTTGTGTGTGTGTTTGTGTGTGTGTGTATGTTACCAAGCTTGTGTGCATTAATTCATTTGAGTTATATGACTCTTTACTTTTGATCACTACCGGGGGAGAGGCTCAACATAACATAACTGCATTTAGATACCTTGAGTTAACATGGAAGACACAGTCTTAAGACACCACCACATGATATGCTAACAGACTACATTCTGTACCCTAGTCTTCATGTATGTTGTTCTTATTACATTAGTCTGTACCACAGTTTTGATGATAGTGTAGATGAATCTTCTTTCTCTGTGGGAGAAAAGAACATAATCTGGAATGCTTTAGTTTCTAGCTGTCTGTCCTGTGGTGATATGGAATTTCTACCATCGTTTAGTTCCTAGCACTGTTTATATCACTGCTTAAATTTTGGCAAAGGATTTTTTTTACTAATACTTAAGCAGAACAAACTGTGCCTTACATTTGCTTGTATTACTATTGTATTTCATTAAGTTATTATCATAGCATTTTCTATGTTTTCTTTTAAGCATAAAGTCATTGAGTGACACACATTAATTCATATGAAAGGCATAACAACAACTTACTGGCAAATCACTTTCTCTGCTATTGTCCACTTTCCAGTACCTGTTTTGTATAAGTAACTGAAAGTAGCTCCTTTTAGTCTGGAAATAAGACTTGACATCTTTCATCTTGGTGGTAAGACTCAACTTTGTTTATAGATCATAGCAGTTGCATAGTTGTGTGGCTTTGTTTATTACTTTGTATATGTTGTACTAGCTGAGCTAATGTGGAAGTAGTTTTTAGGAATAGTAATAATAAAAAAAAACAAAAAAGCCTGCAATTTCACACATTTGGCACAAGGTGGCAGTAAAGTAATTTGTATTGTTTTCTTGACAGTTTGCAAGAAGTAAATCTCAACAGGTAAGTCATGTTTCTTTTGACTGCATTTTATATACAGAAGATAGTATAAGCATTTGCAGCTACAAACTACATGCAGCACAGAGTACCTCTAAAGACCTTTAGATGTGTCTGGTGGATTTCTGAAATGTAACATCTGTGCTTAACATTCTGATTGTTTTTGCCATGGTTGTATCGTATTATGTATGTATGCATATATGATTATGTTTCTATTTATTATTTATATCAGAGGGGTTGTATCTGTCTCCTGTTTTCTCTATTTGGTTATTTGTTTTTGTAGTTTCTGCACTGGCCATGAAATTTTACCATGTTTAGGCATGGGTAACTACTGATGTCATAATGTTTTATGTTGCCAGTATACATATTTAATAACATCAGACACGTTTCATGTTAGTACACACAGAAACAAAATAAGGAAAATAAAATGGATAACCACAAATTTGTCTACAGTAGAACTGTCTGATAGTTAATGTAGTTGATTCATGCTCTCAGCTGTTAATGATCTGCTTCTTGTACAGAGTTTAAATGTTTCTATCTTTATATACTTACTGTGCAACTCTAAATAAGTTACTTGACCAGACAGTGCTCCTGTGTCATTCCTGATAAGGAACACACAAATCTAGTTGGTTTACCCTATTAACAAATATATAAAATTAAAGTAAAATAAAAGACACACAGTACATTCAGTTTAAAATACTCAGTTGTCCTCATGTCTACAAACAAGATGGAATCTGAGAGTCACTATTCTGTGACATAGGCCACAAGCATCACCTGTGGTCTCTTTGGTGACATAGACGAGGTCTTGTAGAACCTTATGGGAATCTGCATTTACTGTTCGGGCATGGTTCTAATCCTTCTAGGATGGAGTGGAATGTGTGCCATCATTTGTCTGCTGTTTCATAGAACCTGGCAGATATTTCCAATATAAGAAATCATTTATTGGTATTGAATATGTCTACCATTTTCACTTTTATACCTCACTACCTATGATATAAAGGAGATAAAAGGCTGAAATGAATGTCTATTTCAAAATCATTCTGTAACTCACAAGATGCCTGTCTCAGTGTTTGAGTGACATTTGATGACTCAGGGATATGTGGACTTGATTGCACTGGGTTGTATCGTAATGGGAATAATCAATTAGTTTTGACTCTCCTTTAAGTCAGAAAATAGGCTATATGAGTACTGTGACTGTGGAACTGTGGAGGTATGGACGTTTTTTTCTTACCCCTAACGATATACAGTATCTCAGTTTAAAGATGTGGGATTGTTGAGAGCTGGGTTCTGGAGTGCTTGTTTTTTTCTTTTTTTGATTTTGTTAAAGTTGTCAGCTTCATACTTCCATTATTTTCATAGTTTTCAGTTTGAAGCCTGTTCAAAAGTTATTATAGACAGAACTCATTTTCTAAATTTATGGTTGATTTAAAGCGGTTTAGAGTTGTCCGAAGAAGAAGAAGACATCTAATTGTAAGTAGCAGGAGTATATCAGAGATGTGAAACAGCTCACAGAAACAAACTGTTCACTAAAAGGTGTGCAAAACCTAATTTTCATCGATAGCTGGTTAACTCTTTAACTCTTTCATCCCACATTCCTTCCACTTTACTGCCATTTACTTCCACAAAGGCAACCCCCTATAGTAGAACCTGCTTTCCTTCCTCCCAGGGTCTACAAGGAGAACAATCTTTGGTATAGCTAATCCTCTCACAACCGTAGACAGAGTAGCACGAAAGGAAAAAACACATCCGTTTACTCTAGCATTTTTATAAACAAGCTCTTATTTATTTACATCAACACGTTATCTAGATACACTTTCACAAGCAATCCAGACTTAACAATAAATGCCACTTCAATCAGTTTGACAAAAGAAAAGAAAAATATTTGATTGGTTCATCATTGTGACGTCATCTTATACAGTTATAAACATTTCCAAGCAAACGTTTTAAAGTTCTTAGATTTTAGTGGCATACCTTATCAACGTATCCTTCGATCTCCAGCAGTTTGTACTGTGACTAGGCCTTATTTGGGATGCTTGGTAAGAAAAGAATATGCGGTATAGAAAACAACATGTTTTGTGCTTCCCAGATATTGGACCAGTACAATGTCCTTCTTGTTCCTCTATTTTTTTCTTATCCTTTCCAGCCACATTTAGATTCTCATTGGTTATGTTGTTCCCCTTATGAGGAACCTGGAAAATTATTTGTCTGTAACTATAGATGCCTGTTATGAATGTATACTGCTGCTGTAACCAAGTCAGCAGGTGTTGAAATATTAAATCTCTTTACTAGTTCCTTTTCTTTAATCATCGGCAGGAAAGATGTTGGAAACTATCATTTTCCTTCTAATGAAAATCAAACATATTTTGTTGGAACACCATGGCTGCAGCTACTATTCATTTAATATTATTGTTTCTAGTGTGCATACATTTTGATTATCTGTTTTATAGAGGAAAATCTGTTTTTTTTCCATTTATACCTTGTTGCCGCTGGGTCTTGTACAAAGACATTTGCTCATTTTCTTATGTTTTCACTGAGACTGCCCTTCATTTTCCACTGGGTCATGTTTGGTGTTTGTTTTTTATTCCAGTGGAACAACCCAGCACAAATGTAATTGAGTGATTGTTGTAATACAGTGACATGGATATACAGTAGTAGGGATAGCATTAACTCCTTATTAATTTCACATTTATTTGAAATTTGCCATGTAACATCACATAGTGTTATCATTTTGTAGGCAACTCCAGACAGGTATACTTTAATGAGCACGGTTCCTTCTCTGGGGTTATCTCAGTAGTGTGATGTAAGTTAGAATTACTGGCAGTGAATCCTCCACGGGTAATTCCTTTCAATTTCCGACAATTGATTGCCAAAGAGTTGCCATATCCATCAAATGTGGTCAGGCATTCAGGAGTAAGAAAACTTCTTTGGTCTCATTAAATAATCCCAAGTGCTGTTACACTAAATGGAGTAGTGACTGACAGGTGTCACATTACCTATTGTTCATAATAACTGATCATCTCTTTCTGCACCTGTACTAGCTTGCTATCAGGCAACACTAGTACAAAATGACAAGGTCTGGGTATTAGCTTAGCCTTCTATGAGGCAACATAACATTCCTGATGCGCACGTAATGGTTCCACTAACATCTTCAACTACAACATTTAACAGCTTTGATTGTCCATCACTGCAATGAAATGTCACAATGCATGTTTTAATGAAGAGCTACTTTGTTAAAAGTCTCCTGTTATGCAGGGTTAAGTACCTTCTACTTGTAACCCCTGAAGAGCATATCATTTATATGTCCTTTGACCTTGGTTGTTATGGGATCAGGAAGGAATGTACCCTTGTAAAAATAAATAAATCTTTCTTTTCCTTGTTTTTATTATTGTTAGTATATTAAATAATATATAGTTAGTATATTAATAACTCAGCCTTTCACTGGGGCTGTTGCTATCCGTCCCCATAGATGAGATTTATGGTATAGGAAGGCATATCTTTCTAATGCAGATGATACCTTAAGCAGGAGTGCTGATCCTGAATTATGTTGATTTGGGAAAGCTGAACAGGACAGTGTTTTCCTATATGATCTAACGTCATCAGCAGATATTGTAAAATGGCAGTGCATCCTTAGTACTTATGAATGGATAACATCCATTTCTACATTTTCATCACTTTTGCTGAAATGTCAGCTCTGCTGGTATAGATGTCCTTAGATCAGGATGTGGCAAATGTTGGCTGTAATACAGAGAACAGTCAAGTGACTCACACATGCTCCCTCTGAGATGCATACAGTTCACCCAGAAATGATAATTAACCTGTCAGTATAACTGCTATATGCATGGGCTGGTAAGTCATTGGTGGGGTGAAGGAGAAGTGTAAGCTTTTACAAATCATTTTTACATATGGTAAAAGTATAAATATTTCAAGGTGATGTACTAGACAATATTTGTATTTGTTTTATAAATTGTAGTTGCATTGCTGATTTAGGGTGGCCGCGATGGTGCAGCAGTTAGCATTGCCGCCTCAGAGCAAGAGGTTCTCTGGTTCAATCCTCGGCTAGGGTGCCTTCTGTGCGGAGTCTGCATGTCCTCCCTGTGGTCGCGTGGGTTTCCTCCGGGTGCTCCGGTTTCCTCCCACATCCCAAAGGTGGATTGGACACTCTAAATTGGCCCTAGGTGTGAGTGCGTGCATGTGTGTGCCTTCTATGGAAGGTTGGGTGCCGGGCTGGCAACTTGACACCGTAAAACTCCACTGCCAATTATGAGCAGACAGGTGATCAGCTGTTGCAACCCCTAACTGGGAAAAGCCGAAAGAAGAAGTTGCATTGCTGATTTAATGCAGGCTTCTTCCATTTTATTATTCTACCTCTTTTTCACTGTTTTGATGTCGAAAGGCATACAGATTTGTAACAAATTGCTGTGCATGTGTGTGTGTGTGTGTGTGTGTGTGTGTGTGTGTGTGTGTGTGTGTGTGTGTGTGTGCGCGCGCACGTACATGCATGCATGTGCATGAGTGTGCTCGAGTATCTATCTGTCTATATATGTTTATAAGTATATAGGAGTATCAAAATACAGATCCATAGAATCTCATGCGATTGATGCAAACGTTTTGAAAGTCAATATATCATAAAAATGACTAACCTCGAAAACAGGGTTGTTCCACTGGAATAAAAAGCAAACACCAAACATGACCCAGTGGAAAATGAAGGGCAGTCTCAGTGAAAACATAAGAAAATGAGCAAATGTCTTTGTACAAGACCCAGCGGCAACAAGGTATAAATGGAAAAAAATGGCAAACTGAAATAAAATAATACTTCAATGAAAACAAAGTTCACAATGATTAAGCACTTTTGTCCCAGTCGGGGACTTGAACATAATACTTTGACATAATTCCCCCTTTCTTTTATTATACAGCTTTCCCTCCACTGAATAAACTACCGTTAATTAGTTTAAAATGTAAACAAATATTATTAAAGGGTCATATGCTAGCTTTAGAAAAAAACATTTGTAAAACAGTTTGTTAGTATAAGAATGTTAAGATATTCAGTTAAAAATCAGGTTAAAATTCTTGAATTAGTAAAATGTTAATTATATTATTAACGCTATTAATAAATTCAGTTCATGTTGTCCTGTTTTATCTGTTAGATCCCACAACTCCTGTCTAAATGCATGCTTTTTTTCACTATCACAACCCTGCTGTGGGGCATAGGCTGAGATCATGAATACTGTCCCATCATTAGGCTGGAGTCTGATTGCCTTGAGTCTGTCACTCATTCTGATGACATCCTTCACTGTCTTCTGAAGCACTTCCCTCACCACAGTTCCCACATCATTTCTAGCCTGTCCTCCTCCTAAGTAGTAGACTCTGGATCAGAAGCCACGTGGCTTTGCTGCACTGCCCTTCCACCTTGTCTCCTGGACACACAGGATGTCCATTCTCTTCCTTACCATCATGTCATCCACTTCCAAGCTCCATCCTGTAAGTGAACCTACATAGAGTCTAGCAATTTTTGGCAGGTTGATTGGTTTTATGTCCAGCTTTCACTCAACAGAGCTATCCCCAGGTAACCCAAGCTGGGCAACTGGACACCGGCCATCCAGTAGTTTATTGACTCGGCTGCTGGGCTTTATGGTGGGCACACACTGGCCAATAGGAGCACATACACCTGTCCCATGGTTAACATGGCTCCTTGGCATCTTGGCATAGGTCAGAGAAGGCTTGGTCCTCAACTCACTTATCACCTGAAAATACCCATGCCAATTTGGTGACATTAGTCAATACAACTGAATCACCTAGAGCCCTATTTTATACCATCGAGTGACTAGCCCTGCCGTGGCATGCAGTCTGTTGTCTGGGTTCTCCTAACTTAAGGATACTGTGTACCTCATTAGATGCCCAAAGCAATTAGCCTATACATGTCTTCCCCTTATAGGGCACCATGCACAGTCAGTGCTGCTGCCCACAGCTCCAATCATTGGTGAACTTGAGAGGTTAACAGCATGTTTTTCAGAGGTGGGAGGAACCCCAGAGAGACACAGAGAGAACATGGAAACTTGAAACAGGCACTGGCCAGAGGTTATGATCGTACCTTGTGCATGGGAGGCGAAGACTTTAAACATTATAGCAATTGGTCTCTGGGCCAGTAATCTGGATGTTCTATGAAAATCAAGACAGTTGAGAAGCATTAAAGGTGAGTATAAATGTAACAGACTGCATTACACTACCTCTCTTGACAGAGCTGACTAAGTATTCTATGGCTTTTAAAGCTATCAAAACACTTAGCAATGTTTTACTCGTAACCAGTAGTACATGGAACGGATAAAGCTCCATGCACTATAAAGAATTATGATCTTCTCACCAGTTATAACCCTGTATTATGTGTTCCTCTTCACTTTTGAGGTGAATTTCTTGGGATCCACATCTCGAACACATAATAAGTGGGTAATCCTCTAGTTATAATCACCAGTTCATAGAGAAGAGCTGTTAAGTACTGAAAGGATTCTTAAGGTTGTTAATTAGAGAGCAATCCACTGTATGAGGTAAATCTTGTGATATCTGACCACATAAAGATGGATTTATCATGCTAGGTGGTATAAGAGAGGGCCCTTCTCATTGTCACATGGGTAAATTTAGCAAGTGCAGAAGGACTCATTTTTGTTTGTAGACAGGGTGAGTTTCTGTTTAACATTAGTTTTGGTAGACAGAACAAAGAGGAGGATGAATTAGTGCATTAAGTGAGAAAATGTTTTTGTTTGTATCAGAGAGCGAGAGATACTACCATTTACACTTCAATATCATCACTGATGAATAATAATACAAAAATAGACAGCAGGAAGTAAGTGCAAACACATGTACACACAGACAACACACACTGTTAAAAGGTTTGCAAAGAAATATACTGCTCTGATGTGTGCATGGCAGGTATAAAGTGTTCATTTCTCTCATTAAAGATTCGATTAATCATAGTAAGAGAGTTATATTTTATGTGAAATAAAGACTGATACAAAGCCGTTTGTAAAATATATTTATTATGTCTAGAGGACAAATCCATTTGAGTGTACTGCTAAAATTTATCAACAAGTATTTAACATAGTTCTAGGGACATTATCTGTTTTTGGTGTAATGCAGCCAACAGTACCTCAACATATTCTAATTCTGATGCTATGAAAAGAACATGTTTTTAATAATAAAAGTCCAAGACATTCATGTATTCTTATAGAGCTTTAAAAGAAGCCAGAGCATTATATCATAAAGCTAGCTGAAAATCCCTATGAAGCAGAGGCAGAACAGTAGGTTTCTATTTCGGCAAAGTAGCGAATATCCACGGTGGTAATTAAGAAAGGTTTATAAAAAAGGTATAATTTCCCACAAGGCAAGATCACTAATAACTGAGTATAGCCAAGAATAGCAAGATATCCACCTAAATATCTGCAGTAACAATAACGGCACGGCAGATAAAGAAGATTTTATTTCCATCAGACTCTGTAGGAAGATTCACTTCATTACAAATGTTATAGGGATATACAGTCATTGAAATTCATTTTACAATTAGGAAAAACTCTAAGCATTATTCACAATCTACACACTAAACATATGATGATCAATGAAAAAAATAACCATGTATACTGAACATGGCCTGGTCAGTGAGGCTTTAATGACAACACTGAAATCCTAGATTTTGAGGTTTACATGGTAAATAGTTTAAGTTTGAGTGCCCAGTTGTGAAAACCGATTTTCAGTGGAATCACGGCGAGAAGAATCTACACTGTGCAGAACAGAAACATAAAGATATTTATACAGTATGCACAGGTACACATATAATTGGAAATAAAATGTAATAGCAAACACTGAGCATGACAACTGGAGGACATCAGGTGATTTCTTGTACACAATGCAAAAAACAAAATATAAAATTATGAGTCTGATTAATAAGCAAGATTAGCCTTACTGTGGAGCTTTTTGATAATAGGTATTGATTGTTGGGTTACAATGTGTATTAAAATAAACAGGCGTGTAGCTAATAATTTACAAAACCGTATACACTGAAGCTATTTTGCACCTCCTTGTAAAAGGTATAGGTCATGTCAGAGCACTAAATTTCACTGTTGCAACTATATTTCTCCCCCAAAAATGTATAGGCCATGAGTTAACACAGCAGAACATTATCTCTTTGGCTATATCACACAGACTGACTTTTGGTTACGGTGCCATACAGGTCTCTGTAGAACAACCAGAAGATTTCAATTACAAAGCAGTACTGTGGCAAGCCTCTAAGCCATATTATGGCAGCCAGTCCTACAAATGTACTGTGGCAAGCCTCTAAGCCATATCATGGCAGCCAGTCCTACAAATGTACTATGGCAAGTCTCTACGCCATATCATGGCAGCCAGTCCTACAACTGTACTATGGCAAGCCTCTAAACCATATCATGGCAGCCAATCCTCCAAGTGTACTGTGGCAAGTCTCAATGCCATATCATGGCAGCCAGTCCTACAAATGTACTGTGGCAAGTCTTTATATCATATCATGGCAGCCAGTCCTATAAATGTACTGTGGCAAGTCTCTATGCCATATCATGGCAGCCAGTCCTACAAATGGGTCTCCAAACTACTAAACCAGACATATCAGTAACTACATTTTCTAAAGTCTACAAGATGGGTGTTGTCTCAGCTGTAAAGACCAAAAAGATTCCTTACTAAAAATATCCCTAGACTAAAAACCAAAGGCTTCAAACCCTATCCCTATACTCTGTCTCATATAGAAACCAATGTGATAATATATGTCTAGCATTCTGTTACTAATGACTCAACCCACCTTGTTGTCTTACACCTCCACAAAACAAATGGTTCCACACAAACTTGAACTAAAGACTTAAATCTTTAACAACAAACAAATAAGGCATGCCAAACAGACAGATTTATTACACAATGCATCCAACATCTCTGAAATATCTTACAAAAAAAAAAAGAGTGATCCCCTCACTTGCTTTAAGGTAAGCCTTTATGATAAGTTCAGTAGCTCGGTGCCCATTAATTTACTCCTGTCCTGACTCATCTTTTTCCTCCTGGAGGAAGGAGGTGGCCTATGAGGGTAGCTATTGGAGTAACTCTGCCTTGCATACTCCATGAATCCGTCAATCCATAAATGTGCACAGTGGCAAGCAGTTCCATCTTTTTTTCTTCAGTCTAAACCCTGGCAATTGTTTTCACCTAGCAACTCATCACACTGCTGAACTGGCAATCTGCAATCACGTGTAACTGTTATAAACTGCTGAGAACTGTGCTGTTTAAGTATCTATGATCAGTTGCCCTTAGCCTTTGATCATGATGCTTTCTTAGCGATCTCTAGCCAAGCTGCTATTTGACTGCAGTCTGCTGGGAAGTGTAGAGATATCGATCTTCGAGGGGCAGGTTTCTCTTTGCAGGTATGTATTTTATTATTTATTTATTTTTAAAGTGCCTCAGGAAGTCAGATACACATGTGGGCAGTGGCAACAGTAGACACTGACCATAGCCAAATGTGCATGCTTTTTAAATGTATTTTTAACATGAACGAAAGGTTCTGTATACCTCTCAACTACTCTGCTCAAGAGTACCAGACAAAGCCAAAAATAATGGTGGGGGGATCAAAATCTGAGACTTTTTAAATATTACTCTAATGCTCTTAAAAGCTAATAGAACAACAGATCATGCTCATGCATTTTCAGAACAATAACAAATATGATACTCTAATGTCTAGCATTATTGACTTGCCTGTAATCTTCAGTGATTTACCATACAAATAGGGAAAAATAAGGGGGAGAATCAGAGGCAGTTGAGAGGTATGGTTTTCCGCATACATCTCAATGTCTTTGTTCAGGAATTCTGTACAAAGCCCAAAATAATGGTGGGGATCACACTCTGGGACATATTCTAATATTACTCAAATTCACTTAATAGAACAACAGATAATACAGGAACATGTATTTGTAGATCAATAGCAAATATGAAACTGTATTATCTGACGTTATTGATTTGTCTGTAATTATTAGTGATTTACCAGAAAATCAGGGACAGCACAAAAAATGTAGGCAAAATCGGAGACATTCTGCAAAGTCAGGGACAGTTGAGAGGTATTGTTCCCTGCAAATCTCTTAATTTCTTTGCTTAATAGTTCTGGACATAGAAAAATAAATGGGGAAACAAAATTAAGAACAACTTTTAATATTACTCAAAGAAGTATGCAGCTCTAATCTCTGGCATTATTGACTTGTCTGTATTTTTCATTGATTTGCCAAGACAAAATATGAGAAAAAATCAGGGATATTCAATAAAATCAAGGATAGTTGAGAGGTATGCATTTTGTGGGGACCAAAGCATAAGGCTGTGCATGTATTCATACAGACAGGTGCACACACAGTATTCTGGCACCTCATTTATGACAAAAAAAAAAAAGTTATATGCAAATGTGTAGTCTGTCTATGCGTATCAACCTTGTGAAAAGAGCAATAACTATAGCAGCATATAAAAAGTGTCTAATATGGGGAAAAGTGTGACTATGATACGTTTTATCTTGGTATTCACTTATGATTAGGAAAATTACCTATAGTACTATTGGCTAATTGTTATTACACAATGACCGTTAACATTCAAAAATGAGCACATTGATTGGTCAGCCCAACCAGCATGCCCATTGTAAATCGAGCATACACCAATGGAAAAAATTCCGGTTGCCCAGACTTTTTTCCATTACTGCTATATGCTATAACCTTTTTACGTTTTCTTCACCATAAAAAAAAAAAAAATAAAAAATAATAATGCAATTAGAAATCTGGACAGTCCGGAGGTACAAGAGAGACAACATGGAGAAAATACTAGGAAAATCAGGTATGATGTTCAAAATTAAAGAAACATGCCTGGATTTCTTGGTATTTTCTCCATCTTATCTCTCTTGTACCTCTAAAGTGTCTAAATTTCAACTTTATTACAAAAAAAAAAAAAAAAAAAGGAGCAACGGATATCTTCCTTTCTCCTTTGCTTCCTTTCCAAAGCACTGATGTACTGCATAAGTGTGGGAACGTAAGTCCTATTCACATGCAAAGTACATTAAAAAAAGCAGAGGGATAACCAACAAAAGTGGAAGAACACCACAGAGCTGTCATACAAAAACATCATTTAGGAAAAGTAAGTATTTAAGAAAAAAATTAATGTCATTGTATAATAGTAGCAACTCACTCTGTGGTGTGGTATATTGAAGATTTACCCACGTGATTAAACCACATGACTGTGGGTAAAGCAAGCAATAATGCCTGACAGGGTGTGTGCTAATGTATAATTAATGCCCACCCAGAGGAGGGCTTCCACACCCCTGGACAGGCATTAATTACACATTAACACACACCCTGGAGGGGATTATTGTGCTTAGAGAATGGGCTGTCTATAAAATTGTCAATTTTTACTTGCTTATTTGTTTTTTAAGTACTATATTATTTTTTTATATATATTTTTAATGTAAAATAGTTCCTCCGCCTATGGTTTCAAACTTGCTGTAGCATAAGTTAATGGCGTTGGAAGAAGCATTTTACATCAAACATATATATAAAAAATAATAGTGCTTAAAAAATAATAACCAAGTAAAACACAACAATTTGACATAGAGCCCATTCTCTCTCTCATACGCACATACACAGTCTCTTCTGCATTCACACACATACATAAACACAGACACAGTTTCCTCTGCTTTCATACACACATTCACTCACACAAGATCCCTCTCATTCTCAATCTCTCACACACACAGTCTCCTCTTTTTTTCATACATGCACTAACTCGCACAAGAGTGCACACAAGAGTACACACACACACAGTCTCTCTCCTTTTTTTGTTTTATGTTTTGCACTCCTTAAACAGCAGAACTGCTGCTTAGTGAGTGTCAAACAATGGTGGTTGTTAGTTTTTTCAGTTCGAGCTCTACTGCAGCTTTATGTGCTGCCGTGAAGTGGCGGACTCATTTGTCAGTGGGCATTACTTGTACATTAATACCTTGCTGCAGAACGTTTGTTCTCCAATCAGGGTGTTGATATACATTTGCCCATTCTCTAGTCTTCAGTATACCACACCCACATCGTCGGTTATTGCTCTAATCTCTATACATCTGAGCAGTGTACATTACATTAAGAAAATGGAAGAATCATAGTATGACATGTAATAAAATGTGGAATATTCCCTAGATTAGGTAAAGTTGAACAATAAACGTAATGGTAGTGTAAATAGGTAATCCCACAACTGCAATTCTAGTGCGAGTAAAATGTATTTTAGAAATCTTGAAGGCTTGCTTCTCTCAGATAGACTTTATTTTAGAGAGAAGTTCATTGCTAATTTTTCTGACATATACAGGATATCAAGAGCTGAGTGCTAAGTTAACCTGTCAACAGAGGGTCTTGTATCACATTGAGTTTCTCACAGGATAAAAGCATTTTATATGTTAGGTAATTTCAGTAGAGAAGTTGTATTTCATATGTTAGGTAATGTGAGTAGAGAAATCTGAGAAATTTTAATTTGGGTAAGGAATAGCTAATTGAAAAATGCCAGCTATTATCGGTTGTCATAATGTGCAATGGTTTATTCTGCCATGGTGACTGACATTAAATCTGTCTGTTCTGTTACAAGGACAGTTTAGTTTACAGAGATAGGTAGATTAATGTCAGTGAGTATGAGAGCAGAATAGAAGGATAGAGAAAGCAAATATGTGTTGGCACTGAATGTAGGACCAGCTTTAGAAAACTTGACATTTTTTTAATTATTTGTAGTTAAATTGGTCACTTGTTTGATGAATATAGCTGCCTATACAGGATGCAGCCAAGGTTTTTTGCATTAGTTTCATCTGTAATTGATTTGTTTAAGGGGGTGATATTAAAACAGTTGCAGTTTTAATAGTGGAGTCATGATGTAAACTGAATTAAGGGAGACTATGTTATTCTGACATTGATACATTGGAGTGAGCAGCAGTGATACCTTAACTGCCTTGAGATGAAGTCCTGTTGCCATTAGCAGAAGCTGTAATGTACACAGGCTAGATTTCAGTTTGGAGTAAACAGAGTCAGTTGTCACATCAGCTGGGATAATGGATGAGTTTTCTGCGTAGTGGAACAATTTTGCATTTTCTCTGATTACACATGTCATTTACAAAGATAGCAAACAGGCATGGACTCATTATAAACCACTGAGAAATACCTACATTCATTGTAAAGACTGGGGAAATTGATCCATCCCTTTAACCTTAAGATGTCTACTGTTTAGGTAAATGATCAATTTTTATTGCACTTAAAGGGATACCATGAGCAGCTAAGATCTCAATAAGTGTTATATGACGTATCATAGATGCTTGAAAGAGTTCTAGGTAGAATGAAAAAAAACAGTTTTATGTGGTCTAACCAAATATGACTATTGTCTGCAACATCAAGAAGGGCTGGATCAATTCCTTGGTTTAGAATAAACTGACATTAAGGTGTGAAATAAGACTATAATTTATTATATTCCGCAGTAGCTGAGAATAAATACATTTTATGGACTTTTCACTAAGGGTGAGAGTAGTCAGTTTGCAATAGTTACTGACTGGTAATGAGGGGTATCTTTTTGGAGAGGAACAGTGAGTTGCATTTCTTCATTTCAGGGACATGTGTTTTCTGATGGAGTGGTTTATTATAAGAGACAGGGCATGTGGTAGAACAGCAGAGATGTTTAGAAATTCAGCAGTAAGATTTTTAGATTCTGGTTCTCCCAGTTTAAGTTTAAGCAACGTACATATGTATGCTGCCTACATTTTTGTCTCTCTGTCTATCTACCTATCTATGAAATGTATGGTGGTCTTAAGTATAAAACATGCATTATCAGCTCATTCACAAAGCCAAAAGTATTAGGTATTTAATTTCCTACATCCCAGACTCATACATATTCAATATATTCATTTTTTTGTTTGTCTGTGTTTCCATTTATTTCATTAATTGCAGTTTTTGACTTTTTTGGGGGGAGAGGGATTGGTATACAACTGCTGTGATGTTATTTAGTTTTACAAATGGGAGGGATGTTGTGATATTACATTATCTTAGGCCAAATTTAATTTTCAACACTTCAGAACTAGAACAAAAACCCACTCAGATGACAGTCTACTCATAAAAATCTAAGCAATACATTGCTCAGTAGATGATTTCTACAATATTACCAAATTGCAGATAAATGAATGAGCAATAGTAACCTAAAAAATAAAGAAAAAAAGCAAAAAGTGTATAAATATGAATACATAGTGCTCTGTTTGATGTGATGTAAATCTGTAACAAAGTTTCTTGTATCTTTCCCTCAGGCAACACATGCATCCTCCCTGCTCATCTCATAATAAAATTGAGATGCCAAACACTTGACAAAACACTTGACCCAGTTTTTCTGTTCCTCCTTATTGCAACACTTTTTGTTAAACTTTCTTAACACAGAGTCTTGACCTTAACTGATTTAAAACAGGGAAATCAAATAATTTCATTTTTTCACAATGTTTATATGTATGATGATAAGATCAGCATTTATTATGTCTAATAATAATACAATCTAACATTTATAAACATTCTTTAACTTTTTAATATGGTCATTAGCAGTACACTTCCTGCACTTTGCAGACAGTCAGTTACTCTATTAGATTGTAATCTAAGATTCGGTGACTGCAACTTTAAATCTATTTGTTACTTTTAGATTTTTTTTTTAAATTATTGTATTCACTAACTATGCCATTTTTTTTAAAAGTGCACTAGTAACAATGCACCATCATTCATTGCTGACCAATTATGTGTACTGTTAAAATTTAGTCAGTCTTTTAAAAGTAAATTATTATTTATTAAATTACAGTCAGAACAAGGAATCCAACATAAAACTGAAGACTGAGCTAGGTTAAGAAAGACTGGGAGAAAGAAAAGTCATCTGTGATAACCAGTTTATACCGTGCCAGATTTCAAAAGCCATCTCTTGAAAAAACAAAGTTTTTACGTCATTTTTCAAGTTACATGGCAGTATTATTGTCACAAATATAATCAGTGACAGCTAGTTGCCATCCCAAGGATAACACAGATATTTATTTGAGTCACTTTAATCCTATTCTGCTAACTGCTGGAATTAATTCCTGAAGCCCTCTGAAGTACTTACACATATGTCCCCCCATAATCAGGCTCCTTTTCCAATTAAAGGCAAATGTATTTCTAACATCCCCTGTTGGCAATCCAGCCAGTGAGTTATTTTATAGACAAAGTTCTAAAAATGAAAATCACCAATATGGACTGGAAACATTTTACTGCTTAGGAGTCAGACGGACAGTGAGCCTCAGTGTAGAGGATCAAGGCCATGGCGACTGAGCCACATACCTTTCTGCCTTTCAGACAAAAGTCTTGATTTCTGACTGAGTAGATGTCCAGTTCATTCCTAGTTGCTGGTAGTCCTGATTTTGTCTTGGAAAGAAAACATCTGATGGTCAAAAACACATGTATTGTCATGTGACTTGAACCTAGCAATAAAAAATAGACTGATTAGCCATCTTAGTCTAAAATTAAACCATCATGTCTTGAGTGATAGCCATATTCATCAGTGTCATCAAAAATAAGATGTGCATGTGTGGGTGCGAAGAGACATTGTCATTTAGCATTGTCTCAGGCAGAAAAACAAAGACATCAGTTAGCAATTTAGTAGACATACCAAAATAAGTTCCAAAAGCTCACAACTGTGCATTGTTGGACACGTACTTGAAGCAACAGGTACTTAAGTTATATTTTGTAGAGGAGAATTATTTTTAATGATAATGGAGCTTCCTTGTGGATGACATAATTAACAGATATACAATATTATTACAGTTTAATTTTGAACTATATGCATATTTAAAGTAAAATTGCAGATACTAATCCAGTCATCTAGTTTATATTTAACATGCAGGGGAAGTTTATTTCATAGGTTTGCAAGGTACTGGGTTTTAAACCTGTCCCTCCAAGTTTTTTTATCTGCTGGTGAAGACTTAGATCCCTGGTTGAAGTGCTGATAAGAGATATTTTGCTTGTAGAGAAACAGGAGGTTCAGGACAATTGGGTAAATGCAAGGTATGTAAGGCAGAAATGTCCTCACAAAAGTTTATACGACACTGAATAAAGGGGTAGAGCTTCCAACCTCTCTTGGTAGTCCATGGGCTTTAAGTCCTTGATTGTTTTGGTAAGCAACCTTTGGGGTACTTCTAATTGTTTGGAATGTTTCTTTCTACACATATCAAATGTAGCATTTTACTCAATAATTGCCCTGATCAATGCAGAGTATGAGAGAGTGATTATTACCTCTTTAGTTCTTGATATTAATTTGGCAACTGGACTAATTAAAAAGATTTCCTGAAAGCTGTTGTCACTTGGTGGTTGAAATAAAAAAAAACATTATTACAAGAGCCATTAAACAAAACAAAAGACACAACCCCCCCCCACACAAATAAACACTCTAATAACAAATAAAGCATTCCTACGTTCCTACCTCCTACAAGAAAACTAATTGACCGCAAAAAGAAAAGAAAATGATCATTGAAAAGGGACTTCAGAATAAAATCCTCAATCCCATTTCATTTGACCAAATAGAGCATGGACGAGTAAACATACGAGTCATCTGGTATCAAAGTCAAAAGTCAAGGGGTCCACTTATTATGTAGCTTCTGTTTTCTCTCCCTACCAGCCCGTGATATTTCAATAGAGTAGATTTACTTCATTATCCTTATTTGGCTTCACTGGCATACCTCTCAACCTCTCAGAGTAAGGAATCTGGAGAAAGCCATAAAAAAGTGGTACAAATATGGACAACTAGGAAGTATTGATCTTACAAACTTAAAAAGTTGATAGAATAACAGGTTTTGCATTAGCATAAACTTTCTGAAGGGTATGAAATCTAAAACTCAAATGTCTATCTTTATTTTCTAACTTCAGACTTTAATGATTTGCCACTAATTTGCCAGACCCACAATTTTATGAAAAATGGACCAAGTATATAAGTCAGAAAGCTGGACATTCTGCAGAAATCTGTACTGTTGAGAGGTATGTTCACTGGGTTGTGGTAGTCCAGACTTCCATTTGCTTGTTATATATTGCTTGACTATAAAAAGTAACAAATAAGAGGAGATGTTTGTTTATTTCTTGACTGATAATCTCCTAGAGAGAAAGAGATAAAAAATAAAGCTGGCTTCATCTTGCCATTTCACAGCCAAGTTATATCACAAATGACTTGAAGATAAGCTCTGAATAACAGCAGATTTCTCCTTTCACCGAAAATATGCAATGAGCTTCATGATGTATACTTTGTACATCACCAACATAATGATAGAGGAAAATTCTGAGTGACTTACTCTGGTGTATACACTAGAATGAGTTACTTAGACTGAGAGCAAGTCATTTGGGATCTGATCCCTAGTGAAAACCTGCTTTACAGATAGGTCTTACACCAAAGTAAGTCACTAACTCAGAGAAAGTCTTTTGGAATCAGGCCCTCTATTAGTGTTTCAGACATTTCATTTGTATACATTTATGTTATATGAGGTTTATTCTGACACCATTTTGCATTAAACATCCAGTCTCCAAGCAAATAAAATAGCTGCTAAAGCCATTAGGTAACATTTTGACACTTTTTAACATTGTTGCAATATATATATATATCATTTTAAAATCCTGGATATCTATTAACAATTAGTTGAAATGTCCAGCTCATCTCCAAGACTGTTAACTTTTATTCGGTAAAGTATCTAATTCACATTCAAATCCCAAAGGGGTCTGCTGGTTTGTGGATTACAATCCAGTACTAAAGTGAAAGAAGTTCTGGCTGCTGGTAAGTGCCTTTATGAGGATTCATTATGTGGTTTTTAAGGAAGCCCTTGAATGGCTTAAGAAACAGTAAACAAGAATTTAGTAAGAGCTGATTTGTGTGGCCAGCAGCTGCAGAGTTGGCCTGTAATAGTTTCAGGGTTGACAAATGCAAATGAACCATTTGATTGGCTAACAAATTCTGTATGTTAAGGACAGGTGACCAGGCATTATTGCTTCCAGTTGATGTACATTTGGTTGCTGGTAGAAGCTGACAACCCTGTGTAGTCTGTTATTTAAGAGCATTCAACATTCTATGTATCCTCTATAGGTATCTTCTCCCTTGTCCATTCTACACATGTGCCATGCCCTGTTGAATTCCTGTGGTCCTTAGAATCTTTTACTTAGAATCTTTTGCTACATCTTCTCTTTCTCACTCAATCATCCCTGTTCAGGATGGTGACATTTCCCTGGCATGACCTTTTTCAGCCATGTCATGCCCTTCTCTTAGCTCTGGCTCTGTTTTCTGGTCACTGGCCACATCTTTTCCATTGCATCCCATTCACCATTCTTGTGGGTTTTCTTTGGATTTCTTCCAGCAGCTTGATGTTTGTATCTTTATATGGCCGGGTCATAAAACTAGATAAAACTGAATCAATTTTGAATGATAGCTTACTCTTACCATTACCCCCTGATGATTGTTATCTTGGAGACTGTTGTCCTCTGTGGAAGCAGTGAGTTTTCTCTAGGGAAATTGTTTTGCACATAACTGAAACCCCCTTTATGAATAATGAATTCACTTGCTTGATGACATGCAAGGAATTTGTTGAAGTTTCTTTCATAAGCAGAGCATATTTATCTATTTATTTTTTGAGAAACATGTAGAGTACATTTATTCATTGCACCATAAATAAGTTTATTAATGTTTCTGACAAACATTTTCTTTAATACTTACAGTAAAAACTGTCAACCTACATGCAGTATGCAACAAATCATTATGCATTTATAACTAATGGCTGTTTCTTGTCATTTTTTCACAGTAAAAAAAAAAACTCCATGAACAAATGTATGACTTGTATCTATGTGTAACTATTAGATGTCTGATATAGTAATATATACAGTGGGAATATATGCACAGTCTTATCCCATGTTTTGATAAACAGCACCACATTTTGCTACACATGAATAGGCAGCTTACTAGGGAACAGTATGAAACATAAAAAACAAAATCAATGTAAATCCCCCATTATTTCAAGTTGTTTGCTCAGTGCTTACTTGTGGTAGAAAGAATTTCCTATTGTAAATATATTTTATTGTCTACAACATAGGTCATGTTGATTTATATATCACCTTCATTACTAATACAGTTCACCTACACAGCTGCTGTGTATGTTTTGGTCCTTCCATTTTTTGTGTTAAAATGTTCATCCTTTCTTCCTGCATCCTAATGACCCTAGGTACATCTGCAACCATGTCTTAATCTAAGCATGCAAAATGTATTAAGTTTCTTTTTAATGCAGGAAAATATAAAAATAAGAATTTCAAAACTCTCATTAGTCACACCAGTAGCTGGTGTCTTGTTTCTGTATTCTGAAGATTCTGATTGTGCCTTGAGGATTTCTATGGTACACCACATTTCAGAATGTATACCATATTCTCATAACAGCTGATATGGATACATTGCGTCATACCACTGATCACTTTGTTGAAGTCTGACTGATCAAGCTTGAAAGACTGAAGATGTCTCCCATAAAAGGCTTTAAGTTGAGGAATGAGCCTGCCTCTCTCACACTGTCATTAAGGGACCATATCCCCTACACCTCTCTAATGTCACCAAACTACGAAGATAACTCAGAATTCATTTAATCAAAAGTCAGATTTATGTGCTGGACTTGATTAATTGCATATTGAGTAACAGGTTGGCACTAGAATAATTTACCTTTCAAATGGTATCCTGTACTTCAGTATGAAATTACTGCACAAATTAAAGTTGCAGCTCTAGTTGTTAAAGAGTCATTGTTGTGTTAAGTATATTTCAGTACATGAAAGCAAAATGCACAGAAATAGACATCAGATAGTAGCAAGAGACTGAAAGTTTCCTGTACTCAAATTGTAATTTAATGTACTTTGAACACATATATCAGCTATTTCTCTCTTAACAATTCCATCTTCTTGAAGTACCTGCTTGTAAGATGAACAGAAGGTTTTAAGGCTTCAGCAACTACTCTTTCAAGCTTAATGATAAAATTGCATGTTGGCTGCAAACGTTATTTTTGCTGCATCAGCTAACTATTACTTCTGAACTGTTTCTGGCATGTTAATGATTATTATGCTTTATATGTATAAGATTGGATTTAGTTATGTCATAAAGTAAATATACGTTTTCTTACTCAGTCTCCTGGTCTTATATTCCCCTCCAGAGATTACTTAGTTTCCATTAACTGCCTTTTGGCAGGAAAAGATTTATTTGCTACATTAGCTAACTATTTCTTTGGAAATGTTTCTGGAACTTTAATGTCTTTTATGTTTTTACACATAAGCTGGAAATCTGGTTAAGTCATAAAGTAAAAATATTTTTCTTATTCAATTTGGCAATCTGCTATTCTTGTTTGAGATTCCCTCATTATCATTTATTATTATTATTTTACTTATAACGCTGACAGTTTAAGACACAGACTGTTTAAGGTTCATAAGTTTGGAGTCCTAGCAACTGTAAATGGTATTGCATACAGAAAGTACACAATCAAAAGTCTTAGGAAGCAAACACAGGTCTATTTTTAAATGTAGCAAGTTCAGTCGCAAATATAATTTCTAACCTCTAAGTTAGTAGTGAAAACTCTGCAGTAGAAATACAGCACTGAACGCAGTGCCCACTTTGAAATATACCTTGAGTACAATGCCCCTTTTAGAATGCACCTTGAATGCAATGCCACCTTTGGAGTGACAGTTGGATGGATAACTGTGTATTCATGCTGGGTATTAATGGGAATGATCCTTTGCCCAGAGGGAACTATTGTGCTGTTGTATAGAAAGAGCTTCCTTTACTGGCAAAACAGTTATATGTTGGAGGGAGATCTAATTTTAGATCATCTCACATCTCACAAGCTTCTTTTTAACACCTTTATTAAATTAAATTATCACTTAAGACACAGGAAAGCATACTAACACTTTTCCATTTACACACTTTATACATCACATATCGTTTCTTTCCTAGCTATCATCAGGCCAACATTACATAAATTACTGAATTTCTGACTTCCTTAAACCTCTCTCCTCCTCCTGAACATTAGTCTACATGCATTGTTCCCACAATTTCCATTTATGTATATGTAATTTGCTCCGTCCCTTTTGTAAAAATCCATTTTCCATTTCTTTCATATCTTCTATAATATTCAGTACTTCAAAGACAGTTGGCTTAGACTTTGATTTCCATTTTTTAGTAATTGCTTTTTTTGGCTGCCAATAGAATTAAAACTTACTAAGACCTTACTATGTTTAGGCAATTCAGATCCTGTGTTCCAGTAAAAGAATCATTTCCTTAGTTAAGCCACTTGTTCTCCCAATATTTCTGACAGAGTACTCTGTAGAGAATTTTTAAAAGCTGCCAACTCCTTATACTCCTAAAACAAATGTTTCCAGTTACCTCTTTCTTCCCTGTCACTCCTCCAACATTTGTTATATGCCGTAGGAAAAATTCTTTGAAATCTGTTTAGGGCATAAAAATACCTATGGGAATACTTCCAAGCTAAGATCCTAAGCCTTCTCGACTTTGTTGCATACTAGGGAGCCAAACATACGTCCTTTCATTGTTCTCTTGTAAATTGCTTTTCCAATCTTTTCTAAACTCCTCTGATTGATTCTTATAGTTATCATGCAATATTTTATATGCCCTACTAATTATCCATTTTTTAACTGCAGCTTCTGTTCTAGGTTCAACTAAAAACTCTGCCAAAACAGGTTTTACATTTACGATGACCATATCCCTTCTCTTTGCTTGTGCTGTGATATTAATCCCTGGTAAGGATGGCAGTCTCTAGCCTGTAGTCCAAGCACTTTCTTGGCCTCATCCCACACTATTACCTTTCCCTTTCTAGTTATTTTCTCCCAATACCTTGCTTCCTTTGCTAGTTTTTTCTCATAAATTCCAGCCCCTTCTAGTCTATTTTTTGTACCCCTACTTGAATCCATTCCTATTGGCAAAATCTCCTTTTCCATTTTCATTTTGGCTTAGTTCTTTGAATACTTTGTTACTTTATGAATATAATACTCTCTGCAGTTGTTACCATTCTCCTTAAGGATATGCATCCAGAATCCCACTTTCTTTCTTTATTTTTTGAAATTCTCCCCTGCTTAATCATCATCCCATTACATTTTGAATTATAACCTTCTACTTGTGTTATGTATATCATTCTTAACTGTGTAACTCTAAAATGTTCTTTCAAATCAGGCAATCCTGACTTTTGCCCTCTTTCCCACCCTGCTAAATTCCTAAGTGTGGTGATAACCATTTCTACTTTCTATTGCCTAAGTTGTGCTAGCAGTTTTTGTGCTGTGGAGTTATTATAAAAAATGTGTGAAGAAATTCTCCATTGACCACCATGACTGAATCACTTGAAATTTTTAAAACCAAACTTTAATTCAAATCAGAACAAGAATTATGTAGAGCACAGTTCACATGATAAGCGCTTTCAGCTTAGGTAAGCCTTCATCAGATCGTAATAGATGATTCGTGCTCGCCAATAGTTAAATCTAAAACTAACCAATTACTTTCCTCCTTTTGCACACACATTCTCTATCTATCCAGTTAGAGTGTTCTCCAATCTCCATCTGTGGGCTGAATGAGCCTCTGTTGCTTAAACCAATCCTTTTCTTAGTAATTCTTCCATCGTCAAATAGCATTGAGTCTTTCTTGCCCAATTGCGCATCAATTTAACTTCTTTGACCTATCCACTTCATCGGAAATTACTTGGTTCAGCCCTCTGACTACATGTACTTATAATTAAACCAGTTGGATATTACCCTATTCAAAAGTCAGGATCTTATGTATTTGATTAAAGCCATACTTTTTTTGACTTTCTTACTTTAAGCGCCTGCATCTGGTTGGACCATTAAGCATATTGCTTTACTTATTTGTCCTATCAAATGCAGAAGGGATGATTTAAGCAAACAAACTATTATTTCTCAGCCAATCTTTTTATGTTGTTCTTTATTAGGCAGTTGTTACTCTTTCCGCATTTAATTGGCCATAAGGTTCTTTAAAGTCACCAAGTTATAGTCTCATAGGGAGGTCTCCATAAAGTGGGCCATTCACCTTTCAAAAAATCTTTCTTTAGCAAAGTAAATATCCATTTTTAGGTAATATAGTCGTTCCGTGAATCCCAAGCAAATTTTTAACAAATCATAGGATTCAAACCTTTACACCTCAGCCAATTACTTTTTATTGTTTGAGCCCAATAACCAATATCATCAGCCTCTCATCAGCCAACTAAACAACTGCTTCATCTCTGCTTCCTTGTGAGCATTTACCACTCACTACACAATTCCACTTCTGTCCAATCAAAGCCATCCGTTTTAACCAATCACATATTGGCTTCGATATTTTCCTCAGCTTTCGAGCCAATCCATAGTTTTCTGGCTTTTAATATAGGTTTAAGTGGAATAGCACTATTCAGGCCTGGAAAACAATTCACTCTTAGGTTTGTTATCCAGCTAATCTCTCAAACTTCAGTTTTGTTGTGTACATCACCTTCTCTTACATTATGGGGAAGTATTTCCATAACTTTAAATCTGAAGTAGTGTAACGGATTGCTTGACACATGCACAGCGAGTGCATTATTGGGATCTAATTTCTTAATATCCCTAAGATGCCGTAGAATACGATCTTTGAATCATTGGTCAGTCTTGCCCACATAGAAAAAAGAGCAATGAAAGCAGCAAGCTAAATAAATCAGATGCTGTGTATCGCAGTTCACATAAACATCAAATTTGTAGAAGCGATTAGTAATGGGATGTTTAAACGTATTGTCGCTGTCTATAAATTTACATGCTTTACATTTGAGGCACCTAAAAGTGCCTTCTTTGTTAGTGATCGTAGGTTTGTCATGCCCAGCTTTAATGCATAGTAATCTCTTCAAATTTTTTCTGTTTTTAAAAGTAAAGTGTGGAGATTCTCCAATGATGTTTCTTAACTTGTCATCAGCTGTCAATACTGGCCAGAACTTTTTGATGATATCATATACCCATTTATTATCCATGCTACAGGTCAAATTACAGTTGGTATATTGTCTCTGACTTCTTGCCCTTCTGGTTCCATTGTGTGATCTTACTCCTGTCGATAAAAAATATGGGCATCCTTTTCCTGTTCTTATATCATTCAAATTAGTAGTAAGTTTTTTGTCATTATAGCCTCCTATTTTGTAAGTTGGACTTTAAGTGAGTGTATTCCATGACAAAATCAGGATAATCTTACTGCTTGATTCTCAAATATATTATTGAAGACATGGCCTGGGTGCATACTGGAACTTTGTAAGTAATGTTTTTTCCATGTGGATTTTCTAAATATTTTAGTACTTAAGCCTGTTTCTTGGTGTAGGGAAACCCTTACATCCAGGAAATCAACAGTTTCCTTGGAGTAGCTAACCTTAAATTCCAAGAATTCTGTACTAGAGTTCAAATACTGAATACATTTTTACAATTGCTTCTCTTCTCCTTTCCACAAAACAAAAATGTCATCCACAAACTTACCATAGTATAGCATACACTTATGCCATGGATTGAGGTAATTTAAAACTTTTTCTTTTTCCCAGTATGCTAACACCAGGTTCAAATAGCTATTTGCACAGGGGGTACCCATGGCAACCCCCATGTTTGTAGAAAATACTCCAAACCATATACAAAAGCGTTATTCTCCCAAACCAGTTGCAGCAAATAACAAAGAAGGTCACAGTCCAAATGGGCTTGATGTAAAAAATATCAACTAGCCTCAGCACCATAGTCATTTGGAATGACTGTGAAAAGACTGTTGATATCCATAGTGACCAATAGAATATCATCCATTCCTGTCAGTTTTTTACTTTATTATATACATCAGTTAAAAAAGAACCGGTGTCCTTTAGTACCTCATCAGCAAGAGGTAGTGCTTGCTTCAATTCGTTTTCAATATAAATAGATAGAGATTCTGTTACCCATCCTCTCCCTGATACAATGGGATGTAGAGGTGGATCCTGAGTGTTTTTATGTATTTTGGGTAGGCCACTGATACTGGGGATAGTGGAAGGTTCTATTTCAAAGAAGTCAGAGATCTTTAGAAAATCATCTTTCCATAAGCATCTCATAGAGATTGCTGCGGACATTGCTGATCATCATTTCAATACCTTAACAAGGGTCTAAGTTTTATACAGGCTATTCCATCTGATCTCAAAGAATTTGTAACTGACATCAGACTGTTTGCAAGAAACGTAACACTTAAGTCCATATTTGGTGTGGAAAATAGTCAGACTATGATGCAATATAAGAAACTTAGTACTTTTACTTCAGTCAATCACACCACCATTGAATAATTCTCTCGCCTCTGTGAAGATGAGGTGGCAAAAATAAGAGGGGATAGAAATGGTTCAGGGGATATTATAATATGACCCTAGTGGAAAAAGAAGCTCTGAAGCAGCTACAACAGAGGAATGATATAGTGATCAAGCCAGCTGATAAGGGTGGTGGTATAGTCATAATGGATGCTAATTGGTACAGAAATAAGATGCATTTAATGTTACAGGATGAGAGCACCTATAAGAAACTGACTGGAAGAGGTGTTGAAATGATGATCAGCAATGTCCGCAGCAATCTCTATGAGATGCTTATGGAAAGACAATTTTCTAAAGATCTCTTTGACGTCTTTGAAATAGAACCTCCCACTATCCCCAGTATCAGTGGCCTACCCAAAATACATAAAAACACTCAGGATCCACCTCTACATCCCATTGTATTGGGGAAAAGATGGGTAACAGAATCTCTATCTATTTATATTGAAAATGAATTGAAGCAAGCACTACCTCTTGCTGATGATGTACTAAAAGACACTGTTTTTTTTTAACTGATCTATATAATAAAGTAAAAAAACTGACAGGAATGGATGATATTCTATTGGTCACTATGAGTATCAACAGTCTTTTCACAGTCATTCCAAATGACTATGGTGTTGAGGCTATTTGATCTTTTTTTACATCAAGCCCATTTGGACTGTGACCTTCTTTGTTCTTTGCTGCAACTGGTTTTGGAGAATAATGCTTTTGTATATGCTTCAGAGTATTTTCTATAAACATGGGGGGTTGCCATGGGTACCCCCTGTGCAAATAGCTATTTGAACCTGGTGTTAGCATACTGGGAAAAAGAAAAAGTTTAAATGACCTCAATCCATGGCATAAGTGTATACTATACTATGGTCGGTTTGTGGATGACATTTTTGTTTTGTGAAAAGGTGAAGAGACACAATTGCAAGAATTTATTCAGTATTTGAACTCTAGTACAGAATTCTTAGAATTTAAGGTTAGCTACTCCAAGGAAACTGTTGATTTCCTGGATGTAACGGTTTCCCTACACCAAGAAACAGGCATAAGTACTAAAATATTTAGAAAATTCACATGGAGAAACCATTACTTACACCGTTCCAGTATGCACCCAGGCCATGTCTTCAATAATATATATTTGAGAATCAAGCAGTAAGATTATCCCGATTATGTACAGATGATGCTGATTTTGTCATGGAATACACTCAAAGTCCAACTTACAAAATAGAGGCTATAATGACAAAAAACTTATTGTTACTACTAATTTGAATGATATAGGAACAGGAAAAGGATGCCCATATTTTTCATCAACAGGAGTAAGATCACACAGTGGAACTGGAAGGGCAAGAAGTCAGAGACAATATACCAACTGTAATTTGACCTATAGCATGGATAATAAACGGGTATGTGATATCATCAAAAAGTTCTGACCAATATTGACAGCTGATGAAAATTTAAGAAACATCATTGGAGAATCGCCACACTTTACTTTTAAAAACAGAAAAAAATTTGAAGAGATTACTATGCATTAAACTTGGGCATGACAAACCTACGCTCACTAACAAAAAAGGCACTTTTAGGTGCCTCAAATGTAAAGCATGTAAATCTATAGACAGTGACAATATGTTTAAACATCCCATTACCAATCGCCTCTACAAATTTGATGTTTATGCGAACTGCAATACACAGCATCTGATTTATTTATATTTCTGCTTTCATTGCTCTGCTTTCTATGTGGGCAAGACCGTCCAACGATTCAAATATTGTATTCTATGGCATCTTAGGGATATTAAGAAATTAGATCCCAATAATGCACTCGCTGTGCATGTGTCAAGCAATCTGTTGTACTACTTCAGATTTAAAGTTATGGAAATACTTCCCCATAATGTAAGAAAAGGTGATGTACACAACAAAACTGAAGTTCGAGAGATTAGCTGGATAACAAAGCTAAGAGCAAATCATTTTCCAGGCCTGAATAGTGTTATTCCACTTAAACCTATATTAAAAGCCAGAAAACTATGGATTTGCTCCAGAGCTGAGGAAAATATCGAAGCCAATATGTGATTGGTTAAAACTGATGGCTTTGCGCTTTGATTGGATAGAAGTGGAACTGTGTAGTGATTGGTAAATGCTCACAATGAAGCAGAGATGAAGCAGTTGTTTAGTTGGCTGATGAGAGGCTGATATTATTATTTTTTGGGCTCAAGCAATAAAAATAATTGGCTGAGGTAAAGGTTTGAATCCTATGATTTGTTAAAAATTCACTCTGGTTTCACGGAATGACTATGTTACCTAAAAATGGATATTTACTTTGCTAAAGAAAGATTTTTTGAAAGGTGAATGGCCCACTTAATGGAGACCTCCCTATGAGACTATAAATTGGTGACTTTAAAGAACCTTATGGCCAGTTAATGGCAGAAAGAGTAATGACTGCTTAATAAAGAACAACATAAAAAGATTGGCTGAGAAATGATAGTTTGCCTAAATTGTCCCTTCTGCATTTGATAGGATGAATAAGTAAAGCAATATGCTTAATGGTCCAACCAGATGCAGGCGCTTAAAGCAAGAAAGTTAAAAAAAAGTATGGCTTTAATGCAAATACGTCAGATCCTGACTTTTGAATAGGGTAATATCCAACTGGTTTAATAAGTACATGTAGTCAGAGGGCTGAACCAAGTAATTTCCGATGAAGTGGATAGGTCAAATAAGTTAAAATGATGTGCAATTGGGCAAGAAAGACTCAATGCTATTTGACGATGGAAGAATTACTAAGAAATGGATTGGTTTAAGCAATAGAGGCTCGTTCAGCCCACAGATGGAGATTGGAGAACACTCTAATTGGACAGATAGAGAAGGTGTGTGCAAAAGGAGGAAAGTAATTGCTTAGTATTACATTTAACTATTGGCGAGCACGAATCAACTATTACGATCTGATGAAGGCTTACCTAAGCTGAAAGCGCTTATCATTTGGAACTGTGCTCTACAGAATTCTTGTTCTGATTTTTAAATTAAAGTTTGGTTTTAAAAATTTCAAATGATTCAGTCATGGTGGTCAGTGGAGAATTTCTTCACACATTTCGTTTTGTCTACATTACCTTTGGTAGTGCAACAGGGTGGTTTCTACTTATTATAAAAAAAATAGTTGCTTAACAGCAATTTTTCTTAACTCATGTATAATATCCAAATATTCCATTTTCTCTTTAGCACTCCTGATTTGTGCCTGTTCTTGTTCTGTGAGAGCCTCTTTATTCTGCAATACTTTAACCTTTGTTAAACCCTGTAAGTATTTTTTATTGCATTTCAACCATATCCTTTTCTGTTTTATGTCTACACTATTTTTAAATTACATTTTCATTTTATTCCGCTCACTAGCTATGATTCCTGAAGATATGTCTTCCTTAATTCCTGAATAATTTACACTACCCATTCCTTAAATTCCTCTCTTTTTACAGGTAGGTGGATGGCACCAGTGTCTCATTTTTTTTACTTCATTACCCTGCATTTTCATCTTTGATTTTATCAATGAATGATCTGAAATAGTTATTGGATATGTATCAAAGCTTTCAATCAAATGTTCACATTCCTTTGAAATATAATTTCTAACTAGACTAGCCCAGTTATTCTACCTTGGGGAATAATAATAAAGTTCTGTCCAAGCTCCTGTTACTGAATTCACATCTTCAATGCCAAATATTTTCATAAATTTCTTTAGGAATCTGCCCTCTTTTGTTATATTTATTTATATTTTCCCTTCTAGGTCCCTCAACACATCCTCACTATTGTGAATCAATTTTCAATCCCTACCTCTAAGTAATATTACCTGCTGAAAGCTGATTATTTCTCCCCACATTTTCTTAAGCTTCATAATAGCAGTTTATGGCAGAATATAAATACATGCCAGCATAATTCTCCTCCATTTCCAATAATCCCTTACTACCACAAATCTACCATTACTGTCTTTTTTTCCCTCTTCTGTCAGTATTGTATTCCTTCTAGCAATTAGTATAATTGCTTCCCTTTGTCTTTGCCCCTGATAGTCTGGGGAATATCCAACATGAAATCCTTTCTTTATCAAATTCACATGCTCATTTCCAGGGGTACGGATTTTCATTTTTTCCTCCAGGGCAAATACTGATAAATCCCCAATTTGGACTGTCTGAAAATTGAAAAAAAAAAACAGGATTTTCATGGAATTTGGCATTTTTATCAATTGAATCACTTTACCACAAGATTATTTCTCCTCATATTTATTTGTAATATTATCAGCTTGCATTATTGAATGTTCTGTGCTTTGAATCTGTATTCATTTTCAGTTTATCTTGATGCAAAAGAAAATACTAATGATATCATTATAATGATTGGAAATTACATTTAAAAAGCATGGCTATTTTCCCCGATTTCATCTCATAAAAATGGAATTTCATTTTTATGAAAAACAAAAATCAGTGCTTTAAAGAAAACCTTCAAACAAAAATCTAAATACATTTTCAAAATACCTTATCCTCCAATAACTTAGAAAAAGACAATAAAGTATGTAAATCTTAAAAAAATGAAGTTTAAACTTTGAGATAGAAATAATTGCCTCAGATTGACAGCTGCACCCAGAAGAGTTACCTAAAATTAAGGTTACCCTTGCTAAAGCACATGCTACAGCCTGTGTTCCAACTTTCACTGATTGCTATCTGTATTCCCCTCCCAGATGTGAAAACCAGTTTGTATGCTTTCAGAAAACATTAACTTTAGCCATAAGAAAACATACCCTGACTATCTTTAAATAAAACAAAAATGTTCAGACTTCTATTAAATGTATTAGAAGCCTCTCTAGCATCCTTAATATTGTATCTCTTATTCAATTCCCAAAATTTCAAACTTTATTTTTCACTGAACTGCTTGCCACTGTACATTTAACTATGGCATTTTTTCTCAGCAAGGAATGCTTAGAACTATCTTGATTAATTGCATGTACCTGCAGATAGCTTGTGTCCATGTAAATGTAGTCAGCAATAAATCGTTTTGAATTTCACTCAGAACAGAATGTACAGCTGCCTTAGCTGCAGACTTCTTGATTCTCACTGAACATTTTGCTAAAAACAAACAAACAAACAAAAAAAAAAACTAATATCTTTGCAGATATAAGAAGCTTGGCATTTTACTTTTTTACCCCAGCAGCTCAAGATCACAGCATATTAACACTAAACATGCTTTTGTCCATCCTTTCTTCTCTTGTTGTACTGTAAAGCTTATATTTCTTTCAACTAAAAAGGGACATGTTTACTTAAATATCTTTACATACAACCATTACTGAAGAGACTTCCCCCACATTTAACATATCCCTGGCTATACAGTATACAAAATTGCATTACTATATATAACATACATACAGATATTTCAAGCATGGGCACTTGTTCCCATAGTAAGTATCCAGGCTGTTCTTAAAAATATCTAAACTAGTACTTACTTTAATGTAATTTGGTAGTCTGTTCCATGCCTCAGCTACTCAGCCAGAGAACCAATTAGTACATTTCTCATTCCTATAGAATCATCTACATAGGTTGTCTGATGATTCTCTAGTACTTTTTATTAACCTCAAACATTCCCAGAGGTAGTTGTCACTAAATGCCCTATATACCTGAAGAAGATCTCCTCTTAGATATCTGTAAGAGACACTGTACAAGTTCAGATATTTTAGTCTTTCATAACAACTTACATTTTCACATCCATGAATACCCTTGGTATATTTCTGTTGTACTCTTTCCAGTTTACTCATGCTTGTTTTCTTATAGCGTTTCCATATTGTTGTTCCATGCTCAAGTTTGGGTCTAATGTAACGAACAAACAATGGCTTCATTTTTTTAGATTTCCTAGACTTTATGAATCTTTTTATACAACCTAGTTCTATAACTATCATTAACCAATTGGTTGATATGATTAGAAAAACTCATAGCTGAATCTACCCATATACCCAGGTCCTTAAATGAGTCTACAGTTTCAATCACTGTATGCTGTATTAAATATTCACCTTTCAATTTATGCCTACCAAATCTCCTTCTTAGTCTTTGATGTATTTATCAGTATATTATTCTCCTGTGCCCAAATGGTCAATTTAGTTATTTTGCAGACCTGCCTTATCTGTAACACACGTAATCAATTTACCCAATTTTAGGTTGTCTGCATATAGACTGTAGAACACCTCAGATGAAAAAGTTAGGTCTGAAAGATACAATCTAAACAAGTAAGAGCCCAGGACAGAGCCCTGTGGGACACCCTGATTGTAACCAAGGATTTCACCTGTCTAGTTGGTGTGTGATACTTGTCATGTCCTGTTTGTATGCCATGCAGCCATCCATCTTATCAAGAGTACATTACTACCTAGTTGTACTAATTTATTGATCAGTGTTTTATATATGACCTTGTCAAATGCTGAAGTTAAATCTATATAAATTACATCACAGCACAATTTTTCATTCATAGCTATTATATTGTTATAGAACATCATGTTACAGGTGGTAATAAATCTGTTTTCAATATATGCATGCTGATATATGGTTTCAAGTCCCAGCCTATCCAGTTCTGATGATAACGTATCCAATATTACCTTCTCCATTATTTTTCCACAACATGAGAGTAGATTTAAGGTATATATGACTCTGGGTTTGTCTTACTCCCCTTTCCCTTAAAATCAGGTTTAATAAGTGCATGTCTCCAATCTTGAGGAATCTCCCCGTATTTATATGACCTAGTGAATAACAGATATAATGGTACTGTAAGTTATTGCTGAAGTGTTCTCAGGTCATTGTTACTAATTTCGTCCCCTCTCTGTGCTTTGTTTAGATCCAGTTTGCACAGTTCCTTTTTCAATATAATCTAATTTGATTCCAGTATCAGGGATTACCTGGATGTCACTAGGACAACTTACCACCCCTTTTGTGGAGCCAAACTATTTTGCATAATATTTTGTAAATATATCTATAATCTGTTGTGTCTGAGAATAAATTTTAGAATCTGCACACAGTTTATCAATTCAATCCTTCCACATCTTGTGTAGCTATAAAAAAGTTTCCTGTTATGCTCAATATCTTTATTTAAATTTTCTTCAAAATTTTCTTGATCTTATCTCACACGATGCTTAATCTGTTTGCCCAGCTTGTTTATTTTAGTTTTCAAAGTTGTAGTTCGACCTCTCTTCCATTTATTATATTTTTTGTGTCTCACCTTAATCTGATATTTTGTTGTTATGGAAATATATCTGCCTGATGTTGTATGCTTACATCCTTATGTTAAACTTTTTTTTTTATTTTTTGCACTCAAACAATTTCTCTTTCAAAACTTTCCACATTCCATCTGCAGTTTTTCCACTGAACACCTCACTCTAGTTAACCAATTTGTACCTGGTCAATGACCAGCAAACGTGAAAAACAAAAAAAGTTCCACTGAAACTTGAAGCCAATAACGGTTTAATGCTCTCAGTCAACAAATATTCAATTGACAAAACACGTAATCCACGAACAACTAAGCGCTTTCGCCAAGGTTATAAACCATAGGCATCTTCAGAGTTGTTCGTTTACAATGCACTCTCCCCTTTTATACAATTTCCTATTAATTAATTAGCCCATCATTTAACAATTAATGATCACTTAAACATAATAAATTGGTTTTTAAACAGATACCCAGTACACCAAGATGACTTATCAAATAATAACCCTAATAAAAACATCATATAACATACAAAAAACTTCATTTTTTAAAAAACTTTTTAACTCTTACACTGTATTGTATATCAATTTATACCTCCATACGAGCATTCACATACAATAATGTAAAAATTGAGTTTTATAAATTAATAATATTCACATAACATATTACTACAAAAAATATATATACTAAACCTTATAAAAATATATATATATGAAACAATACACTTATACATATGTATATAAATATGAAAAACATTTGTTTTAAAAAAGGCTCTAATACAGTTCCTATTTCTCTTGGTTAAGCAATTCTACCTTGTTTTATTTTTAAAAAAGGCTTTATAGAAATAAAGTCATTGAGTCCTGGTGGGCTCATTGCATTCATCCGTATCTGCCACAGGGATTCATGTGCCTCTAAAATAGACTCCCAATCTCCACCCCACTTATTATCTGTAATTTTATCTATTACAAAAAATAAAAACTTATTAAAATTCATACATAGTCTAGAATGTAAATATAGGGCATTGTGTGGGTCTTTATTTTTGATAGCTCTCAAATGTTCACCAATCCTGTCCCTTAGTCTATGGGTGGTCTTCCCAATATAAAAGCCCGGACATGAAAGACAAGTGGCCACATAGACCACTCTCTTAGAATTACAATTGTTTTTTCCGGGACACTTCACCGAAACACCAAACCCACCAATGTCAACATATGGTCCATTGTTAATGTACCTACAGTACCTACAATTCTCACATTTGGACATGTAAGAACCTTTACTAAAATTCATATTTTGTGCCTCCAATATATTTTTAATATTACTACCTCTACTATGAATTATTTTTGGCTTAATGCCTATAGTTGAAAACATATTCTTGTCAAAAGTAATATCCCACCCTTTGTTAATAATTTCCATGACTTCAGGTGTTCTATTACTGTATTGTAAAACCATACCCATTGTTCCGGACTCTGTCCCATTAGATTTGCCTACTTGCACTGGACTTTCCATGGCCAATATTGGTTGGAAACTGCACCATCTTTTCCTTTCTACCTCCTTTTTAACTTTTATTAACATTTTAAGAGGGTACCCTCTCTCCAAGAACATGCCTATTAAAATATACATTTCCTCTTTAAATTTTTCTTCCTCACTGGTCAACCTTGAAATTCTCACCATCTGTCCTTTCACCACACTGTTTTTGGAATAAAGGATGGTTACTAGTGAAAAACAACAAACTATTAGAATATGATTCTTTCCTATAAATGGAACTTTGCAAAGTGCCATTTTCCACATTAAACATAATGTCTAAATAGTTAATAGATTTCAATTCCCACTTGTAAGTAAATTTCAAAAACTTAGTCGTCCCATTTAAAAACTCAATAAATTCACCAACTTCATCAGCCTTCCCCTTCCATAATATCAGAATATCATCCAAAAATCTGTTATAAATCACAATTTTTTGAGCAAATTCTGAAGTAAATATATATCTATTTTCCCAATCAAATAACACCAAATTGGCAAAAATGGGGGCACATTTTGCCCCCATGGCTACACCCGATGTCTGATGGTATATTTCATCATCAAATACCATAAAATTGTTTTTAAGAATTATTTCCATAAATTGTACTATTAAGTCAATTTCCCCCGTGTCCATTTCAGACAATTGATCAATACTACTCTTAAACATATCTATACCAGTTGTATGGGGAATGACTGAGAATAGATTAACCACATCAATACTCAAAAAACTGATAGAATCATCTATTGATTTCCGAAATTTGGATAACCTCTCAAGGCAGTGCCATGAATCTCGAATAATGTGTGGAACCCCCTTAACTAAACCCCCCACCTTCATTTCAACCCATGCTGCTAGGGGCTCCGTTTTTGAGCCCCTTGCAGACACTATTGGTCGGAATGGAGGGTTGACAGTGGATTTATTCGTTTTTGGTATCCCAAACAACTTTGGGATGACAGGCTTGGAAACCGTTAAAAATTTCTTGTCTTCCACATTAATTCTCCCCTTCAAAAGTTCGTCTTCAAGAATAATATCCAGCCATCTATAGGCTAAATTCAACTCATTTCTAGACACATGTGAGTAAGTAAATTTGTCATTCAAAACTTTTTTCATCTCCTCATTGTAATCCAAGCTTCGCATTATTACTACCCCTCCCCCTTTATCTGGTGTCATAATGCGAAGCTGTTTGTCAGTGGACAGACTACTCAAAATTTCTTTTTCATTTTTAGTCAAATTACTATCCATGACATGTTTCACCTTATTTAAATTTCTAATTTCCCTTTCACAATATGTCTCAAACAACTGAACTTGAATATTAGGTGGTGGAATAAATATGCTGGAATGTTTACATACATTCCCTCCCCTACTTTCTACACTCTCTTCCCTATCTTTAAAAAACATACGTAGGTTCAATTGCCTCGAAAACAGTTTCAAATTTAAAATTGTTTTAGCCACACTGAAATTAGATGTTGGAACAAAGGACATTCCCTTTTCAGAAGGCTAAAATAACCTTCTGAGACATTTAATTCAGTATAATTAAAAATACTGAACCCTTCTCTCACAGTTATTTCACAAGTCAAATCATGTTCTATTTCTGAATTGCCATTTGAAACCATAGTTCCTTGTCTCCCATCATTCCTTCCAACACTTAATTCCATCTCTTCCCCACCCCCACTGTCCCCTTGGATGTTGATTCCCCTGTTCGTTCCAACCCCCTCCCCATTGATTGAAATGTGGACCCCTTAGGTTCTTCAGCCGTTCTGATCTCCTGGGTCCGTTTTCTAAAAAATCTCCTTCACTTTGTTTCCTATTGTCATGTCTATTTGTTCCCATTCCTCCTTCAACATTACCCTCCACATGCTGTTCATTTGCCCCTCTAGTATTTGAACTATTCCCTCCGTTGAAACCCTGTGGATTAAGCTACATTGTTCACATACTCATAGGTGTCACGACCTAATTTCCGTTGCTTAGTTTCAATACCTTTTTTTACAAAATTTTCAACTTCATGTAAAACTTTGTTATAATTAACACAATAAGGTTCAAATAAAACATCGTCCGTAATACTTTTGTTTAAATCATCAATTTTTAACTGTAATTCTTTGATTTTACAATCATTGTTCCTAACAATAATGTCCAGCATTTCGAGACCAGTCTTATCAAATAGGGAAATTAACTCACGGTGGGCTGTAGTTCCGTATTCAACCCCCATAGGCAATTTCCAAATCCGCAAACCCTTGGGAACATGTTTTAGGTCCATGGATTTACGGAGATACATGTTGTCCATCTGGAGGGAACGAAATTTATAACAGGACTTCTCGAAGGACGCTAGCTGTTCTTTCCATGTTGGAGTGTTCTTGTTAGGATTTGAATTAGACCTTCGTTCGTTGTCCATCGACCAATCCACATCCGGAACACTAAACCACGCAGTGAAGTCTTTACGTTTATCTCTTGTTTCTCGATTAGAAACACCAGCCTCCCTTAAAGGACCAGCAACACCGTTGCTAGTCATGGGTATCGGAGAGTGCAATGTGAAAAGTTCTGCCTGGCTGTCTGTGAACAGCTGATCATTGGTACATTTATTGCATTTAGCCACTTCTTTTTCTCTTTCTCTGTCCTTAATCAACAAGGATGTTAAAGTTTTAACCGACTCCAATACCTGTGCCAAAAGTTCTTCCATTGTAGAAAAACAATCTATAGCACTGAATCACCAAATAGCCGAAGTAGCCAGATATAATTCACCAATTTGAATTTCAAACCCAATGCAATACGAGCACTTCCGCGGCTGCAATGAACGGTAGACAACTGGTAACCAATTTGTACCTGGTCAATGACCAGCAAACGTGAAAAACAAAAAAAGTTCCACCGAAACTTGAAGCCAATAACGGTTTAATGCTCTCAGTCAACAAATATTCAATTGACAAAACACGTAATCCACGAACAACTAAGCGCTTTCGCCAAGGTTATAAACCATAGGCATCTTCAGAGTTGTTCGTTTACAATGCACTCTCCCCTTTTATACAATTTCCTATTAATTAATTAGCCCATCATTTAACAATTAATGATCACTTAAACATAATAAATTGTTTTTTAAACAGATACCCAGTACACCAAGATGACTTATCAAATAATAACCCTAATAAAAACATCATATAACATACAAAAACTTCATTTTTTAAAAAACTTTTTAACTCCTACACTATATTGTATATCAATTAATACCTCCATATAAACATTCACATACAATAATGTAAAAATTGAGTTTTATAAATTAATAATATTCACATATATTACTACAAAAAATATATATACTAAACCTGGACATTATTGTTAGGAACAATGATTGTAAAATCAAAGAATTACAGTTAAAAATTGATAATTTAAACAAAAGTATTACGAACAATGTTTTATTTTAACCTTATTGTGTTAATTATAACAAAGTTTTACATGAAGTTGAAAATTTTGTAAAAAAAGGTATTGAAACTAAGCAACGGAAATTAGGTCGTGACACCTATGAGTATGTGAACAATGTAGCTTATCCACAGGGTTTCAACGGAGGGAATAGTTCAAATACTAGAGGGGCAAATGAACAGCATGTGGAGGGTAATGTTGAAGGAGGAATGGGAACAAATAGACATGACAATAGGAAACAAAGTGAAGGAGATTTTTTAGAAAACGGACCCAGGAGATCAGAATGGCTGAAGAACCTAAGGGGTCCACATTTCAATCAATGGGGAGGGGGTTGGAACGAACAGGGGAATCAACATCCAAGGGGACAGTGGGGGTGGGGAAGAGATGGAATTAAGTGTTGGAAGGAATGATGGGAGACAAGGAACTATGGTTTCAAATGGCAATTCAGAAATAGAACATGATTTGACTTGTGAAATAACTGTGAGAGAAGGGTTCAGTATTTTTAATTATACTGAATTAAATGTCTCAGAAGGTTATTTTAGCCTTCTGAAAAAGGGAATGTCCTTTGTTCCAACATCTAATTTCAGTGTGGCTAAAACAATTTTAAATTTGAAACTGTTTTCGAGGCAATTGAATCTACGTATGTTTTTTAAAGATAGGGAAGAGAGTGTAGAAAGTAGGGGAGGGAATGTATGTAAACGTTCCAGCATATTTATTCCACCACCTAATATTCAAGTTCAGTTGTTTGAGACATATTGTGAAAGGGAAATTAGAAATTTAAATAAGGTGAAACATGTCATGGATAGTAATTTGACTAAAAATGAAAAAGAAATTTTGAGTAGTCTGTCCACTGACAAACAGCTTCGCATTATGACACCAGATAAAGGGGGAGGGGTAGTAATAATGCGAAGCATGGATTATAATGTGGAGATGAAAAAAGTTTTGAATGACAAATTTACTTACTTACATGTGTCTAGAAATGAGTTGAATTTAGCCTACAGATGGCTGGATATTATTCTTGAAGACGAACTTTTGAAGGGGAGAATTAATGTGAAGGACAAGAAATTTTTAACGGTTTCCAAGCCTGTCATCCCAAAGTTGTTTGGGATACCAAAAACGAATAAATCCACTGTCAACCCTCCATTTCGACCAATAGTGTCTGCAAGGGGCTCAAAAACGGAGCCCCTAGCAGCATGGGTTGAAATGAAGGTGGGAGGTTTAGTTAAGGGGGTTCCACATATTATTCGAGATTCATGGCATTGCCTTGAAAGGTTATCCAAATTTCAGAAATCAATAGATGATTCTATCAGTTTTTTGAGTATTGATGTGGTTAATCTATTCTCAGTCATTCCTCATACAACTGGTATAGATATGTTTAAGAGTAGTATTCATCAATTGTCTGAAATGGACACGGGGGAAATTGACATAATAGTACAATTTATGGAAATAATTCTTAAAAACAATTTTATGGTATTTGATGATGAAATATACCATCAGATATCGGGTGTAGCTATGGGGGCAAAATGTGCCCCCATTTTTGCCAATTTGGTGTTATTTGATTGGGAAAATAGATATATATTTACTTCAGAATTTGCTCAAAAAATTGTTATTTATAACAGATTTTTGGATGATATTCTGATATTATGGAAGGGGAAGGCTGATGAGGTTGGTGAATTTATTGAGTTTTTAAATGGGACGACTAAGTTTTTGAAATTTACTTACAAGTGGGAATTGAAATCTATTAACTATTTAGACATTATGTTTAATGTGGAAAATGGCACTTTGCAAAGTTCCATTTATAGGAAAGAATCATATTCTAATAGTTTGTTGTTTTTCACTAGTAACCATCCTTTATTCCAAAAACGTAGTGTGGTGAAAGGACAGATGGTGAGAATTTCAAGGTTGACCAGTGAGGAAGAAAAATTTAAAGAGGAAAGGTATACTTTAATAGGCATGTTCTTGGAGAGAGGGTACCCTCTTAAAATGTTAATAAAAGTTAAAAAGGAGGTAGAAAGGAAAAGATGGTGCAGTTTCCAACCAATATTGGCCATGGAAAGTCCAGTGCAAGTAGACAAATCTAATGGGACAGAGTCCGGAACAATGGGTATGGTTTTACAATACAGTAATAGAACACCTGAAGTCATGGAAATTATTAACAAAGGGTGGGATATTACTTTTGACAAGAATATGTTTTCAACTATAGGCATTAAGCCAAAAATAATTCATAGTAGAGGTAGTAATATTAAAAATATATTGGAGGCACAAAATATGAATTTCAGTAAAGGTTCTTACATGTCCAAATGTGAGAATTGTAGGTACTGTAGGTACATTAACAATGGACCATATGTTGACATTGGTGGGTTTGGTGTTTCGGTGAAGTGTCCCGGAAAAAACAATTGTAATTCTAAGAGAGTGGTCTATGTGGCCACTTGTCTTTCATGTCCGGGCTTTTATATTGGGAAGACCACCCGTAGACTAAGGGACAGGATTGGTGAGCATTTGAGAGCTATCAAAAATAAAGACCCACACAATGCCCTATATTTACATTCTAGACTATGTATGAATTTTAATAAGTTTTTATTTTTTGTAATAGATAAAATTACGGATAATAAGTGGGGTGGAGAGTGGGAGTCTATTTTAGAGGCACATGAATCCCTGTGGCAGATCCGGATGAATGCAATGAGCCCACCAGGACTCAATGACTTTATTTCTATAAAGCCTTTTTTAAAAATAAAACAAGGTAGAATTGCTTAACCAAGAGAAATAGGAACTGTATTAGATCCTTTTTTAAAACAAATGTTTTTCATATTTATATACATATGTATAAGTGTATTGTTTCATATATATATTTTTTGTAGTAATATGTTATGTGAATATTATTAATTTATAAAACTCAATTTTTACATTAGTGTATGTGAATGCTCGTATGGAGGTATAAATTGATATACAATACAGTGTAAGAGTTAAAAAGTTTTTTAAAAAATGAAGTTTTTTGTATGTTATATGATGTTTTTATTAGGGTTATTATTTGATAAGTCATCTTGGTGTACTGGGTATCTGTTTAAAAACCAATTTATTATGTTTAAGTGATCATTAATTGTTAAATGATGGGCTAATTAATTAATAGGAAATTGTATAAAAGGGGAGAGTGCATTGTAAACGAACAACTCTGAAGATGCCTATGGTTTATAACCTTGGCGAAAGCGCTTAGTTGTTCGTGGATTACGTGTTTTGTCAATTGAATATTTGTTGACTGAGAGCATTAAACCGTTATTGGCTTCAAGTTTCGGTGGAACCTCACTCTAGTTAGTTTTACATAGTGCCTGTTTTGCTTCCATATAATCTGTAATTAACCTTCTGTGCATTGGTGGTTTAGATTTCAGTTTGGCAGAATTATCTAGCAACAAATTAACCTTTATAACCCCATGATTACTGCACATCAGTGGTGATAAAACTTGACTTGAAGTTAGTCATTTCTTTGGGAACACAAACAATGTCTAGTATGTTCCATCTCCGGTAGTTTTTTTTACAATCTGAAGTAATTGTTGTTCCTGAATATATGCTGTGAATAATTTCCTTATTAACATTGTAGAATCAACAGTATTCCAGTCTGTTTCTGGTAAATTTATGTCTCCAACTAATATTCTTCCCTCCTGTGTTTCATGCAAGAAATGTATGAATTCCTCTAGACCACCTGCACTTGACGTTGGTGGTCTATACACTCCAACAATTGTTATATGTTCCAGGGTTGTCTTTATTGTCACAGCCTGTAGTGCTGGTGTTATCGTTGAACATGTAACAATCATGTCTCATAACTATCTTTAATCCCTATCATAACACTTCCACCTGATTTTTATTAGAATGTGTGTTACAATAAAAACATTTATACCCTCACAAAATTGGTTTCCAGTTATTGTTCTTTAACCATGTTTCACAAACAATAACATCAATCCTTTGTGAACGTAGCAAAGTTTCCAGTAAAAAAATGTATTATTAATGCTCCTAGCATTAGCAACCATCAGAGATGCATAAAATATTGCTATCTGTGGGCTGTTAAATTTTCAACATTGCAAAAATCCCTCCTAGTGTTTGTCAAATATTGCAAAATATCTGCTGCAAAAATTTTCTTCCCTGATCTAGACAAATGCACACCATCCTGTTTGAACACGTGTGCCCAAAACAAGGCTTGGATGCTCTACACATTTCCATTTTTTAAACAGGACATTTTTTTCATGTAGATATTTACCCCATAAATCTTTTCATTCACAATGACCTGACTATCCTTTTCTACAGGCGATTTGTGAAAATCACGTCCCAACACCAGTACAAGCAATACTATCTAAGAGGGCTGTTAGTTCCCTACTAACAGTCAGATAATCCTTGCAGATAACATCATTTGTACCAACATGAATAAAAACAGAAGCATACTCACTTACTTACATTAAGGCATTCCAAGGCTGGTCTCACATCTTCTATTTTTGCTCCGGGGAAACATAACACTATTCAATGTTCATTATCATCTCTGCAAATATGTTTATCAGTTCCACTAATAACTGAATCTCCAATTACAATAATATCTTTGCTGGCCAGCTCTGAAGAATCTTCAGCTTCTAATACAGTAATTTCTGCTTTATCAATTGTTACAAAGGAATGATCTTCTTCACTATTAGTCTTATTAATCCTGCTGTTTTCATTGTGTATTAAATTCTCATCCAGCTGGTGTTGTAAATCCACATCTTGAGTCATATAGTCAACATCTGTCTTTCTCTTCTTTCTTACAGTAATGTTCTTTAATCCTTCCACATTCAATTTTGATTTCTTCCCATTCACCTGCCACTTGCCTCTTTTTTCTACCTTTTCCATTGGAAAGATGAGGCCTTTGTCTGTAGACTGAATGTTTTCTGATAGAAAAATGTCATCATTTCCAGTAACCTGTGAGTTACGTAACAAAGCAGTCCTTTTTACTACGTATTCTCTTTCCTTTACAGTCATTAATCAGTTTCTTTTTCTTCCTTATTTGTTGTGAACTTCTTCCTTTCTTTCTTTTTTTTATTTTTTTCTAAACAAACTAGATTCTCAGATTGCTGAATACTTGCATCCAGAATTCCAGAGTTGTCAGTGGCATCATCTTGATTCATAGGGGTTGAATTATCTTTGCAGAAAATAGATGCATCATTTCCTAAACGTGTTCTGTTTGTTCTATTCCTAACATTATTTATTTCATCAGTCCAGTCATTAATATATGATACAACAGTTCTCCAAACCATGCCAATTGCACAAGTGCAACTACTATCTACTACATTTCTCTTACCCTCCCTTCTCTATGGAGCACCTCTTGTAACAAACCTACAATCATCTCTCAAAACCAAACTATCCTCTTGTTACAATAAAATAGCCAGATTCGCCACTAGCAACAAAGCATCAACCCATCACTGTGAACCTCTCCACAAACTCAATTGGCTAGAGCTACCCAACTACCTCTCTTACACTCAGCTCACCTATGCTCATAAACTCATCTTCCAGCCATCCCTCTGTCCCGCACTCTCTACTACCTTTAAAATGCACCACACTCAAAGATGTCTAATATCAAACAATCAAAACCTTATAGAAGTTTACAGACCCCTCCACACTCCAGGACAAAACCTCCTGTCCTTCTCATTAGCACGTATATGGAACTCCCTTCCCCCCTCCACTCATACCATTACTTGCCTCCCATCCTTTAAAAAATCACTCCACTCTCATCTAACCTCCACATGGGAATGCTCCTGCTCCCATCCCTCATAACCTACTCTTTACTTTTTCTCTTCCTTCTCTCAAACCCCAGGTAGCAAATTCATGCTTGCTTCCAGTATACAACTCCTTACAAATATCTAGCAACTCCTTATCCTACTGCATCTAACTACCTCTCCTCAATCAAAAAAAAAAAAAAAAAAAAAAAAAAAAGTTGCCATTATTACCTTTGAATTGTAACACTCTTCTTCTGTCTAATTATCAGAAATTGTATAATGTTAACCTCACTAATCCTCATGCAATCTATGTGTGTATCCTAATCTTTATGTAATCTGTATGAGGAGCTTTTCTCCCCAGGACTCCATTGGAAACGGGTTCTTCTGGCCCACTGGACTATCCTGGTTAAACAACTGCAAATAAATAAATAAAAATAAAAGTGCAATCATCATCATTAAGTCTAGATTTACTTCTAACAATGGTAAGCAAATCATCCAGCTTTTAACACAAGGAACACAGATCACCAGTGTTATCAGCTGTTACCTTTAAATATGCATAGCATTTATTACACTGTACAAGATATTTCTGCATTAGCAAATTAATTACATACACATTTAAGGAATCTGTTTTCAGCTTCAAATAAATACAATATTACAAAAGAAAATATCAAAATCAGTAACCATAGAATTCAAAGGGTCTATATCACATTATCGAAGTTTTAAAAGTTCGAACTTTAATGATCGAACTGTTAAAACTTCGAATATGACAAAAAATGTTTTAAAACAAAACAAGAAAAAATGGTGTAAGCAAGGGGGGCAAGCCCCCCTGCACCCCCCATGTGGGGGACTGCACCCCCACACCTCCCGCTCTTTAAATATACCAACTACGAGATCACCCTACAGTGTAGGAAACGAAAATTTTCCATTTCTGCACTGTAGTGAGCTGAAGTGTGATCTCGGAGTAGGTATATTTAAGTAGCAGGGGTAGGGGGGGTGCAGGGGGGCTTGCCTCCCTGCTTACACCTTTTTTTCTTGATTTGTTTAAAAAAGGTTTTTTTCATATTCGAAGTTTTAAAAGTTCGATCATTAACGTTCGACCGTTATCAAAATTTTAAACGTTCGAATTACTAATGTGATATAGACCCAAATTCAAAGAGAACTTAAATCAACTTCTATGACAAAAAAATCACACCAGCAATATACAACATGCACTTTATATCAAATGTTTTATACAGATACTAATAAGAACAAATTTGTTTTGCTTACAGTTATTATTTATCCCATTTAGTATCCTTCTAAACATTAATGACATAAAGTGGGGGTATATGCTTTACAGTCCATCTACATGTTTAACAAAGTCAACAAAACTCCAGTCTTTCTCAGCCCATTTTTCTTGCAAAGACATATTTCACAAATTTGATTGATGCTTTATAGTCTTCATTTGATCACTAATTTCTGTGTTGCTGGTCTTCTTCCTGTCGATCTTCCAACACCAGACTCAGGTTCAAGTCTAAGGTACTCCCGATTCTTCTAGTCAACTGCATTGCTTATTTTCTGCCTCTCAAGTGGATTTTACACATAGATGTGAACCTTCTTGTTGACATAGCCACTAATTCACAGGGAGGAGACAAATTTTGCCAATGAGAGTTTGTACTCCTCATTTAATAGACATTTCAGGAACTTGGAAAAATAAATTATACAGATACAAGCGCCTTCAGTGGCAAATGTTACATTTGGAGGCTACCTGCATCACAAGGTGGTACCCAGGGGGTTTGAGAGTGCTAAAAATGCTAACTTATGGTAAGACTTTCCCTGAATTACTTAAGCAATGGCAGACACACAATTTGAGATTTAGTGCCGATCACATGAGGCATCTGATAGACTTTTTCTTGCCTCAGGAGAAAGCGTTATGTGCTACAAAGGAGCTGCAACTAGTTATCAGCTCCACATATGCAACTGAGATTGTTGGTGATAAACTTGACACCCCCTTTGAGAATATTTTCAACTATGATAAGAGGTTACATGCAGCAAAGACTAGGAAGCTGCTGAGGGACCTTAATGATTTCAAAAGGGGAGCGGTGTTTGCATGGCTGAGAGAACATACTGCTCAGTCGAGTACTGTGGATACTGTAGGTGGCACTGAACAGTTAATTGAAGCTCTGGTAGCCATGGTTACTGGATTGATGTCACAGGCTTCGACTGCAAAGCCTACTGGGACATCATAAGTAATGGTAATGGCTACACAAACTGAGCTGGTTCAAATACAACTTGAAGCGGTTTCCTCTGACTCCTTAATGAGTATGGGTTCTTTTTCCTTCAAAGAACCCTTACCAATCAGCAAGAAAAAATGCTGCAGAAGCAGAATGAGGAGGGGACATGTACAGTGGGTCCAGAGCATGGAAGAACTGCAGACTAGACTAAGAACGAGAAACAGATGAATGATTTGGTATTTAATTTATCTTCTTTTGAACTTACACAAGCGCAATTATCTGTATTTAGCAGAGGACTTTTGTTCATTCCTGCTAAGTTGTCTGACATGGTAGATATGCTTAAGGACTTAAAGATGTTTTATAGGGATTTATTGCTTAGACTTGAATTTCCAAAAATGGCTAATAGTATTGATGTGTTCAGAAAGCCTAGTGTTTATGTACATAAGAGCCACCCAATAGTTGACACCTTTTTGACAGTATGTGAAAAAGATATCAGAGCAGCTTTTGAACAAAAGCGTCACCCCACTTTCTATAATTTGATTATTGCAGAGTCAGAAGCTCTGAATGAGTTGAAGGATATGTCTACAATTGAAATTAGACCTGCTGACGGGGTTTGTCATAATGGATAAGTTGTTTTACTATGAAAAAATGCTGGAACATCTAGGTGATACTTTGATTTATTCACAGATATCAAAAAGTTTTGTTAACGGTATTACGGGTAAAGTGTCATTCTTGGTTTTTGATTTTTTGATGAGTGCTGTGATTTCTGAAGATTTGTTCAAATATTTTACTGTAGAGCATCCTACTACTCTAATATTATATGGCCTACCCAAAATACATAAAGACATGGTTAACCCACCCATGAAACCCATAGTCTCAAGTGTAGGATGGGCTACCGAACCTTTGTCTATTTATGTCGAGAACACTCTATGCCCCATTTTGGATAATGTGAGTAATGTGCTCAAGTCTTTTGTTATTGAGTTATGCAGGAATGTATCCTGTATCACAGATGAGTATATTTTTGTGATGATGGACATAGAGTCCTTGTTTACTGTTATCCCTAACACATGGGTTATAGATAATATCAGGGAGTTTCTGAACAGCAGGCATGTTTTTTTTCTAATACTAAAGTGAATTTGATATGTATACTCTTGGAGATTATTTTGGACAATTATGTGTTTAGTTTTAAGAATGAGTTTTACCTTCAGATGGTTGGCATAGCTATGGGCACAGCTTGTGCCAATAGCTGCGCCAACCTAGCATTGACGCAATGGGAAAACACTCTGGTATTGCATAATAATGATTATTCTGAGCATATTATTTGGTGCATTAGATTTGTTGATGACATATTTTTTCTATGGAATGGATCTATTGATTTACTTGATATGGGAGGGTGGCCTAATGGTTAAGGTGTCTGCCTTTCACACATGAGGTACAGGGTTTGAGCCTCACAAGGGATAATTGGCTAGGCTTAAAATGGCTCGCAAAGGCAGTTAGCCTAGTACTAACCTATGAACTTATATTTATAGGTTATTTGCATGCTATGACATCCTTTCTGAAATTTACTTGTCAGAATTCGAGGGATGAGGTTTATTTCCTTTATGTTTCTGTAAGGAAGATGGATTTTGGCTCTTTAAGTGCAGGCTTCTATAGGAAACCTACAAGGAAGAATACCCTCTTGCATAAGAGCAGCATGCATCCCAGACCTGTGTCTAGGAATGTTATGAGAGGGCAGGTCTTAAGAATCATGAAGCTTCACAACAATGATGCTCAGATGTTAACAGCTTTACAGATGCTTAGACAGGAATTCCAGCTGAGGAATTATTCAGTGGAGGAGATAGATCTATGTATTGAACAATCCATGCAGGAGAGAGGATATAGGGGTAGACCGTATTATTCCGATCAAATAGATACAAATAGTTTGAGTCAACAGTTATATGTTAATAATATTAGGGTTCCCCTTACATACTCCAGTGATATAAATGTCTCTTGTGACATTTTTAAGAAGAACTGGGGTATATTATAGGTGTCAGATGATTTTAGGGGAATTGTGAAAGATAGACCCTATTTTTCCTTCAGGAATAATCTATCCTTAAAGAGACAACTTTGTTATAAACCCTATAATAACACTACTTTTATAGATTCCAAGAGATTGAGAACATATCCTTGCAGAAGGTGTTCTGCCTGCAGTTATATCCATGCAGGTTCTAGTTATAAACATCCAGAGGCTGGTTTTCTGGTTGATTGTGATTTTTATGCTGATTGTAAAACCCAAAATATAGTCTACTTTAGTTATTGCCAGGTCTGTAATGTCTTCTACATTGGGAAAGCCAATTGCTCTTTTAAGGAGTGTATCCTTGAACATGTTACATATGTTAGGAATGGGAAAAACATATTGAGAGCAATGGGCCACAACATATGTTCAGATTTTTTGCACTTGAAGTAGTGACAGAGAATATTAGGAGTGGTGACATAAAGAATAGGACAGAGTCCATTGAACAGAAACAGATTCTTCAATTTTCAGCCTATAAACCACCAGGCATCAATGATACCATAACCTTGAAAGCTTTCCTTTGTGCACATAAACTGAAACACTAAATAGACATTGAGGGCCTTTGTATTTATTTTTTAATGGTTTTACATATTATTTAATTATTTTTATATGTGCTTTTTATATGTTTGTATTTTACAATGCCTGATATCTGTATTAATTGAGTGTAAGATTTTATTGGGTATTAGAGGCTGTCTTGATTTGATAGACTGTTGAGTAGTATATTTGTGCGATGCATTTTTAATGTGTTAAGTCTGATGAAGCAATTTTAATCATGAAAGGGCTTATTCCTTTGCAATAAATTATTCTTTCCACCCTGATGCTGTGTATTCCGGTATCCTGTCATTTTGTTTTGAATTTGTACTTTGTATTTGATACCGGAGTTAATCCATTACCAAGCTTGTTTTACTTTTGTTCATTTACCTTTGGGACATTGGAAAAGGTTTCGCTGGCAAAGTCTGCCTTTGACCTTTATGGTCAGAAGAATGAGAAGCTGAGTCCCCTTCTGTTTGCTGGCTCATGTTTGTTGGATAAACTTTTTATGTTGTCCTCAATGTGTTCTACATCAAAAAATTTCTTTCATTTTCCACCAAAAATATTTTGAAGACAGCTAGATACAGCAGATTGAATCTCATACCTGCCTCTTGTCATTCCCTGATTGCTGGGATAAATTTACGTCTCTTCTGCCAGGTGTACAGTGAATAATCATTTTCCACAAATGCTCTTCTGTGTCCAGTTTTTAATACTTTTTCCTTTTACCATGGTTTTGTCAGGATCAACTCTTTCTACCAGTATGATTGCATATTTACTAATAGAGATCTTGGCTGCTGTCTCATGGCCAGGTTTGGAACATGCACTTAATATGCCCTTTCAATTAACAAATCCTGCTGTGGAATACCAGTCCAGTTGCTTATCTGTGCTTTAAAAAAATAATATGGTCTGCTCCTTTCAGTTGCTGTGGTAAAACAGAAAAAAATCCAGTTTTCCTTGCACGTTCCGTCTTCTAACTCTGCCATTTTTAAAACAGCTCTTCTTGAGAAGTCTCATATTCAACCAGCATTTTCTTCATTTCAGCCTTTAATTTTTTTGCAGTTTTATCAGTTCATCTTAATTCTAATTTAAAACTTCATCCATTTCTCCATCTTTTTGTTACTTGAGTTAATATATTGCTTCATTGCTTCATTTATTTTAATCACCTGTAAACACATTTGATTTATTTTTTTCTCCAAATAACTGGAAGCCATCTGTTGTACCAAAGCTGAAGCTTGACCTGCTTTTTTATGAACAGCTGGATGATTCTTCCCAATCAATATCTTCTCTTAACATTTTCTAGTTGATTTTCTTTCATGTTCTCTAAATTTCTTCATTGTTGAATTTTACTCAAGCTGACAATATCATTGGCTCTTAGTTCTCCATTTCTTTTCTCACACTGGGAGAATTAACATTAAGCTTCTGATTAGTGTGCAGCCATCTTGTAAGCCTCTCATCCCACAAGCCTCTTTTACGATGAAACAGAGATGTGTTAACAAGAGATTCCAGACTGGGGCATGAAGTAGGGAAGATGTCCCCACTGACTGAAAGAGAAGAGCTTTTGAGAAAGAGAGATTGAGACCCTAGAATGGCAGTGGGTCTTGGAGTTGACAGCCAGTTAGAGATCCAGTTGTAGAGTTTAGAGTGGAGAAGGGGTTTTTATCATGAAATTATTTGGAAAAGAAGCAGACACTGAGAAATCCTGAAGTAAGGTGGTTGTTGGTGCTCTTTATTGAAATATGCAAGGAAACTCTGAAAAAAATGAGTTAGAGTGAGAGAGGAAATAATCTTTCATGGCAGATGAATAACATCAGTGACTAATATAAAGCTGCAATTGGTTAGCCCAAGTTTGACAGCTTTTGCTTCTAGGATTCTTATAACATCGAGATCCAGTAATATGTGAGAAAAAATTTTTGTTTTCATTACTTGAAATATGAAAGTGCTCGATTGTTTGAACTACGTGAGCGAAGCAACTGTTTCGTTTATGGTTTTGAAAAGACTGATTTCTTAAAGCATCTCTTGCTCCTAAACACCACGTCTGTTAACTTGTTTATTCTCAGACTAACCAAAAGGGCCAAATCTGTGATTTATGGTGGTTTATAAGTTTAATTCTCCTTTAATTATCGCTGTACTCTTATTACATAGGTGATGCAGTCAAGCTTCTTGATGGCTTTCCCACTATACGCTTAGTGTAAATCTATGAACTTCATTAAAATTAAAGCAGGAACAATATAAAGCAATACTTATCTATTTTATTAAAATGTGTATCCTGTTTTCATAGTAGCTGTAACATTATTAACTCATGTAGGATATTACTGAAAGTATAAAACTTACATTAGTGAATGTGGCAACTCCAAAAACAAAGTACATCTTCAGGGAAAAAAAACACAAATGATGTCGAGCATCACTGTAAAAACACACTGACATTTAAAATCATTTAAAAATCACTGGGGAGAGTTTCATAACAGAAGTGATCTAATTCTCAGTCCATATTTTATGTATCAACCCTTTACTGCATGAAGAAAAATGCATTGTGCAAACTAGAAGTCAGTAAACCATGTTACAGGCATCAACTGCTTACCGTATCTCTTTCAGGTGATAAATCTGAATCAGTTCAAAAGTAAACAGTAATGTTTCAGTTCTGCATATTTTATTTAAAAAAAAAGACATTGACAGTTTCCTGTCACTAAATTCTGCTTTCAAGATAATCATTTAACCAGTTGTGTAACGAAGCAGTGTTACCATTTCCTCTGTGTTCTACCTGGATCTTCTTTACAGCTTAGAGTCGCTATGGTCAGAAACTGAAAACATTTTTATTATATCTTGATTTTCTGTGTAGCGCATTATTTGTTTATTTTTTTTTTTTCTGGTTTGTTCTGTTCTGTTCCAAACTGGTCTGATGGGGGTTGTAGTATTGATCTGTCATTTTTTTTTCAGTCATGGCTTTTTTCTCCTATTCTCTCCCATAGTATGGCATTTTGGCTATTCCTTCTCTTAGCTGGCCTACAATTGGGCAAGTATATTTTCAGCAAGAGACTGTTCTTTGTAAATGTTTCATTTTGTCTGGTTAAAAGTAAACACAGTGTATATTTTGTGGGACCTCTGTGTTCTGCAGTGGGATTTAGAGCAAGTAATAAGAAATTTCATCCAACTTCAGCAAGGATGGGTTCACAAAATGGGTGAAGTGAATATGATCATACATTGAGAAAGACACAGGTTGGCAACAGCAGCTATGATAAACCACAGGGAGTGGTTTACAATGATGTATGGAAAATACCACAAAATGCTATCAGGGGCTCAGATTCCGGGAATATGGTTAAGCTTACCTGGTATATCCTGGCATTTTTGGTGACCATTTATAAAAAGGGAAATGGTTTTAGTGAAAATACAATTGGCTGATAATAAGGGGAAAGGGTCCAGAGGAAGGTGATTAAGATTGTAAACTACATTGATGAGTGGGGGTATGAGGAAATCAATCCTGAGGAGTTTTGGATTATACAGTTAGAATAAGAGGAGAAAACAAGGGGATATAGCCCTGATGTGTTCACTCCTGCAAGAGAAGGTGAATGAAGTGGAAGTAAAGACAAAAATATGGTGGTTTGGAGAGGGCACAGAAGACAGATAGAGAGGTCATGCTTTAGGCAGAGCATGAGGATGTGTTATTTTATAGAAAAGGTGGTGAAATATTGGGACAAACTTTTAGAAGCAGCTGAAGAGTTAACTGTTATATAAAAAAAAAATTGCATGAAATCAAATCTGGCCAAGATGGCATGATCCAATGTGAGTGGTTAAAGTACAACCAGCCAACGGCAAGCTGTCAAGTCAAAACTCTAGTTAAAGTATACATAAAATGTGCTTTTTGCAGAAGGCAAGCCCCCTGCACGCCACAGAGGTGGGGCTACATGCTACTCTCCTTTTCCTTGTATATACTAACTATAAAGCTGTACAGCCATGGGGAAAAAAGAAAAAAATCTGAAAAAAGAATGAAAATGCTCTCACAAGTAAAGTCTTACAGTGCAGTTGTATAATTCAAAAGAATTCTAGGAAATGCATTTTCAGGGAGTTTAGACTGGGGCAATATCTTTCTAGAGTTACCTTTCAAGGAAGGCCTCACAAGATGGTGTACCAGATTAACGGATTTTTTAATATAGGATCAGAAATTGTAACATCAAGCTTCTGTCATACTGGCCTTCAAGAATCTTGATTGCTACTATCAAGTTTAACTATTTGTTAGTATTTATATGTATGTCTAGGTTTTTCTGCAGTTACTACTGAAATAAGTTCTCTAAATAAATATTTTGGCAATTTTTTTCCAGATTTGTGGCATCTCCTGTGCAGCATAATTTCCTTTTCTTAAACATCATTATTATTATTATTATTATTTTTTAAGCATGAACTTACCTATCTTCTGTCCTTTTAAGCTCAAAATATGCTTTTTTCTGAGCAGATGCAGTCTGACACTCATTACTTTTATAACAAAACAGAGGTCATTCTTCAGGATGATGTATGCCATTAAATATTGTAGCAATTCTGCATGGCTTCTTCAGTAGGGCTTGTTTTTGAAATCAAGGACTTTTTGTGAATAATCTTAATGTTTTATAATTGATTGTTTCTTTATACCACAAAAGACAGTGTTATATTCTATGATGGGACAAGATAAGGAGCTCTACATGGGTAATAACTCCTCTGGTTCAGCTGTTCATGGTATTGAACATCTTACTGGCAACTTCATAACTCTTTCTGATTGTAGGAACACTTCAGTTAAGTTTTGATGCACTGATGTCACTAGGTCTCTAATATAGTATTGGTCTTTGGTATTTTGTTGTCATATTTAATTTTACTCTTCTAAGATTTGGATAAGCTGTATTTTTTTTACACTAAAAGAGAAGCTGCTGTCATCAAACTAGTAATAGATTTAGCTAACCCTTCTTGTAGCAGTCTCAGATTTGTGGGTGATTAACTAGACTACCAACTTTGCAGTCATCTAATTAAGTAATCAAGAGTGCTTCCTTTTTTATGAAATCAGAATAATATTCTAAACAGTGGGGTATCCAATTTAGTCCTGTGGAAAAGACAGTCACATAAGCAGGGTCTGAGTAAAGGCCTTCAAATTATAATCATGCACTTTTGTTTAGTCAGTGTTTGTTCCATTGGATAATGCACCACTTATGTTTAAGTTACACAGTTAGTCAATAATATCCTTTGTCATATCTCCAATATAAGAGAAAAGGTAAACTGGAGCTCGAAAGGAGTTAGTTTTTTTTCTTCTTCTTGCATGGTGGGAAGTTATGGTAGTCAATCTGTTAGATGCCTTTTCATCTAATAGATTGGAAGAGTATTTCACTTCATGTACATTAGAAGGTTTACAAAAATATTTGTATACTTGTTATTATGTATTTAATTTTGGCATTTTTCTTTTCTTTTTTTATTGGCCTGAACTAAATTATAATTTGAGTTAATTGACTAAAATTAATATATTGACTACAATGAGAATTATTAACATAGTAGTTACACATTATATATATTGTATGGCATTACAAATATATTATACAAAGCAAATATTATGTAAAGTTAATTACTGGGAATGGACTTGACTGTTCTATCTTTAAACACTAGTGGTTTAAACAATCCAAGGAAAAGATTTAATTTATTAAGATATATGAAATTAAATAAAGTACAAGTAGTATTTCTTCAACTGCGGTGGTGGTGCTGCGGTAGCGTTGTCGCCTCACAGTAAGACGCTGTCCAGTTCGATTCTCAGCTAGAGCGTCTTCTGTGTGGAGACATGCGTGAATGGGTGTACCTTCATTTGAAGGTTGTGCGTCAGGGCTGGCAACTCGGCACGTAAAAATCCACTGACAATCATTAGCGGACCGGAGTTCCACTGTGGCGACCTCTAACCGGGAAAAGCTGAAAGACACAAACAAGTAGTATTTCTTCAAGAGACTCACTTCAAAACAAATGATACCTATATAAGGAACCCTAATGAATACATAATCTTATCTCACTCTTCATATAAGAAAAACACTAGGGGAACTTTACTTTTATGGAAAAAAATGTCACCATGCCCCAAATCATTTACAAACATGAAGATAAAGAAGGACTTCTGGCTATAGTAATAGTAAAATACAATAATAGACTCTGGACATTAGTAAATATATACTGGTTCCCAGGTATTGGGGTTGGGACAATTAGAAAACACACAAATCTAATTACTTGAGTATATAAAGGAAATTTGATTCTGGGAGGTGATTTCAATTGCATATTGGATAAATCAGAGACCACAAGCAAAAGGAAATTATGTGTAAGTTCTATAGCGAAGTTTCTTAAGAAATGGGAAGAAAGCTTAAATCTAATTGATACATATAGTTATAAGGAGAACAATTCATTATTATTTTCACACCAAGATCACAGATTTGGGACACATGCAAGAATTGATAAAATTTTATATCTCAAGAACTAAATTCAAAAATAACAAAATTCCTTGTCCCTTTTCAAATCACAACTCATTAATTCTCAAAATGCATACAGATTATAAGAAGTTAATCTTTATGTCAAGAATTCCAGCTTACATTACAAAATTAAAACAATTTAAACCTTGGTTAGATTCAGAAATACAACTCTTTTTAGACATAAATTACACTACTGAAACAAATATAATTCATCTTTGAGACACCTTGAAAGCCTATTTAAATGGAAAAATTATTTCATGGTACAAAAACAAACTAAAAGAGTGGGAATCAGAATTATGTAACATTCAAAAACAAATCACATATCTCACTATTAATCCATTTACTTACACACAAAATAATCATAAAAAACAATTGAAGACTTAAACAAAAGATATAATGAAATTCTAACTCACAAAACTAATATAGCTATAGAAAAGTTAAAACTTAGCTCCTATGCAGTTTCACCTAAACATAAGCACAATTTTGCAATAAGATTAAAGAAACATTTGAATGAAAACAATATTACAAATATTATACGTGAAGGGAAAACAAAAAACAAAATGGTTTCGGATTTAAATGATATACTAGATGCGTTTAAACATCATTTCACTGATCATTATAATGATATTTCACATCTCACTAATACATCAAACTTAGACCTGAACTTAGTAAAGGCGATTCCAGAAAAGTTAAAGTCAGACATTCAAAAACAAATATCCCTAAAAGAAATTACCCAAAAAATTAAGGAAAGTAAAAGTAATAAAACACCGGGAATTGATGGAATAATTAATGAACTGTATAAGATATTTCCTTCTTCAGTAATATCATTGTTTCATAGAACTTTAAATGAAATTCAATCACAAAACACAATACCAATTTCATGGAGATACTCCTTAATTACACCCATTATAAAAGAAAATAAAGACCCGTTACATTGTAAATCTTATAGGCCAATTTCTCTTCTTAACGACTATAAAATCTTCATGTTAATACTAGTTACTAGAATTAAAAAATCACTGATACACATAATAAATGAGGATCAAACAGGATTCATTTGTAAAAGGCACACACATGACAATATACAAAGAATACTAACACTTATAGACTTGTTAAACAGAAATAACCAGGAAGCTCTAATAGTAGATTTGGATATAGAAAAAGCCTTTGATTTACTGAGATGGGACTTTCTTTTTAAGGCTTTGGAATTATTTAAATTTCCTTCTAATTTTATTATACTAATAAAGAATATTTATAAAAAAACAATCTGGCTTATGTAAAACTCGGGCCATTCACCTTGAAAGCTATTGAAATAACCAAAGACACAAAACAGGGATGCCCGATGTCACCCATTTGTTTGCCTTAGGAATTGAATTATTTGCCTCATTAGTACACCACAATTCTAAAATATCAGGCATAGATGTATATGGTCAACTTAATTCAAAAATTGTTATTTGCTGACGATGTTTTACTTACATTATCTGTTTTGGAGAAATCAGTACAAAAACTAGATTAAATAGTGGAAAGGTTTTATCATATATCCGGCCTTAGATTTAATAAGGGAAAATCTAATTATATGCATTTGAATAAAAAGAGAGAATTCACTTCAACAACAAATTGCATAATAGGAAAACAAGTTCCCACAATAAAATATTTAGGAATAACACTATGTGGTGATCTGGAATCTACATTAGACATAAATTATAACAACAAAATTAATAAATTAAAAATGCTAATAGTAAGCTGGAATAAAATGTTTTTGAGATTTGAAGACAGATTACAAATAATAAAAATAACAATACTTCTAAAAATAAATTATACTGCATAAGCGATTCCTATAGTACCAAACAAGGAAATTCTGAAATAAATAAAATTCTATTAAACTTTCTTTGGTATCCAATAAGAAATAGAATAGCCTACACACATCATATTAGATCTTGGGAAATGGGTGGAATTAAATTTCCAGATCTAGAATCATACATAAAAGCTTCCATACTAAGAACTATCATTAATTGGATAGATCCTAATTATTCTTCACAATGGAAAACACTGCATACTATTATTTTCTTAAATGAAAACAAAATAATTAAACATTGCATAAAGTGAACAAAATAATAGGATGTGGCACATTTTGACTGTTTACATTCAATATAATATAACAAAACCAACTAACTTAAATTACATAATAATTACAATTGATTCAGAAGATTTATATATACTAACACTGACATTAAGATATGGCCAGACTTGATAATACCCTTTAGAGCTACAAAAAATTTCTTCAACAAAATTCATAATGTTATCCTAACTAGATGGGAGGGGAAAAACTTCACTTGTTGGCAACACTGTATAGAGAATCAAGTAGTATTAGACATTCAACAAATTCAAAATATATATGATATTTCAATGGAAGATTGGTTGATACTTCAAAGCATATTAGCATATGCCAAATATCTTAACAGTAAAATTATTAATTCTCCTTATAAAACTAGTCAAAATTTGATAAGTCTTATATTTCAAGTTATTTATAACAAACACAATTGGACAAATCTAATTTCAAAATTATACAAAATATTGATAACATATAAAACTAACCCTAATACAAGATATTTGAATTTCATAGCAAAAGGATGTCATACCAATCTATCAATTGAAAGTAAAACAAATCATCTTTGTTCTATTAAGTTAACATTTAATTTACAAGTATGGAAAATATTTACCTGGAAATATATTCACAGGGCATTTATTACACCTGATAAGCCAAATTTAATTTACTTGATAAATCTGTTTGTTGGAGATGTCCTTTAACCTGTAAAGCTGACTGGTCTCATATATTTTTTGATTATAATAACATAAAAAAATTCTGGGAAGAAATTACTATTTTTCTCCAAGCTATATTCACAGACACCTTTATTTTAACCAAATCTTTAGTTCTTTTATATGTTAATGATACTACTGAAATGAATAAAAAAATCTAAACCTACTTTGGTCTATACTAGCGGTGGCAAGGAAATGTATAACTAGAAAGTGGAATTCTTCACAAGAACCTTCTCTGGAAGAATTCTTGAGATTGATGGAAAAAACAGCGACATTAGAAATTAAGGTAAAAGAATTGAGAATCTCTCGTAAAGCATGGATAAACAATCCTTGGGAAAAAAAATTCTTGCTCTTATTGAGACATTAAAACTGAACTCTAAATGTGTAACTTCATACTTTATTGATTGAATATTATACATTTTTTTAATTTCATATTTTTTATTTTTTTTGTTCAGGTCAATTGTACATAGTGTATATAGAGGCTTATAATACTTGTTTTCACTGATGATTGTATTGTTAAATATTATAATATTTGGAAAATAAAAATTATTTGAGGAAAAAAAAATATCCTTGTGTTTTATATTGTGAAAAGGTTATGCGTATTAAAGGGTTTAATGTAACACAGCTGCAAGCTCCTCAAATTATACAAAGTATATACAGTTGATACAATAATGATACAGCATTGATACAGTAATGGTAATAAGCCGTGGTGGTAAAGCGGTAGCATTGTCGCCTCACAGCAAGAGGTTCTCCCATTCAGTTCTCGGCTGGAGCACCTTCTGTGTGGAGTCTGCATGCCCTTCCCATGGTCAAGTGGCGTTCGAAAGACTTGCATGAATGGGCATGCCTTCGTTGAAGGTTGGGCATCGGGCTGGCATCTTGGCACCATAAAAATCGACTGCCAGTCATTGGCAGACCGGAGTTCCACTGTGGCGACCCCTAACCGGGAAAAGCCAAAAGAAAAACAACAACATTGATACAGTAATGGTAGCAACATGACACTTTTAACAACCCATAAAGTTGTGAAGCAAGGAGAAGTAGATCCCCAATATTCCTTACTACCAGTCTAATTATTGTTTGTTCTTTAGATCTGCAGACTATTCATATAAGTCTTACAAGCGTATTATTGTCAGGATCTGAAGTAATCTCCATTTGTGCTTTGGCACCACTATATCTAGGATTTTCATAGGTTCACTTTACTAAAAATCTCTTCTTTCCTTCCCAGGTTGCAAATTATTCATGTTATCAATGAATCTGTTATAGGTATTTTGTTCTTTGCTACTACTTCTGTACTCTGAACAATTTGTCTCAAGTATGTATTTATTAATCACCTTAAATATGCTTTTATTGGTATATAATGCATTTTTTTCTTTCTTTGTTATGCTAAAATTCTCCATTTGTAAAATGATTTCTTGTTAAATATCTCATGTAAATTCTTTTTATGGAGCTTTTCTCCTTGGGCCTCTGCAGAAAATGGGTCATTAGCCCAGTCGGACTTTCCCATTAAACAAATAAAATAAATAAACATCATTAGGCACCATACTCAAAAGTTCCCTCCTGCTTCCAGGTTGGCAAGACATTATAGACTCGAGGAGAATTTGAGGCTGTACATCAAATTATCTAGGCTTATCTTGAAGGTAAAATAAAAGTAGATACACCACGCCACGGCAATGAATAATAAAATGTCGGTAAGTGCTTTCACACGGAAATACGTGCTTCATCAGACCTCAAAAACAAACTAAAACACCAAATATATATATTCTCCATATCATCAATCAAATCAATTAAAACATCAGTTTAAATGAACCTATAAGGATTCTACATCAATTAAAAAGAAACTTCCTGTTGGCCATATATAGGTATTGTGCTTCCAACTGCAATATACCTATTAAATTAAATAGCACGTCCCTTCAAAATAGGTTTTATAGAAGTCCTACCATTAATGCCTGGATATTTCTCAGCCTGTAAATGGATTATCCAATGGAGCTCACGTTCTTCCGTGTAGTTCCTAAAATCCCCACCTCGTATACTGGGTCTAACTATTTCAACAACCCTAAACCCAAACACATGATCAAAACCTACTTCTAAACAATGTTTAGCTAGCGCATTTCGTGAATCATGTCTATTTATCAAATATAAATGTTCCCCGATACGCTCAGCTAGGGACCTATTGGTCTTACCAATATAAAAACAGCCACATACTCTGCAGCTAGCCAAATAATCCAAGTCTGTACTCCTACAATTAGCACATGCCCCAAATTCATAAACCTTCTTGGTTACAGGGTGCATAAAATTGTGTGAAACATCTATACTATACTATATAATGTATATATAAACTGGTTACCTATTTAATGTATATATATTTTTTTTAAAAAAGAAAAGGTTTTTAATAGCCTTTTTGTATATTTGTCAACATTTATAGAGCCTTCTACATTTGTCTATTTAAGCCATGCCTGCTTGATATAGGTAATAACATCAATATTTTGTAGAGTCCCTTTATTCCATTTCTTTCAGAATATTTAAAAAAAAAACTAGCATCTTTTTTATGTGGTTAATTGAATTATTGGACCATTTTTATTGGATGCATTTTAAAAGGAAGGCGACTATGGGACTTTTTTATTCAGATCTGAAGAAGTCCCTGTTGTTTAGGGACGAAAAACACGGTGACTAAGTTAAGGGTTTTATGGTTTTTCTTTTTTTTTTTTGGTATTATTTTTAAAGTATTGGATGTTTCATGGTGCGCTTCCTGTGTCAGTGGTTTTCTGCATCTCTACAGTGCTTTTAAACCGTTTTTTAAGTGGCGTTCCTGAGCTGTGAGCACTGGTTTTCTGTGTTTTTTTTTGTTAGTTTTATTATACTTGTTATAGTTTCTTTGTGTCTGGCAGCTTTTTTCTTTGTGCTACCTCTGAAAATGAACACCGCCCAGCTAACCCCATCAATAAAAGAAAAACAAATGTAAAATAGATATTGAAAAGTTATTTGTAAATGAAGATTTATGAAAAGATTTGTCTTGCTTTACGATACTGTGTGAATTCAGTTAATATATTTTGTGAAACTAATAGATTTGTAATCCAATGCATGTCATCTGTGAACTAAATATGTTTTACCCCTGATGTTCTTACGATAAGTGCCACATGATGTTTAACATTCACTTAGGCTGCCACCAGTTCAAAAAGCTAGGAATGTGGTTTCAGAGCAGTGCTTGAAAGTGAGAGGTCAGTCATATGTACTAGGGTCAATTGCTAATAAAATAACATTTTTGTTTACTGGAATACTCCCAGTGAAGTGAGTAGCTGTATTAGCTGTCAGCAGAACCTTAATTTGCTCATCTGGCAACTGATGTCATTCTTATAACTGAGGTGCCCCTCAGCTCTAAGCTGAGGAGTGCAAAAAATGGGTCCATTCCACAATCTGGTGCCCTCACTAGGAGCAAGCAAAGTCTAATTTCTATGATCTGAGCCCCTCAAAAAAAAAAAAAAGTTCCTCTCACACTTTAGGGCTTAAAAATGTCCTTTCTCTTCTTTAAACTGTTGCAAACCAATTGCTACAGATAAATACAACACTGAGGCTTCTGTCCTGAAAGAAAATGGCATTCATTTTTGAATGTTGGTACTGTACTAGGCAGCACCTGGAGTGGTTAAGTGCTTCAGCAAATGCAGTATTGGCATTCAGAAATTGAATACCAGTAATACAATTACTGATTCAACGTTGTATGTAGCTATATTGTTATACTGTTCTCCCCTCCCCCTTCCCTGTTTATTACCTTAAGACAATCCCAAAGGTTAATAAATATTACCTGTGGCAGGCACCATTTTTAAAACTACAATCCACTCTGCTACAGACCCCATGAGGAGCTCAGTGTCTCTCCAGTAAGTGTTTCACAACTGTAAATGCCTATTTATGTTGAATTGTGTTAGACATTTTACAACTGTATATGTTTATGTTGAATTGTGTTAGATATCTAATATGATTTATGCTTTATTATTGGAAGTTACTATGCCATGCTAGCATTTTGTCTGCACCAAGTTGTTTTTCGTATAATAGTATAGTCTATTTGCATAACTGCACCTTGTTCACTAATGTTATTCATGTAATTGTGTTGTGTGTAGACAGCTCATACTGGTGTCTAATTATTTCTATATAATTGTGCTGTTACTTTTGGATAGAATCACAGTAGACAACCTCAACAGAGTGCTGCTCGCTATATTTTTATCTGTGACAGCATAACTGTCTTGAGGTTTCTTCTAACAGATTTTTTCCAATTGGCTCAGTATCTGCATATACTAGTAGTTGGTTCAAGACATTATCCTGCATACAGTAGCTATTTGCTCAGTTTGGTTTTTGTAATCTTTATAATATATCTTTACCATCTCAAAGTGCTTACTCCTCTCTGTACTCTTCTTTTCTAGACCTAACACTACTCTTAAGTATTCGACTGTGGTACCACCCTTATCATTCTTATAAGAAAAGTGCAGTCCGGGTCTGAACTGTCTGCAAACAGCTACAGTTAACTTTGAGTATGTGTCTACCTGTTTGAGCCAATATTCATTTTCCCCTAGAGAGCACTCTGCTTTGGCTTGTAAACAGCCCCCCCCAACACACACACTCATCTTCCACTTTCTTTCTTATTCCCTTCTGTTAGCAGATAGTATCCATAATCTGATCAATACTGTGTGTTTGTTCATTTAAACTGAGACCACAGTGGCCTACTGATACAAGGTTATCCTGTTTTTCCACCTGAAAATGGTTAAGAAATAACTTACAGTTTCAGAGCAGTCCTTGGTCAGTTGTGATTGTTTCTCAAACACTAACTTGTCTTTGCTTTGGCTCATTAGCAGCAGTACAAAGAACTGCCTGCTCACACCCTTGTTCTCCCCTCCCCCTTCCCTGTTTATTACCTTAAGACAATCCCAAAGTTAATAAATATTACCTGTGGCAGGCACCATTTTTAAAACTACAACCACCCTTGTCACTATCATATGTTCATTCATCAATTAACTCTGTTACCTGATTGTTTCCAGCCCCCTCATAAGAGCAACTAACAGGGTCTCTACCCGCTTACTCCCCACCCTGCCCTCTATTCCCTCCCGCCCCTAGTGGTCCCACTTTTATTACACTCACAAACCCCGCCCATCTTTCCAGTAGCCAACCACAGAGCTAACCCAACATTACCTCCTCCATGTTCCCACTACTATCACACCTCCTCAACTAACATGTACAAGCATACCTTACCTATCCTCACTGCATGCACTCTCCTTGCATAGCTTACATCCTACCAAAGCTTTATCATTCCCGCACTCAACCACTACCACTGTACTACTACTCACACCACCACTCATGTCTCACCCTCACTCAGCTCCCCTCCCACCAACTCAAGAACCATCCCTATGCACCCCCACATATTCTACCAACTATATTACTCAAACATAAAGTATCCCTACAACTTAACATAGTAACCCTCCCACCATACATATTACCCAAAGAGCACAATCATAACGTTTCCCTTATAAACAAACACATTCAAAAACTTAGAAAACTAATAACCTCATGCATATCAAAACTAGCCCTAAGTGGAGATATCCACCCCAACCCTGGCCCTACCATCTCCAACCCCAAGCCTCATAATCAGACTAGAAACCACAACTTCTCCCATATTAAAGCCAATAGAAAGCCAAATGACTTCCTTCTACTAAGCCTAAATATTAGAAGTATATCCAACAAAGTCCATGAACTCCATGCCACCATAGACATGTACTCTCCAGATATAGTCATCCTGACAGAAACCTGGCTAAAACCTCACATTACCAGTGAGCAAATACTCCCTACAGGTTATGGCATACTAAGAGTAGACCGGCTAAACAAGAAAGGAGGCGGTGTAGCTATAATATTTAAACAGCATCTAAACATCCAGATCTTAAAATCATCAGCTCCACAAACAGGCAATGAAGAAATAATATATACCAACCTCAAACTAAACCAAAACAAAACCATCAACATAATTGGATGCTACTTCCCACCTGGCCAAAACATCCCTCCACTAGAAAATCTCCTCAGCTGGTCTACCCACCATCTCCCCCAAGAAACTATCATTTTAGGTGATTTCAATATTGACTGGCAATCCTGTTCTGGCAACCATCCAACCCATCATGTAAACCTTCATGGCTTCACCCAACTAGTCCAGTCGCCAACCAGGATAAATAAAAACTCCAGCAAGCACACTACCCTGGATTCAATACTAGTCAGTAAGAGCCCCCAGTCATATATAACAGGCTGCTTATCAGATAGCCTCAGTGACCACTCCCCAACATTCCTACTGAAAAAATACCTATACCAAGCTAAACCTTTCGTCTACCATCAGATATGTAAAAAAATAAACTTTAACCCACTCACATTCATCTCATCCCTCAAAGAATGTAAATGGCATCCTCTAAACTACCTCAGTCTTGATGACGCAGTTGAATTTTTTAATACTACCTTCCTGAGCATCCTTAATTACCATGCCTCCATAAGACTTTCCAGAATCAAAGCACAACCCTCCCCGTGGCTACAGAAAACCACTAAGTCAAAAATGAAAAACAGGGATAAAGCCTGGGAGCACTGGCGCAAAACCAAGACCCCCTCAACTAGACAGAAATTCCTAGAACTATGCAATAGAGTCAAAAAGCTAAAACAGGACAAATTCCAATACTACCAGTCTGCCCTAGACTCCTCCGAACACAGCCCCAAACAATTCTGGTCCGCCATAAACTCCATCCTCCACCCAGGTAAAGTCAGTACCCCTCCTCCTAACATCCCTCACTCCTCAGAAAATATTGCTACCTCATTCAACACACACTTCACACAAACCATACTATCACTAGCTAAACAACACAACCCCCCTCCCCTCCAACCCACACCTTCAACTACTAATCTCCCCACTGCCTTCTCTTTTTCTCCTGTACCTACCTCCAACATAAAAAACTCTTAACTAAACTTAAACCCACCAAATTAGCAGCAGACAACCTCCCAAGTGAATACCTACAAATCGCAGCTGATGCTCTGGCCTACCCAGTATCCATCTTGATTAACCGATCTCTGTCAGAAAGTTATGTTCCCACACTGTGGAAAGTATCACATATAATTCCCCTCCACAAAGGCGGACCCTCCACAGAACTATCCAATTACCGCCCCATAGCTATTCTCCCTCCACTCTCCAAAATACTAGAGAGATGCATACACTCTCAGGTCTCAGACTACCTCCTTACTAACAACCTCCTTTCCAATACTCAGCATGGTTTCCGACCAAACCATAGCACCACCACTGCCTTACTCTCCTTTACTAACACTATCCTTCAGCATAAAAACAATGGCTATCTTTCCTCTGCTACTTTCCTAGACCTATCTAAAGCATTTGACATGGTCCCACACAAACAACTTATTTCTGTCCTCAATAACCTATCCTTCTCACAATCAGTCACCAACTGGTTTCAGAGTTACCTGTCTGATCGCCAACAATCCGTTGTATGGCAGAATGACATATCTCCCCAACTACCTGTCTCCATAGGGGTTCCCCAAGGATCCATCCTTGTACCCCTACTCTTCTCTGTTTTCACAAATAATCTAGCCTCTGCCATCACACATGACACACTCATACAATATGTAGATGACTCGACCATCATCTGCTCAGCCCAGTCCCTACCCAAACTGCAAAAAGTCACACAGGAAGCCTTTTCCTCTGTTGAAACTTGGTTATCCGATGCCCAATTAATACTCAACCCAAACAAAACTAAACTACTCATCTTCCAACCCACCAAACATACTCAAAACAACTCTCACTTTAACATCACAGCAAAAGACAACACCACTATATACCCAACTGAACACACCAAATTGCTAGGAGTGGAAATAGACAATAAACTAAAATTTGACATTCACATATCCATGACCATAAAAAAAGTCCACAAAAAACTAGGAGCGTTATACAGAAATAAGCATCAAAGATTTCAATAGCAAATTCCCACCTTATCTCCACCCTACTTTATGCCTCTCCAATATATACCAACCTAAGGCAATGCGATCTAAACAAGCTAGAGACCTGCTACAACAAAATTGCCAAATTCACCACAGGGGCATCCTACCGTAGTCACCACTGTCTCTCACTTGCTGAACTGGGCTGGCTTGAACTCCCTCACTTCCTTCAATGGTATCAACTCTCACTCGCCCACAAACTAGTAAACCATCCACTAAATATCTCATCCCTCCAGAATCTACTCCAACCCTATCGCACCACCGGACCACTAAGATCCAGCAACAAAAATCATTTGCAGATCACTAAAGCCAATAACTCTGCTGGTGAAGCACTATTCTCTTGCACCATAGCCAAATTATGGAACTCCCTCCCACCCACAATTACCTCTGTACCATCATTCACCCACTTCAAAACTTTACTAAAAGCGCACCTAAAAACATGCTGGCTATGCCCTTGCAACTCCCACTCTAATATCACCCACCCCATCCAACCACTACCTTTCTTTCCACTCCACTAACTACCTTGATTATAGCAAGCTCAGATGCTCATAAGCCTAGTACTTATACAGCAGGAACTTCTTATTTTAACATTTGTTAATGTCTGTTATGTACTTCACAGATAAAGATTCTAGTTGTCTACTGATATACTATGTTCTTCATCTGTACATATGTTGTAAGTAATTGCTATGTAAATTGTTAATCGCTATGTAATCCAATGTAACTACTGTCTGTTTATTTTAACTGTGGAGCTTTTCTCCCCGGGCCTCCGCTAAAAATGGACCTACGTCCAGTCGGACACTCCCGGTTAACAAATATAAATAAATAAATAAAATAATAAAATAAATATAACAAGATGATTGTTGCATTTGTTGCAAATGATTTGTTACACTTTAATAAAGAGAAAGGACTTTTTTCAGTCCTCAGTACAAGTACAGCCTTTTTTCCCCTGGGGGGGACTGCTGGGGAGAACTGACCTTTCTTACTCCTTAGGTGAGTGCCAAATTAGGGTGTGATGTTGTGAGGTATTACCAGCAATGACAGGAGAAGTAGGGCAGTGAATGCGTAATATATGCCAGCAGAACTTGCTGGAATTTAGTAAAGAATTATATGTTGTTTGAATATCAACCTGATTTGTACAGATGTTTGTGCTGAAAATGTATTTGCAAAGTTGCTTATGTTAAAAATGTATCAACAGTGTGCCCTGCTTGACAGAGGAAGAATTATACATGTATTATTGTAACTGTTAAATGTATATCTTGTAGCAAAGGATACTGGAAGAGAAAGGATTAATCTCAGTCCAGCTAACTTTGAAAATCATTTGAAATTAAATTACTTGGTTTAGACCATGAAAATTATATCTAACAGTTCTCAATGCAGCCAGTGACAAAAAGTCTGTACTAGGAACCTTTCTGTATTGTCTTTGGTATAAACTAATTGCTACTCTGGAAGGATGGAAATTTGAAAATGTTTTATGACTTCCAGAAGCTACAACAGATCTTAGCAAACTCTGTATGTGTGTGTGTATTATTGACATATATGTGCTAAATCCTGGTGGCTTCTAGCCAAGGGGGTAGCATGGGAACCAGAATTCAGATGACCAGATGTATGTAATGTCAGTCTGTAATCCATCACTAAAATTATATTTTAATACTAGGTGAGACTGTAGTGTCAGAGCACTCTGTTTTTGGAACCTGACAAGTAAGGACTTTTTCTTAGTGACTGGCCCCAGTACTTGTGAATGACCTCTCACTTCTATAAATGAGTGTGATAATCTAAAACAATTCAGTTGCAGCCAAGGTGAAGATTGCTTTTTTCTACCCCTATCTCTCTCACTTGGATACCTTTATTCATGATCTGTGATACCACTTCATAAAATTAATAAATAACTTTAAAATTATTTTAATTATAACTACCTATACCCCTTTGTCATGGTATTAAAGATTGTTTTGCCAATTTTTTACTTCATCCAAGTTGCAAATGAATCCACTAGACCTACCTTTGCAAATAATCATACTCTGCAAGATTACATACTTATTAGAACCTTGTATAGAAATAAAAATCTAAGAGACTCTGTTACAGTTTTATTCCAGTGGTCCACTAAATGGCCCAAAGCCCCTCATCCATATATATTCAGGAACAGGACCGCTAACCAAATCTATGCTCTTAACAAAGATGTATCCGTCATACAACGTATTGGATGTTTCGCAGTGCGCTTACTCTGTCAGTGATTTTCTGCATCTCTATTGTGCTGTTAAACTGTTTGTTTAAGCAATAAAAAAAAGCAATGTGTGCATGTAACATAATAAATGTATAATGAGAGTGAACATAAATATGAACATCTTGTTGAGACATTGCATTGTGGTCCTTGTCAGTCTAAGGAGGGTCATGCTTTGACAATCTGTTTTCATGGATTCATGTCTAAATAATGGGGAGACAAATGTCGTGTCATCAAATACAACAATGACAGCAGCATTCACCATAACTTGAAATACACAAATAATCAAATGTATTATTGAAGGAGGTTAAACTCCATGCAAAGACCCCACACCCTTCCTTACTTAAAGATGTTATCTCCATCATTATGCAACCATGGAGAAAGAACAAATACTCCAGTTCTGAAAATATGTTTCCTTGCCATGTTTACAGTATTACACTGCACACTAAAAGAAATATGGATTGCTGCTATAGCTCATTAAGGCACAAACACTTAATAATCTCTTCACTTCCTCAATAAAACCTCACAAATCTCAAGCAAATTGCAAAAGATATAGCACTGATTCCTGTAAACTTGAGAACCAATTAGTATAATACTGGCTTTATGAGAAGAATTGCAGTACAGTAGAGAGTTAATTATCTGAACGTCGATTATCTGAAACATGAATTATCTGAACGCAACCTTCCAAACTTTTTGAGTAGGAAAAAATCGTAAAGTCTGAATATGTAAATGTTGTACATATTCGCTTGTGTGTGTTTTTTGAGCTTGTAGCCCGCTCGTGTGTAAAAAATATTCTTTATTGTCCACTGGAATTGCTGAATGGTTGTGGAGTGTATTTCCTGTGTGCAGTAAAACAAGATTTTAGAAGTTTCTTACCTGGTTCAATGTATGTTTGATTATCTGAACAGTTTGATTATCCAAACTACCCTAGGTCCCGATTAGTTTGGATAATCGAGACTCTACTGCATTAATGATCTGATAAGATTTATTTAATTTATTTAGGGAGGGGTGGTAATGGGTAAGGTGTTTTTACAAACACAAGGTGCAGGGGTGCGGGAGTCTCTCAATAGGATACCACAGGGCTTACAATGGCTCACAAGGGCAGTTAGCTTAGTATTAATTTATTATAATTATAATAATGTGATTACTAAAACTGCCATGAATAATCTGATGGTGCTTTCTATTATCCTTTAGGGGTAATATTTAATAAGATGAGCATAGGAAGATGTTCTTTGTGATTCACTGTGCAGTTCTGACTTGTGGGATTTCCTGTTGTGGAAGCCCTTGACCAGCCTGACTACCAGAGTAAAAGTCTTCCCTCCTATGACCGGCGGACCCACATGACTGTTGTCAGCACGCTGGGGTATAAGTGGAGTCTGCCTGTGTCATTACCTCAGTTATTTCTCTCTGAAGCAGATGAAGCTGTATGTATGTCAGTCAGCCCGTGCCAGATTGAAAACTTTTAAAGCTAAGTACCCCTTGGTGAACTTTTTCATTTTTCTAAACTAATGTCAGAGAAAGTTAACAACTGCCTCATTTGTGGTAAACAAATTCCACACTGGATTTTTATAACCTGTGTGTTATTTGTTTAGGCCCTTCACAAGACATCTGAAATTGTCATTTCTGTGCTTGATTCAACTCTAGAACTATTAGGTGCAGGGCGGACATTTTAGCAAGATTTCTTAGCAAGTCCCCTGAATCTCTGCATGGGATGGCGTCTGTTCCACAATCGAGGTAATGTATAAGGCCTCTACTGAGATCTTTTGGAGGCCAGTATGCCATCAGAACCCTCTACACCATCATCAGTCCCTGAATGCTGTTCCAGGACTGAGACCACTAAGCATGCCTCGGCTTCTGGTGAACACAGTTCTATCATTATAACTCAGAGGTATTCAGGTATTAGTCTGTGTTTCTGATGCCTCCAGGCCAAAGCAAAAATACACAACTAGAAAATTATCTTCTCATTTTCCCAGCCCTCCCATTTCTCAATCGCAAAAGGAATTGTTAAATTGGCAGAGGACCTGCTGCCCCTGGTAAGGGGCAGACACCCCCTCCCCATCTATCTCTGGGAAAGGTTGGAAAGGCACTATCCCTGAGGTTCTTACTGACCCCTTTGAGACCAGGCAGGACTCAGACCAGGAGGGCTCAACCTTTGCAGATGAGGAGTCTGACTCAAAGGAAACCTTACCTTCTGTATCCCCTCCTGAGGACATATCCTTTGGGGAAACTTTACACTCCCTTGGGAAACTTTTAGATTGGAAGGAACAAGATTATCCCCTACCCAAGAAAAGAGTCAGGGAATTCCTCCACCTCCCAGGACTGAAACCCCTTGTAGTACCCCCAGTTTTGGAGGTGGGTGATGTGTTTTTAGAATCCTCTTTGAGACCAGACTTCCTTCCTCCTGCACCTGAAAATGTAATGCTTTCTACAAGGTTACGGTTTCACATAAGCACCTTTTGAATAACCCTTCAGTAGATACACACATTTTTGGTCCTGGACTCCAGGGTTCCAGAACCAGCACACCCATGAATCCTATATTCAATAATATGCAGGGTAGAAACCTTAAAAGATTTGGCAAGAAAGTATACACTTCTGCCAAACTATCTATGACGGCATTGAACTGACGATTTCACTTAATAAAACATCAAGAGTCACTGCTGGATCAGATTAAGCAAAAACTTTTGACCATCGAAAATAAAGCCTTATCTCAAGAATTAATGGACATATGCAGTTCCACTTCACAAGTGATCAACCATTCCTTGCACTGTGGGTTTGATGCTTTACACACTGACAGCAGGGCTGCAGCCACTGGGTCTGTCATTAGGAGGCATGCATGGCTAACAGAGCAAGATCTCCCACAACATGTAAAGTCTAAACTTTTGGATGCTCCCTTAGATAAGAAGTCACTCTTTGGCCCACAGTCAGTAACTATTCTCAAAGAGATGGAAGATAGAGCTAAGTCAAGGCAGGCAACCAAATCCCTTATGTAGGTGTAGCTCCTACATTTCAGCAGAAACTACCCCACCAAGCTCTGCACTTTTTCTTCCTGACCCAGTGTAGGCTAAGAGGCCACACTCAGCACCAGGGACTCAGCCAAGACCACTCATGTAACCCATTACCAGGGACTTCCTCTAACCAGGTCCCTGGGAGGGAGCAGTTGTGATCCTTTCATAGCATGTACTCCCCCCCAAAAAAAAGAGCAAGAAAGTGTCACTTTTCAAACAATCTGGCCCTTTCTCTTTTTCAGTCTTAGGTTTTCTCTTTGCCCTTTGCAGGGGTTTTAACCTTCACATCCCTTAAACTATGTCTTGCAACAAGGGGATTCTTAGGGAATCTAAGTGCACTTCTGGCTAGTTCCCAGTAGGGGATCTAGCCGAGGGTAAATTGGCCTTTATCCAACTACTACAGTGCCCCCCCCCCCCCCCCCCCAGGCAGTAACATATCACTTAGCCACTACAATGGCAGTACTCAGATCAGACTTGGTTATAAACAGACCTTAGTTGCTTCACAGCACCCCCAAGATTGGAACTTGATATAATGGTTAAGGTTTTGATTCACCAACACAAACAAGATGCAGCATTTTATTCTCACCTTGGGAAATGGAATTGGGAAGACATAGATTGGCCTGTTAAGAAAGCTGGCCTACTAATCAGCTAGAAACCCAGTATCTGAAGCACATCCTCAAACTAAATTTGGTTCTAGGGTCAATATAGTGCAGATAGGCTGGGCATGGACATAAATCCTTGTAGCTCTGGAGGCAGAATTGATGGATACAAGCTGTTTGTGAAAATATCTTACTTCCTGGATAAGGGGAAAAAGAAGTGACCCCAGAAGGAAGCATTTTGTACACTACAACCAAAGTAGAGCCCGCTTTGTGTAATGGACTCAGAGATGTAACTTCATCTTCTATCAACTACATCTTCCTACAGACAGGAATTTCTCTTAACTCTGGCAACCTTAGTCTTTTCATAGTCACTTCCATCTCCCTGCTCCCAAAGCTGGGATGCACATAAGAAGACCTATGTGGCAACTTCACAAGGTAGGGGGCCAACAGCCAAAACTTCTTTCAGTCAGAAAAGGCTTATATCTAGCCTATAAGGTATTCATGTGTGATACACCTAGGACTTTCCTCTAACTTCAAGCATCCAACTCAGCTAACAGCAATCTCAAACTATATTCCTTCAAGGACAACTTCAGTTACCTTAATACTGTTACTAACATAAAGGAAGTGAATAAGCTCTTGGAGAATAGGAGCTTTGATCAGCTCAAAGGGCTTCTCTTGCACCCAAAACAGGAAGCAATCCCAAGGGTGCTATTTGTGCTCACATAAAATGACACACTCACATATGGCACGAAATCTAGGGAAAGAAACAGCCCTGCCCTCGCCATCTAGCTATGGAGATAAAGTCCCCCCAGCTAACTGTAGGGGATGGCACTGGTGGGCTCAAGTCACCTAGAGGGTGCTCTACCAATAAGCAGACAAATCAGAAGACTGTTGGCACCCTCAAGTGGCAGTTGCTTTGAAGATTCCTTTCATCATGGCCAAGGGATGTGGACCCCACAGATGGAACTCCTCACCACTAGGTAATGCACACAGTGAAGCTACAGACACCTTCTTATTTGGTTAGGCTTTCATAACAATGCCCTCTATCCCAAGAATACCCAGTAATCATGAAAGTGCTTGACTTACTTATAGCATCAGTTGACCAATCATATTCTAGTACTTTATTTTCTTAGCCTTCTTGCTATCCCTCCCCCATAAGCTTGCTGCATACCTTCTTACTCTATTAGCTTGGAAGGTTACTCTCTCAAGGAAGGGGCAACTGTCTCTGTGGCTTCAGATGCTACTACCCTGACTTAGGAGACAGAACTCAGGGCACCCAGTTGTGGTCCTGATAACACTTCCCCACCTTTCCCACCTCTATGCATTAGGTTGTGTAGGTGATCTTGGGAAAAGCCAGGTGGCCTAACTCCAGAAAAACCTGGAAAACATTATAAGAAGGGTTTTGTACTGGGGGTGCACAGTTCTATCAGGACCCCAGCAGGGCCAAAATTCTTGTTTCTGCCGGTCTTACTCTTATATCCTCTTTCTCTAGGTTTTTCACACTTATCCTGCAAAGCTCAGATTTCAGCTATTTCAGCCTTCCACTCCTGGTCCCCCCCAGGTGAACTCATATACCATCTTCCTACTTAAACCTTGTCTTAGAAAAAAAATAATTTTCTGACATGGAACCCTGTCTACTTGTTCCCTTTCTCCTCACTCAATTGTCAATCCAAGCTAGTGACTGATGCCTCCTTTTTTTCTAGTCAGGTACCTACCTCTCTTCTCTCCAAATCCCCAGTATGGAGGGAAGGGTTATCCTACCTTGCTCAAAACTTCCATAGGTGGCTACCCTATTACATGGCCATTATAAAACTCATCAGATTTTTTTTGCCATTGAAATTAGGGAGGGGAACCCGTGTCTTGTAGGCCATTTCAAAATGGATCTTTTTTTCCCCTCTCTATTTCCCCAGTACACTGTTTTCAATCATCAGAGAAGGATATCTCTGTGTCTGTAAAGGTCCTTTCCACTGGGACAGCTAAGCCCTCTACTATTTCCATGCAGGGCATACTTAACAAGAGGAAGAAGAGTGTGACATCTAATCATCTGTAACCTTTAACAACAGACACCACTCCATTTCAGTTTTTAACACTAGTTTTCTTCAAACATCCTCATCCTACTTCGACACCTCCCCTCTTTTAAGCTTTGGTAATCTTCCCACAAGTCAGGACTGCAACAATGAAACATGAAGAACATAATACAGTTGTGTACACTTACCATAAATGTAGATGTTTGTGTATTCACTGTTGCAATCATGTTTCCCTCCCTCCCTCCTTCCCCCATAACCTGCAGGGTGGCTATTACTTTTTCTCATGTAGCAGGGGTTCCCTACTTTACAATCCTACCTGCCTAGGGATCCATGCACTATCCATCTAGCCTTGACCTGTGGCTTCTGTTGGGGGGGCTTTGAACAAGGGCAAGAAAACAACTGAGGTAATGATGTAGGCGGACTCCACTTATACCCCAGCGTACTGACATCAGTCAAGTGAGTCCAGTGGTCATTGGAGAAGGGAAGGCTTTTACTCTGGTAGTTGGGCTGGCCAAGGGCTTCCATGGCAGGAAATCCCATAAGTCAGGACTGCAAAAGTGAATACACTTGAATGTCTACGTATATGGTAAGTGTACACAACTATACTTTCTCTGGCATCTTGAAAAAATTACCCCTGTCAATATAAATTTCACCTTGGATCCACCCTGCCAACCTGCCATAGCATAGTGTGACCAAAGTTATCTGCAAAAAACATAATTAAATAAAACATGAAAATGAATGA